>NW_026125537.1:3922500-4246141 GCF_943737965.1 Phodopus roborovskii
ACTGATCAACCTTTACTCATCTCTCTCTTTTCATGGGTGTACACCCCTTTGTGCACACATGAACAGCATACACAGAGAGGGAGGGGAGAGGGAGAGAAGTTTATTGGCCATTTTTAAAAGCAGTTGACATTGCAATTTTAGGAGGCAGAGAACTGGAGAGAAGGCTCAGAAGCTAAGAGCCCATGCTGCTCTTGTAGAGGACACGGACTCAGTTCCCAGCACTCTCACTGGGTGTCGTATAATGGGATGCAATGCCAGCCTGGGACATCTAACACCTTTGGCCTCTGTGGGCACCAGCTCTCATGTGTACATACCAGCACTCATGTGCACACACCCACATGAAGTCCCACATGCATTCGGATGACTAAAATTACAACTTGACGATTGTTTGGTGTCCCTTATGTAGTCTGCACATTTTGAGATGTACTCCCCTTCTCCTCTTTTATCTAGAGGTTGTGTCTTCTCTCTGATAGTTCTTTCCATTACTGTTGTAAGGCTTCTGTATTTTCCATACTTCTATTTACTCTTTGGTGGTTTTTTTGGGGGGTGGGATGGGGATCTTGTCCAAACTCTCACTCGTTCTGGGTGTCTTCCATGTGTTTTCTTCTAGTAGTTTTAATGTTTCAGGTCTTACTTTTAAGACTTCAGTCCATTTCCAGTTGGTTATTATAACTGGTGAGAAATGGAAGTATAGCCTTATTCTTCTCCCCATTAATGCTCCGTCACCCTGGCCCTGCTTCCCAGAGGCCTGATGGGGGCCTTGTGCTGTTCTAGGCTCCCATTTCCCTGAGACCTCAAACTTATTCTGTGGAGCTGCCCCTGCAGTGTACCATTGGTGTGCATTCAACCTCACCTCTACTGTTACCAGGGTTGTTGGAAGAGTCACTTCCTGCTCTGAAGGCCTGCTCTGGGCAGCTTAGGGTAGCTGACAAGGCCCTTCATGTATCACCCATCCATGATCATCCCACAGCACTGATGACACCTCATAAACTTCCCTCCTTTAGTTGAACTTCCTTCCCTTCCATTAATACATCTTGGTCTCCAAAGCCTTTAACCGAATAAGTCCCCTCTTCTTGGATCACATCCTTGCTGTGAAAACTGACTCTCTTCCCTTATTGGTAAAACCAGTTCTTCCCCGGGACTGCCATGGTGTTCACTTCCCATAGGAAGCCTGCATGGCCCACCACTGTTTCAAGCATCTGTGCTAAGAATTGGAACCTCAGATCCCAAATCCTCTCTAGTTTTGATTATTACACGAGTTAACTCTTGATCCTTTTCTGATAACCTCTGACCCTTTTATTCTTTCAAGTTTATTTCTACAATGTCCCCTGTGAAGAGTCTCCCTGAGAAGGATTCTTTCCTCTAAGCCCACTGGTTAGTTGACTTTTCAGTAAGGCCACTGCATGGAAAGCAAGCTGTACTGGCTCTTACTTTTATATGTGGACTAAATGGAAGACTTTTTGTAAAAAGTTGTTTAATTTGGGTATATATTGCCTTGGAAAGCCTAATTTCAGCTGTGGTGGGGCATAACTTTAGTCCCAGCACTCAGGAGGCAGAGGCAGGTGGATCTCTATGAGTTCAAGGCCAGCCTGGCCTACAAAGCAGATGCCAGGACAACTAAGTTGCACAAGTAAACCCTATCTCAAAAACACCACACAAAAAAAGGAGAGCATCATTTTGGATTCTGGGATGTAATATGCCTACCCTCTATCTTCTGAAACATATGTTCCCTAAAATGAAGGTTTTTTATTCCCTGCCCCCCAAATGAGAGGGATTTTATATCTGCCTGATTATGTGTCCTCATAGCCATGGAGACTGATATGGCAAGCAGTGTATTTGAGAGACGAGTCCAGCTGTCCAGGTCACTAGAGCATCTTCATGTAGACCCCACTAATTGTTGCTGGGCTGGTAGTTTTCCATGGCAAATTTCTTTCCTGTTTCAGCTGGTGGAAAGTTTTACTTGCCTCCTTGTTTTCTAGCTCTACTCCCACACTGACTCTGCCAACAACTTCCCCATATCCCTCACAGCCTCCCTCCAGGGCTCCCTATCTGCTCCTGTCAGACAGCATCACTGCTAGCAAGAAGGGATGCTCCTCCAGGCCATCTTCACAAGTCCTGTCCCTTGGAGACTTGCTTGCTTGCCTTGGTGTGTTATAGACAGAGCATGATGCACCATGCCTATATCCCCCTCTTCAATAGTATATAAACCCAAGACTGATGAGTCCTAGTACCTGCTTCTTGCAGAGTGACCACACACACACACACACACACACACACACACACACACACACACACACACACACACACACACACACACACACACACTCACACACACACTTTATCCATAAGCATCCAGTCTCATGCCTGAGTCTGTCTTTCTAGCCTTCTAGTCCTAGGCATAACTAGTTTGGGTCATGTGGTATGTTCCTGGAGGACAGTGTGCTTTAGTTTGCCAAGTGTATATGTGTGTCCGTGTGTCAGCATGTTAACTGAAGTGCTCTGGCTGGAATAGTTCTGCCATATGGCCTGTTTTACTCAGCCAGGTGTAAAATTTTGCCCTTGGCCAAGTCTACAAAACGTCTCTTTCAAATTGGCTGGGCCTTCCCAATGTGGCAAGACCAGGAAAAGTGTTGAAATGTTTCAGGAACAGAGATGAGTGTTTTTGGGGCCCTGGCATGTCCTGCCCTAGAGAGGAGAACTGCCCTGGGGTCTTTAGCTCCAGCCTCTCATGCTGGGGTTTCAAAGGGCTGCTATGGGAGACCTGTTCACTAGTCCCATGGAACTGTTTACAGAAGCCTAGCCACCCTTGGCTTCATGTGGAGAGAGGCAAACCCTCCCCCCACAATGGCCCACTGTTCCCCCCAAAGCCCAACAGAGAGGCAAGAGGGAACAGGGCACAGGCAGCCCCTATGTAGGAGGATAAAAGGTCCCCTCGTCAACCCAAAGGCATCTCCTGCCTACAGATTACAGAGCCCTGCACTACACCAGGCTCTTTGATAGAGCCAGTGGCACAAAGGGTATTGTATAGGGCTCTGGAGAGATTCTAGATGCTGGGAAGAAGCAACGATAGGAACCTCGGTTGGTCCTTGCATTTTATAGGCTGTATTGAATAGCATGGGAACCTTCCCCCCCCCCTCCTCCACGTACCTAATATGGTTTCTTCACTGAGGATCCATCAATGCCTGTAATTTAATATAGTTCTCAGGAAAATGGAGATTTAGCATCCAGTGAGTTGTAGAGTCAGTCTTAGGTCTCAGACCCCCTGGCCTGCTTCCTATGCCCTGCAGCTAAACCAGTGGGCTTTCAGGACTGAAGTTCAGAGAAGTTTAGGGTGGTGTGTTCTTCTCTGTTCTTTATGAACAATCCCCTCTTGACCTCCTCTGCTCAGCCAGGTCTTTGGAGAGAGGGCAGGAGGAGAGACAAGGCTTGTTTACTCTGTTCATGGCCAGCCCAGATAAACAGTTGTTGGCATTGCTGTGTGAGCATTTCTCTGGCCTCTCACCTCCTCTGGAAGAATGTGCTTCATTTTTCCAATGATCATGTTCATCTCAAGCTCCTGGGGACTTAGAAGCCCTCACTTTCAGTCAAACTTATCTGACCATTAATCTGAACCTACTGGATCTTAAGCTGTTGTGTGTGTGTGTGTGTGTGTGTTTTTTTTTTTTTTTTAATTATCACCAAGGAGGTTTGAAATACAAGTGTCTAGACTCTGCAGGAAGACTGTGATTCTGCAGGTTGGAGTGGAGTCTGGGGAACTCTATTGGGCCTGCAGTGATCCTGGTCAAGTGGTACCAGATTCTACTGGCTAGGCACTAACTACCCCACTCCCTGATGGTCCTCTGTCCTTGCTGCTAGCACTGCTACTCTTTCTTTAGTTACACTGAAACGACAACTGCTCTTCTGGTCCAGTAGTGGCTGTTCCTTCTGACCATCCCAGCTCAGAGGCCGGGTGATTGTGAGGCCAGCCTTGTGTTGGCTTACGTCGCTGCACTGTCTATAGTATTGCTTATGGACCACCCGGCATCCCCTCATCTCTTTCTTTGCCTTCGCATATTTCTGTCATGGTCTGCTTTCATCACCATCATAAATGGCCACATCCATTGATTCATATTTTTTTTTCTGGGAACTATTATCCTGTCTTTTGTTGCTGTTGTTTTATTCTTCACAATTCAGCTGAATACATGAGAAGTACTGGACTTGAATGAATGGATAAGGCATAAATATAGGCATATTTCCAGGGCAACATGCTTACTTAATATCTGAAATAGTATTTCCAATGTCCATATCCTTCCAGAAGTTTATGCCAATAGCATACAAGCCATGAGATTACCAGAATTCACAAATAAATTTATGATGTGCTCCTCAGTGGCAACAACAATGTGTTCAGAGTGATAGCAGAATAATTTTTAAGAACCCAAAAGAATGCATTCATCTTCCCAGAAAACTTCTGGAAAACAAACAAAACCCTAAAACCTTTCAACTCAGTAAGAAAAAAAGTCTTACTAGGGAGACATTTGACTTAGATTTCTAAAGAGATATAAAGGATGGTGGTGGTACAGGTTGGATTTAAGGAGGTTGGGTTTTCAAACTCATGTTGCTACAGGAGAGAACAGTGGGTTAGAAGGCAGAGGCAGGAATGTGTACCCAGTCATGGGAGACCTTAGCACCTGACAGTCAGCCTGTGTGATAGGAATGTCCCTTCCATTAACCTGCTGACTGACATCTGAATTCACATTCCATGCAAGCAAGGGGCCCGGAATCAGATGCTGGCTTGAATCCAGAGACTGGTGTGGGCCCAGAACCTGCCTGAGAAATAGAAAAAAGAGAAGCCAGGGACATTGGCCTGGAGAACACAAGGGACATGGGGGCTAAGTTAATTCCCAGGGAAACGTGAGCAGAACCATACCAGACACAAGAGGAAGTGTCAGTCCCTGAAAGTACGAGGCTCTGGGCTACGAAATGGAGTTCTGGGGTCAGGAAGGGAGGAAGAAATTGTCCCTTAGATAGAGGGACCAGTATATGGGGCACCCATGGCTTTGCCCATGAATAGAGAAGTTGTTAAAGGCACCAACCTGATTTGGACAAATAAAGATTTCTTCCCAAGGCCCTTGCGTGTTTTCCCCTGCTGTCAGGACCACCTACCCCTGACTGAACCTCCTTCTTTCTCCATGTGACCAGTGTAGCTCTGGGCATGGAAAGCACTTGGTGTGGAGGAGAGTGCCCCCTGGACTCTGTGGTCCTCCCCTCCAAATCTCTTTTCAGTCCCCAGGTCTTCTCATGACACTTCCAGGCAGTGGAAGATGTAGCCTAAACCTTTACAGTGGTCATGTAAAACTGGAAGGTGGTCTCAGGGCCTCCAGAGAGACACATTTGCTAGTGTCTGCAGCCCCAAGATCCAGGTTTTACAAGCTATCTGGGCAGTGCTGAGAGGGGCCCCCGTGTTTTTCCTATCTGGACTCTCCCACACTTGCAGCCTGGTGGGCGGCTTTCCCTTTAAAGTTAGAAAACATTCCAGCCCCTGCCCGTTAGTGTGACTCCTGATACGCCTCATAAACTATTCATAAAACAAAACGATTCCAGCCCAAGTTGCCTTCCCCTTCTTCCTCCTCCTGAAGGTTTATTTTCCCCAGCTCTGTACTGCCCTTCCACCTTCCCCGTTAACCCTTAGGAAACCACTTAACCAAGCATTGTGGCAGACACAATTCCACATGTAGCGTGAATCTCGGACACCCCGCTACCACCTCAGTTTCCTTTGATAGTTGTGATGTTGTTTTTCTGTATAACCTTAGATTTTCAGGGTTAGGACACCATGGAACTCTTCAGCAGGGTTAGCTCTCTGCTGGGCTCCCTTGCTCCAAAGATGTAGGACCCAGGAAGGTCAGAGAAGGCAATTGGTTGTTATCCAGCGTCTTGAGTACTTGTTCTGTCCACAGACACAAGGCATGCTTTTAGAGTAAGGATACAGTCAAGGTCTGGAAATGAGGGCCAGTGTGAATTCTCTCTTTAACCAATCATTGTTCAAACTACAAACTTGGATTCAAAGCCTGGAATTGCCACCTTCGCTGAATGACCTACATAAGCCTTTGTTCATTGTCCACCCACCACCTACCCATCCGTCCACCCATTTATCTACCCAGCCACTTACCATTGTCCGTTCATCTATTCATCCCCCATAATCCATCCACCTACCCAAAATTTAACAATCATCTCTTCTAGACTAGCCCCTGTTTTAGACACTGGGGACTTTGGGGTGATAAAACATATATTCCTGTCCTCTTGAGCTGACATCCTCATGACCTTGGAATTTTAAAATAACTTATCCTACCAAATAGTATAGGCCTACAATATAAAACCTGTGAAAAACCTGTGAAATTCAACTATATGACATTGTACTTTTTTGGGGGCGGGATTAGGTCAAAGATTTCTTGGTATCATTCATTTTATGAGAATCAAGACAACAGTAAAATGCCTAGCACTTATTAGGTCCTTAATGAAGGACCAGGAAATGAAGAGTTTGCACCTAGTAGGTCCTTAATGAAGAACCAGGAAATGTATAAATTAAATATAGAGGGTGTATGTGTTTACCAGCATGAGCTAAGAGCCTCCCAAATGTCTCATTCATCTGATGGAAAATGCAGTTGAAATCAAGGATTATTTACAGCTTGTGTTTTTTTAATTGAGTGCTGGGAGCCCATGAAAGCTTGAGAAGCAGCTGACAGGAAGTGGCTTGTTGAGTTTTACTCTGTGTTTTAACGCTCCCGTCCTCCAGACCGTAAGAACAATATTTCAAAACAGTCTGATCCTTTTTTTTTTCTTTGCAAGTAAATCAGCAGAGTTTAAAACAGGCTTTGCATTATTCAAAGCATCCTTGGAAGAAGGGTGGGTAAGGAGGAAGACTTCGTGTTAAACATTTACATCTCATTGCTGAATTGCAAACATAACCCATCTTGACTAAAGCCCCTTCAAATGGTTGAAATAAATCTCATAGAATGAGTCTATTTTCCCCCCTCCAGAAAATATACAACAGCAGGTGTCTAGACTTCCTGGGGTGTCTAAAAAAACACTCAGTTTTTAGTGTTTACTTGTTTTCAGGTGCAGTTAGAGCTATTTAGACAACACTGAGGAAGCTTCTCAGAGCATCACATCATGGAGGTATTTGACTTTGCAAGGCTTCTAGGCAGTCACCAAACCCTGTTCCTCTGACTCAGTGGCCTTAGGCTCCCAGAGCTGAGCTTGACTCACCACCCTCTAGAATAGGTAGTTTTCTGATTCTAAGATTCTTCACTTGTCAATGGGACAGAATACTCCTGCCTGTGGCTCTAGTGTCTGGAAGAACAAAATAGGGAAAGTGCTTGTAAAATTCTTATTATGGTTATATGTATATAAGCAATAAGTTATTAGCCCAGGTGCTGTGCTAGTGGTGTGTGACTTGTTATTTGGATAGAAATTTCAGCACCCATAACTCTTGTCAAGTCTTGAAAGGTATATAATTCCTTTATAGTAAGTAGTCATTTTTTGTTTTGCCCAAATTCATATTCAGCCCTTCTTCTATAGACTGGATCATCCAAACTTCTGGCTTCTGATTGACTTTGAAGGATGACAAAAACCATGGATAAATCCTGATTCATTAAGACCCCCCCCAAAAGAATTTCTTGGTGGTGCTAATTTGGTTGGGAAAGTATTTTGTGGTTAAAATTTTTTATCATATGGCTTAGAAAGTACTTTCAGGTTTATATAGAAGAAATGATGATAGAACACTTGATATTTTAAAAATTTTAAAGGAGATAATTTTTTAAAACTAAGGTGTGTGTGTGTGTGTGTGTGTGTGTGTGTGTGTGTGCGTGCTCACACATGTAGATGCTAGACGCTAGAGGTATCAGGGGGCTGGAGCTAATGACAGGCAATTGTGAGCCACTGTCCTGGAACTAGCTCTGTAGACCAGGCTGGACTCCCAAGTGCTGGGATTAAAGGCATGTGCCACCACCACCCAGCTACTCAAGTCTTCAAGAAGCTATGAGTTAAAACTCAGGTCTTCCACAATAGCACCATGTTCTCTTACCCATCTCCCCAGCACCAGTTCAGATTATTTCTGAAAGCATTCAGCCAGGTGTGGTGGTACACACCTTTAATTCCAGCCATCAGGAAGCAGAAGCAGGCAGATTTGAGTATCAAAACAAACAAACAAACAAATAAATAAATGAAATATCCTCTTAACTGTTTTTTTGAGAGATGACCAGTATCTGACACTGGGGCTTGTAAAGAACAAAGATCATTTTACACCTGTGATTCAAATATTTATTAGTCATCTATTACATGCTGACATTTTTTCCCTCATCACCATCATAACTTTATTATACAAAATGGGTGTCATGTGTCATTTTTTGAAGTATAAAGCACAGTATTTTTTATTGGTGTATTCTCTTTGTACATAGTGTGCAGTTCATAAGGACATGTTGATGTAAGTTACCATGTATGAACATACGTGTGTTCCCTTCACCCCTTCTACCTTCTTACCTCACCCCTCTCCCATTAGTTCCCCAGGCAGTTCCTGATATTGTAACACTTATGCATCCATGGAGCATTTTTTAGTCACATGTGCCCCATCTCATTGGATGCTCAGCACCCCTTTTCTCAACCTAGATTCTACATGTAAAAGGAAACATGTATTTGTCTTTCTGAGTCTTCTGGCTTCAGCTGACATTGCTCTTTCCAGTTCCACCAAGTTTTCTGTAATGACATAATGGCATCCTACTCCACAGCTAAGTAACACACTACTGTGTAGACGGTTATCGAATTGTCTTTATTCATTTTGTCTGTTGATGGGCATCTAGCCTGACTCTTTGCCATCTGAATGGTGCTGTAATAAACTTGGATGTGCAGGAATCTTTGTGATGTAATGATTTTCGTTTCTTAGGCATGTAGCTAGGAATGGTATAGTTGGATCAAACAGTAGTTACGTTTTTAGTTTTATGGAGAACCTCCACAGTGATTTTCATAGTCACTGTAGTAGTTTACATTCCCACCAGCTGTGATTAAGGTCCCCTTTGGGGCATCCTCTTCAGGACTTTTCTCCCCTGTTTTTGCTTTTGTTTCCCCCCCCCCCCCTTGGTGATAGCCATTTTGACTAGGGTCAGGTGGAATATCACAGAGTTTTGATTTGCATTTCCCTGCTGGTGAAGACTGTTGAAGTATTTTGTTTTTTTTAACTTAAGAGCTATGTCTTCAATCTTTTTCTTATTTAATGACTGGGTTTTGGGGTTTGGGCAGAAGCTTTTTTTATTATTATTCTTTGTGTATTCTAGATGTTAATCCTCTGGCAGGTGTATAACTGATAAAGATTTTCTTTGAATATTGTTCTTTAACCAATAGTCATAAAACAGAGGACCATTGACTCAGTAATGGGAATGTGTTTGTTTCTAAAATACTGCTTTTAAAAAAGAGGTAGGCTCTGATATTTTAAAACATTTTTCTTTCTTTGGATTGGCCCAGATTAGGGGTTAGGTTTGGTCATGAGACCCTTTAGTAAGATAAAAAGATCCATCTTAGAAACTTAACCCTCATCTCCTTGGCCCTCCCCCCACTCCAACCCCCCCCCCCACTCCAGTGGCCTCACCTCACAGTTATCTATTGACACAGGCATGCTGTCTAACAATTCACTCTTAACCCCTGTGGTTTACCACTTTTATTTAGTTTATGAGTCTGGGGTCAGAAATTTACAATGGGCTTGACTATGTTCATGCACACGCGCTACACTTGGCTTGGTAACTGAGCCTACCGCATCTCCTCCAGTACACCATCTGGCTCATTCCAATTGCAAGAGTGGAAGTCTGAGGATGAAAAAGTTCTGTCATGAACACACTTCTCAAGTCTAGTTTTCTCCCTCCTAACACCCTGATCACTAAGGAAATTTAAATCATTGCAATGGTTCATGAAACCACAAAATCATAAAACAAAGGCATACATAGGCAAAGAGTGGCTATATACATGGATGTGATTGTCAAAGAATAGTAATAATAATAATAATAATAATAATAATAATAATAATAATAATAATTAAAGAAGGCTAATGTAAAGGGAACAACACATTAATCTACCAACAACTTTAAGCTAGCTTATTTCCCATTTATAGTTTATGAAAGAGTACACATAGCCTCATTTCAGCCATGCCTGGACCCCGGTCATAATGTCTTAAGTCCTTATCTCTGTTGACTACTCTGCTGGTTTCTTTTCAAGTAATTTGCTCCCATGAGGTGGGGAAGACAGCCTCGGGTATTGTAGATGCAGCAGAAATGCTCTGAGATTCTCTCATCAGCTTATCTTGGTTCATGTGTCCATCTGAGGGCCAATCCCTGCAGCCTGTAGGACCAAAAAGGCTCTCTTTTTACCAGTTGTGTACAGGCCCATAGAACCATAGAGTGAGGTAAAAGGAGATAAGAGGACAGCTGTTTCTGTCCAGGAGAATTGGTCCGAAACTTCCTAAGAAGACATGATAGGTGCCAGGAATGGAGATGATCACTGTCCACTGAAGGTGGATGTTGTGAAGATGCATGTGTGTGAGTGAGCACGTGTGTGTGTGTGTGTGTGTGTGTGTGTGTGTGTGTGTGTGTGTGTGTTCCATGATCAGACAGTATAAATGGAAGACAGACAGATAGACAGACAGAAAGATATACGGAGAGACACATACACACAGAGGGAATAGTGAGCTAAGAGGAGGCATGGAGTCCAGAAAGATCTGCAAGAAGTTTAATTGGTGGTGCACAGCAATATATTTGAGGTCAGGCTAGCACAAAGTGAAACAAGTGGGGAAGGGTAATAGATAAAGGGAAAATGTAAGTCATGTTCAGAGAATGGGAGGTAAGGGAAAGCAGTAAAATAGAAAGCTGATAAGATAAAGATGAGGGATGTGAAGTCTGAGGAGAACATCTTCCAAATTGCTCAGCATGGCTTGGGGTCTGGTCCTCTGGGCATTCTTGTCTGGGTCTGTTGAATTTTCACAAGCCTTTCTGTTGGTTTTCTTAACTATATAATAGGCACTAAAATAACCATTTTATTTGTCACATAGTTATGACAGCAATGCCCTTTACAAACTATGCGAACGTGAAGTGTCTGGTTTGTTACTGGAGGAAAGAGGGCTTTCAGAGACGACCTCTCCCAGAGGAAATTCTATCCCAACCCATGCCATCCCTTCATTGCTCATAAAGGACTGGAGTCTGAGAAGACAGGGAAGGCAAGTTTAAGAAGGAAAGAGAAGGTCAGACCAGCTATGAAAATGCCAGATTATTCTTTGTTTTTTAACTGGCCAAGGGTTTATGTTTCTGGAGGATTTTAGGTTTCTCTTGGATGACCTTCTCATCCTTCTATTTCTCAAAGAAACTATCTGGTTACATCCTGGATTGTTCCTAAAATTATCTGTGGCTGAGGATGTAAAGACATGTAAGGAAAAAAAAAAAAAATGGCCAAGTCAAAGAACATTAGGAAGTCAGGGGAAGGCAGCCCTCAAGAACAGAAGGCCCCTTTTCATCTCTGTTCCTAGGCAGAACTCAGTGCCATGTGAGGATTCTGAATGGATTTTAACACCAAACCAAAACAAACAAGAACAACAATCTACCAGATGCATCTCTGTCTCATGTATATGCATAATTTTTCTTCAGATTGTTTCCTACTTTTATGTCTAGGGAAACATTTTATCATGAGACATTGAAAGCAACATAGCATTATCATTTACTTCTAAGCTAGAATGAACACTCAGTGAGTGGCCATGTTTGCCTTCCCCATGAATGTCATACATGCCATGCTAAGCCATTTTAGCAGATCGGAAGGTGGGGGATTATTACACTTACTTTACATGTGGTATGTGAACCTCTGCCAAGGAGCTCGCACTGCCAAAAGTCACAGAAGAGGGACTTAAGTTAGGATTTGAACTTCCTCATCTACAACCCCCCCCCCCCCGGAAGGCTAGATTGTCTCTGGCTCAATGGCCACACCTGGCTTCTACCCACAGCTAGCAGTTCTTTCCCATTTCTGTCACCTGTCACCAATCATGCCTCCCTTTCACATTTTCTACTTAGTGTTTATCCTCTGGAAGAAAGTTCTGATGACTGGAGTGTTCTGAAGTCTAGAAAAGATCACCATGCTACCTTTAATAGAGGCTCTACAGTGCAGAAAGAATGTAAGCTAGTTTGACCCTGAGTCAATGTCACTGTCTTCTCTGGTGCTGGAAGGTCATTGTAAATGTGTATATGTTACTGAGATGAATAAATCTGGGTCTACACTGGACTCTTGGAGGGCAAGCTGGACGACTCAATCATTGTTGATTGTTGGATTCCTGCTATGTCATAGCTACTGTGTCAAGTGACCCTCTACTTAATTCAGACCTTAGTTCAAATGCTGCCTCTGTGAATGGTCCTTACTTCACACTCAACTCTCTTATACTCTCTCAGCAAGAGTAACCCTGTCAAAGCTACTCAGCTAGCAGATAGTTGATGGGGACTAACCCAGACACGACCCCACAAACACCATGGATTTTGGTCTCCTATTCCCAAATGCCCTTTGCCATACAAATAAAATGTGGCCAGTTAAAAACCAAGAGAGCATTCTGTGGTGTGATTGTGTTGTGCTGTCTTTCCTGATACACGGGGAGAAAGGGGTTAAAGAGGAGCTGCAACTGTGATCTTCATAGCATTGATAGCATTGATTGGAAACAGGACTGAATCATAGGAATGGGCTATTAAGGAAAGCAAAGGAGGTGGTGTTATTTATATAAAGGAAAGCATCTCCCAAGTATGTGTGGAGAGAGATCCCAGGGAGCAGTTGGAAAGTTGGCACCTTGACTCCACTGTCTTGTCTTCTCTCATTATCTGGGCCCAATGCCCTGCATGTCAAAGCTTTAGTTTCTGCCGCTACATAGTGCAGAGTCATGAGGGAGGGTCACGCAGTGATGGCTCAATGGAAATCTCCTCCAATGAGCTGTTCAGAAGTGATGGCAAAGTCATCAGGGTACAAACTTATACCATAGACATGGAATGCTCATCCCTCCTCATCTCTAGTTGAGTTTGCTTCCTTGAGTCAAGTTAGAATACATTCCATACTTTGTGAATGCCTATCTCCAATCATATTCCCTGCAATACATGGCAGTATAATATCCAGGACGGCCTGAGCTGGGTTGCAAACCCAAATACCTGAAACTTGGTCATGTTCCCTGATATCAGAGCTTCCTTTTTACTAGCATTCTCCCACAAAGTGCTGGGTTCTGTGAAGGGATTTTGGAATTCTTCGACATAGGGGGCTGCCAGACTGTTGTGGGTAGGGCTGCTATGCTGACCTCAAGGTGGTTGGACACATCTTCTCTTACTGTCTAACAGCTTGCACACATGTGACAGTCACACATGCCTCCACATTTCCCATCCAGTTTCTTCCTTTTGTTGTTAGGACCTGTGCTTTTCATTCCTTACACTGAAATGCCAACCTTACTAGTAAAGTTTAGTCTAATGGCTAATATCCTTCAGACCAGTCCTGCTCCAAGGAAGGGCTATTTCCATGCTCAGACCAATTCATGTGAAATTGTGTTGTGTTTGAGAACCCAGGCTTCCAGATTGCTTTGCCTTCTGAGAGTGGCTAAATATTAATAAGGTGCATGAAGCATGAAAAGAAATTTTATTTGCATCTGAGCTCTTGGATTCTTTCTGCTCTAATTAGCTTTTCTGAGCTTTGTTTGAAGCTGGGCACTAGCTGTGTGGGCTGTGTCTTTTCAGGGTTCCATGCTAGATGGAGCTGATGTGTGAAGTGAAGGTAGTGAATATGGCAATGGAGAGGTCTGTTCTTTCAGCTTAACTGCTGTGTGTTGGGAAGAGGGAATGGACAAGGGCTGGGATATTTTTGTCATGGCAGGCATGTCTGTGGTTGCTGTGTCTGTCTTAGATGGTCCCCCATCACAAAGCATCTAAGGAAGGGAATGGCTTTAATTTTGTGATTCTAGGACAGCAGTTCTCAACCAATACAACCAAGGACCCTTTCATAGGGGTCACATATCAGACATCCTACATATCAGATATTCATATTACTATATAACAGTAGCAAAATTATAGTTATGAAGTAGCAACAAAATAACTTTATGGTTGGAGGTCAGGATGGCATGAAAAGCTGTATTAAAGGGTCACAGCATTAGGAAGGTTGAGAACCACTGTTTTAGGAGAGTGTTCTGGCTTGGGGAGGCTGGCTGTTGGATGCTATTTATTTATTTATTGAATTTTTTTTAAAATGGAAGGCCAAGGCCAGGTTTGCTAAGTCACATACATGACAGATGAACCTTTTGAACACATGTTGAAAGAACTTCTCACTGGGAAGATGCCAGGGAGAATACGCAGCATCAGTGTTATAGAAGTTGTCTTTAATGTCCAGTATATCTCATGTTCAAAATAGCAATGGAAATGTGTGGTGTTTAGTGACGGCGCATATGTTTGTAATCAAGGTGTAGTTCTCAGGGATGAGAAGCAAAATGCTGTAATTTGCTGCTTAGCATCATAGCTCTCATACATTTAATGAAATAGCTTTATTTGTCTTCTGCATATAGGACCTTCCATATTGCAAATTTATTGAATGGTTAATGGCCTAAAAGTATGGGGTTCATTACAGAGAGATGTATTTATTGCAGTGTTAATTAAATAAAAGCATTGTAATCTTTCCAAATTGAACAATTACGTTCATTTAAACATTTTAAGGAGAAAAAAAAATCTTCCATATACTAATTGGGTTGCATAATGAAAAGCATGTGTAATGGAAATTTGAATCAAAACAAACACTGAAATAATTCGAACAATTCTTTAACAATATATGATGTCTAGCACCATCTTTATTAGAGATACTCTCAGGGCCAGCTTGCTTCAGAACCTCTGTCCTCCAAGCCTGGTATATGGTTTCAGAGCCTTCAGGCCACCCTCACATACCAGCTGGCCAACCCTTAGACATCAAAGTCCTGGTTGGCTACCAGCCGCAGCCCCTGACACTCTGGCTGCTTGCCTGGATCCTGACAGGCTGGCTGGAGGCCTGGAGGCTGAGCTGACAGCCTCTTCTGGAGTCTGATGAATGGTTTCTGGCAACAGACAGCTCGGTTCTGATTGCCTGTGGGAGCAGCACACTGTCTCCCAGCCTGTCCAGGGTAGGAACCCTGAAAAGTATTTGGTACTGTTAAGTTCACACTCCAGAGTGGTCCATGTTTGCTTTTGGAATTCCCACCCCTCCCCACATTTGTCAGGCTGTGAGGGGTCGGTGGCAAAAACTGTGTTATCTGGTGCGTTGAAGGGATACCCAGTCTCGGAGCCCTCAGTGAAGGTCTTTTGCAGCCCACAGTTTGTGGTTCCCTTCTCCCGTTTTAGTTATGTATGGTTTCAGCCCAACCCAACATTAAGATGCTAGGAAAGGGCAAGGAGGCTGAAAGGCAGGCACATTTTTCAATGCGCTACTCACTTCCTGGTTCCACAGGGGGATTTGTGTGTGATCCCTGGTTTACCCACAGTTTGCCCTCTTGTTTTGAGACAGGCTTTACCCAAGCGGGACTCAGTCAGCACCGTTGTCGCACAGACATGGTGTGGGGCAGGAGGGTTGCCCTCTCCTTTCTGACATGCGGGTTTTGCTGGGATTATCAGAAAGCTTGAAGAGAAATCACTGCACTAAAACCTTCAATTATTAAAAGCAGCAACAGTAAGCTGCTTTGGAAGCAAATTCCTGCTTGCTTTATCCTCACGATGAAGGTTTAGAAACAGGAGTATCTAATCATAATCCTCATGCTGACTAAATGTATTAATAAAAAAGGCTTATGGCAGCATGAATGAGAAATGCAGACTGATTAGGCATATGACACGGGCATAGTTTTCTATGCTCCATTTGTGAACACTTGCCAGAAGAGTCCCTGTAGCCAAAGAGACTTAGGTGGACCCGGAAGGATGGAGGAAAAGTGCTAATGTCAATCACTATGCCCAAGATTTCAGCAGCGATATTGATCAGGGTTGGGCAATACTAAAAATATAGAAGGGGTTCCCCTTGGGTTCAAGAGAACCTTGGGTAAGACAGGGAGGGCTTAGGACTTCGTCTGCCATCGGCTGATGAGGGCATTCATATTTTACTGGAAACTTCACTCTGACTATCCTCTCTATGCATATTGGGATAAGTGCTGTTATCTCAAGCTCCTTTGCCCTTTGTTTAATATATTTATGCTAATGTAATATTTATGTTTTATATATAACATAATATGTAATAATTAGTGCTCATAATCCTAGCCATCATTAAGTTTTACATGGTATGGTAGAGAAAGGGTTCGAGCTTGAAGAAGAGAACAGGTCTTGAGGTGTTTATTAGGAGTTCAAACTGAATCTTATTCCCAGCCATAGCCCATTTTTCAGCTATGCAGTTTTAAGAAAATATTCCCAGAAGTTTTTTTGAGGAATGAAATCATTAGATATAATAACAGCAGTGATGAAAACTATCATTTGCCTATGATGAGATAGCTAGTTAGTGATAGAGTGATGATTTGCAATTAGGTCCTTAAAGCTCCGTCATTAACCACTAATATTCTATGCACTACTATGGTTACCCAAGTCTGTCATACCAGTTATTTGAACATGTACTCTCTTTGAAATCCATTGCTGCCGGTGCTGAAACTGGTAGGGGCAGCTCCTCAGGGACCTGCAGCACATCATGTTGTACAGATTCTGATGCAACATCATCTCATGATAGTCTTGAAGCAATCTTGGAAGGCTGATCTTTGTGTTTCCATTTAATGGGTAGCCACAGTGAAACTGTAGCAACCAGCCTGAGACTGAGTTGTGGTACCTTGTAATATTTTTCTTCATTATTTTTTTTTCTCTCCTCCTCATCTCACATTTAAAGGCAAAATTGAGTTCAGTGACCACAAGTACATAGGAGAAGGGTTTGAAAAATCATTTCAGTAGAATAGGTTCCCAGGGGGCAAATGTACAGAATTACAGAGCCAGAGGGCTCTGCAGTGATGTGGTAATTGGCACATGGATGTGTTGTTTTAAGAAGCAGTATGTATATGCCAGTTCCTTAAGGTAGCATTCACAGTCATTGTGCAGCCCCGGGAAGTCTTGGAAACTACAGTCACAGGTAATAGGTATTCACAAAACAGTGTTAGGCGCTGTTTGGGTGCTAATGACATCATACTGAACAAGATAGAAAGATGGTTAGTTTCTTGGTACTTACATTCCAATGTAGAGACAGGCTTGCCAAGACATATTTTTTTCATAAGTGGCATTAAGTCAAAAATAATGGGACTGGAAACATGGCTCGGTGGCTAAGAACATATACTGTTTATTACAGAGGGACTAAGTTCAGTTCCCAGCACCTATATCTGTATCTGATAGCTCATCACTACCTATAATTAAGCTGAAGGGGGTCCACAGGTAGAAGATAAATATACCACCCATATATATATATGTATATATATGATACATGTATATGTGTGTGTGTATATATATATATATATATATATATATATATATATATATAATACTTACAAGCTAAGAGTCATGATTTCTTACTTTGTAGAGGTCCCTTTAACACAGGTATAGTTCTCTCAACATTTCCCCCTGGATAATCTGTCCATTTTTAGCTTATAGGACCTTACTTCCCTTCTGGCAGGGTGATGATAGGGGAGAATATGGCTTAGGATCGCCCAAAGGAAGCTGATGTTACCCAGAAGTCCTTGAAATACCCTAGCTGGCATTTTGGCTTGGATGGCCTTCACTGACAGCTTGCTATTTAGAGCTGATAATTGTGCATAGCTATTATTACCCAAGATGAGAAAATCTTAACAGATCACAAGTTCAGCTCACACAAAACAGTTTAAGGTCTGATTGCTTAACCTTCCCTTCTAAGCCAACAGGATAACCCCTACTATCCACCTTCTGCCTTTCCTGGAGACCCAGTTCTGAGTTGCAGATGCCTCCGCCCTGAACAAATTTTTGTCTCGTTGATGACCTTGTATTATTTTCTACGATCCTCTGTGCCTCAGCCTCTACCTAGCTCATAACTTCCAGCTTGCTCTTCAGTCTGTGGGAGGAGGTGTGAGCCACAGCATGGCCAGAAGAGTAACAGAAAGGCCCTAATTCCCCCCTTTCCCAGAACCCCTGTTCTTCCTTGGCCACAGCTGAGGCCTAACCTGAGCCCTCATCCTGTATGAATTGGGAGCCAGAGAAGATGTCCTTATTCAGCAAACATTTTCCAACCTCACAGGTCCTATGTTGGTGACATCTGTCTTCTGTTGTTGCCTGGGTATGTTTTTTTTCTGGATTGGATCAGATTTTGAGCAAATATTTCTGTTTTCATTTCCGGAAATGTTGTGCGTCACTGTAAATCACATGTAATTATGTGTATAAGAACCAAAAAAAAAAAAAAAAAAAAAAAAAAAAAAAAAAAAAAAGGAAATATTTGGGTTGGAGCTCTGAAGCTTAGATTTGGCTACTTTACCCAGTGAGAGCCAATTGAACAGAGTCATTTTCGATATCCGCACCCCCAAAGGTAGTTAAGTCACAGTAATTGAGCTTCCCTAGAGGGCTGAGTGAGAAAGTATGGCTCATTAAGGAAACAAAACAATCGTCTTCAATGAATAGACCAGTGCATGACAACGCGATATGGAACCCTTCTTGTCCTTGAGAAAACAACAGACATAGCCATTGAGTGTGTGAGGAGAAATGTTTTCTTTGGAGCCAGCTCTCAAGCTATTGTAAGGAAATATGCACGAAGTCAGGCAGGTAGCATTGAAGAGTACCTACATTCAGACTGGCAGAAATCGTGCTCTCAAGAAGGCATGACTGGGCACCTACAGGTGTGGGCTTTGCCCTTACCACCAGACTGATCATTAGTGTTGTACTCTTTCATGCAGTGGTGGAAACCATAGGGAGCTAAGAGTGTGTACAGAACTGTTCCTCTAAAGCCCCTCTTGGTTACAGAACTGGCTGCTAGTAGTGGGATAGATCTGGGTGAGCCAAAGCGTTGTGTCCATGGAGAGGGGAATTAGCAGGCTAGAAGGGGAGGGTGGAGAGGTCATACAGGTGAAAGGGGAAGTGGGAAAGATGGAGGGAGGAAGAGAGGATGAAAAAGTAATAGTACCGGGACTACGTATTCAAGGCTGGGCAGAGGCTCTGAGAGAGGTCTGTGAGGGTAACAGCCCAGGCCAGCCTGTTCAGACAGTACTGCTATAGCTCTATAGAGACCTCTTGACCTTTAACTATGAGACTAACTCTCAAGGTTCCAGGACAGAGTCCTGCCCTGTCTACTCTACATCCATGAAAAGTGGGGTTATGTCTAGCTTTTGGCTTTCCCTGGAGGAAGGCAGTACGGGAATGTTATTCCCTGGAAGGCATCAACAGGGACAAGGCTGTTTTCTGCTATGAAAATTAGGTAATTTGGAAACTTAGAAACTAGTAATAAAACTATGATGAGTGATTGAGGATGTAGTTTAGTTGCAGATGTGGGGCCCAGGGTTTGATCACAAACACCATGTGAACTGGGAAGAGTTGTGCTCACCTGTAATTACGGCACTTGGCAGGTAGTGACAGAAGGATCAGAAGTTCAAGGTCATCCATGTCTACTTAGTGAGTTGCTAACCAGCTTGACACCGTGTCTCCAAAAACAGGAAGAAGGGAGGATAATGAGCAAAAGGGTGGGGGACAGGGGACAGGATGGAAGGAGATGGAATGACTCAGCTTTGAGTTATTATAATCAAGTGTCTGGACAGCTGAAAGACAAGATTTACTTAGTTAACAGTTTCAGAGGTTGCCAGTTACATTCTTTTGACTTCTGGGTGGGTGGAAGATGGCAGCACCTCCAGGTGGGAGCATCTGTAGAAGCAAGTAGTCACATTCAAGGTCACATCCTTGATAAAGGCTAGGTGTATCCAGGCTGGCTCTTTCAATGCTGGTCCTTATAGGAAGTCCCAGAGGGTCCTGTAAAAAGTGACGTAACTCTTCATGGCAGTCTTCCACAAGGCCCCACCTCACACCAGCACCCCCAGCACCAAACCTTGTAGACCAATCCTTCAGACACAGTGGATCATCTGGGTATACTAACCACATCCAAGCCACAGCAAGAGATGGAGAAGAACATGGAATCATTTGCATTGCTTATTCTGTAGATGTGAAACAAAACTGAGCCCATAGGCTCTTGATTTAACACCTCCGATCTTGACTAGAGTAAAATAGGAAAATCCAAGCTCTAAGTTTCAACATTTCTTCCCATTTGGGGAAGTTTCTGCTTTTCTTACTGTGCGTGTGTATGGGGTGGGGTGGGGGTGGGATTAAGGAACTGGAAGGAGAGCCTAGAAGCCACAGATAACAATGGGTTGAGCACATGAATTCCCTAGAGGTAAAGCATCCTACATGTGTGTCAATATTATTCTCACATTCCCTTCATCCCAAATATGCAATCTCATGGCTCCATTCATTCATGGGTTATTTTATTTCCCAGGGAAACATTTGATGGTATTGACCTTGTGAAAGGCTTCACTCTAATTCTTTGGAAAGCTGGAGCCATTAAGATCTATGAGCTTCCCCAACATCCACCCCCCCAACTCTTCTCTCTCTAAGCTGGGACATCGGGTCTTCCATCAACAGTAATAAAAGGCAGAGTGTAAGGAAAGGGAAGACAGAAGGTGAATGGGAGATGGTGTCTGTTTGAAGAAAATCAGAGTCTGCCCAGAGGAGATGGGACTTGAGCCAGGCTTCAGAGGATAAATAAATGCACCATTCTCTCTAGGGAGCCCCAACACAATGTTTTTACTGTGATGATGGAGATGTAGGGGTGTTGAGTGTGTGTGCCTGAGTGTGTGTGTCTATGTAAACATGAGTGTGTGTGTGTGTGTGTGTGTGTGTGTGTGTGTGGTTCCTCCACGTGAGGGAGATTGTGAAAAGTTTAGCAACAGGGAGAAAGTACTTTGTCTCTGACAAAGTTAGAAGACTTCCTGGCTAGTGCAGCATCCCAAATATATAATAATTAAACACCAGCCTGGCTTGAGTGAGGAAGAGAGGAATCCTTTCTGTATACACTTTTCTTGGCCAAGTGAGACCATACCCACCCAGGTCATCTTAAGGGATCAACACCCTTTATTCTGCTTGCCTTGGCATGAGATGGGACATGAGAATCCAATGTTTCCTTTTCTAGCTTTGTTCCTGATATATTTGCTTGCATAAATGTCTACCTATATTCATGGCATTTATGTCACATTAAAATCTATCTTTCTTGAAAAATGCTCAAGCAAGTTATGCCTAGTCCTCTGCTGCAGGGACAGAGACCTCCTTTTTTTCCAGGAGGAAGGATTTACAGGGCTGCACCTGCTGGTAGAGATATGTCTCTGTATTTTGTGGGTGGGGCAAGGGATTTGCAGGAACAGGTTTGCTTTACTGGCTTTCAAATTAAACTTTCACAATGTAAATGTTAATGCCAACAGTCAGACACTGTCAGGAAGACCATGAGTATCTACCAGGAGCTATTATTGCATGCCTTTGTGGCAATGACACTGGTTGTGCCGTTCTAGATCCTCCAGATACAGATGGATGGGAAACATTTCTTTTGTCTTCAGACTTTTTACCTTCTGGAATTTTCTTTGCATCTGTTTACCTCCAGATAGACCCTATTCACATAGTCTCTTGGTCCCAATGTTGTGTTGATGGTAGACAAAGAAGAAAGAATACCTTCAATGACTTTCTTTATGCCAGGTTCATAGCCATTTCTGCCTGTCTGAACCTCTCAATCCTTCAGCTTCCTTCTCAAACTCTGGTTCCATCAACTGTAGGGGGCATTTCCAGTATTTTGGAGTACATATTCACACCAGTAAGAAACTGAGACATTGGTCAAGATCTCTATGGTAACATGCACATGCGATTATTTATAAAGTGTATTTTTTCCTTTAGCTAAGTGGTATCATTTGGGTTCTAGTTCCACTTTTTACTACTGTGTGATCATAAACCCCACCACCACCACCACCATCATCACTACCACTAACAACAACATCTACCAAAAGCTACCTCTTCATGTTCCAGTTTCTTAGTGAAGAAAAGTAGAATGAATGGATTGCTATAAGGATTATGTATCAGTTAGCATGGGCTGCTTGGAACGTGTCTGGTGACACGGCCAGTGATGGCTTAGTTCTTGTTTTAATTACCTGAAGTCATAGCAGGTTTTGTTGCCAATGACAGGGAATGAAGCTAGCACTGTGGCCCAGAGGTTGTGACCAGGGTATTCCTGGTACCACCATAGAAAGGAATATGCCCTTCAAAGAAGCCTCATGAATTTTCTCTCATTCAGACATTCTGATGGAGATAGCTACTTGGTACCCATTGGCCATTGTAGACCTATGGATGAAGATACTCAGGAACACTGACAATTTCCTTGTGTTCTGGGTAACAATTTGGTACAAGCCAGCATGTGAGAAGAGGAAGCCTCCATTGAGAGATTTGCATGTGCATCCAGGGAGATACTGCAAGTGAGAATGGCAAGTAAGGAGCTGAACACATCAACTAGATGACCTAGATAGTGTCCATGACAGGGTATTGCACTGCCCATCCATACGGACGTTTGTAAGCAATTACTTGTATATTGATATTAGATACATCCTGTGATACATAGGGACAATGGAGATGAGTCAGTTTATGTTAGGGCTTTCTTTATTGCGGGCGAAGATTCAGCACATGGAATGGACAGTTTCAAGCCGAGTGGGAGTAGTGTAGCGACCTATCAAGTGATGACAATTCTTAGATGTATTGGGTTCTAGAAAGGTGTCTGAAACAAGAACCAAATTAAAAAGAGAGTGGTTACATATGTGTAACTGACTCCTTTGCAAGCCATTCAGTAAAATGTGTGGAGGTCCCAGAGAATTTACCCATGGGCATGAAAAAAGGCTTAGCTGTTTATTTTATTGGATCTGTGGGTACAGGAGTGCCTGCTATGTTTGAGCAAGGACTCACTTTGAGATGCTAGAATGGGGTTCCCATTTGTGAGAAATATCGCAGAAGTAATTAGCGGACTATTGAAATATCACTTTTCAACCATGGGCCCTCTTTCTCATCCTTTTCTTTTTCTTTTTTAGCTAAAGCAGCAGTAGTCATAGCAGTCATCTCTCTTCTAAGGGAGAAAGGAGCTATCAGTTTTTCTCAGGCTAGAGCATTCTCCACCTGCCCTCAATTTAATGCACAAATGAAAGCACATAAATCTTTGTGACATTTTGGCATGAAGTACCTACTTCAGATGACTCCTTTAGGAAAATCTCAACCCAGGTGTTTGGTTTTTGTATAAACTTTGTGAAATGAGAATTGTAACATGACTGTATACACACACACACACACACACACACACACACACACACACACACACGATGCTTGCATACAAAATGTGAAGAGTAAGGGATGTGGGTGGGGGCAAGCAAATAACATGTGTGCAAACTTAATATATCTTTTCCTCACCTTAAGTTAGACCCAGACAATTGGATTATAATTACAGCCCCTTTGTGTATGTGTTGGGAGGGGGGCGAGCCATAGTATTCAAGTGCTTGAAGCTTTTCAGCCATGGCTACTTTGTCAGGTAAAATAAACACATGTCTTGTTTTTAGCCTGGGGTCAAACTCAACAAAAGCCATGAAAGATAGGACACTCATTAAGAACCAGGTTTGAAATGCTCAGAGTGACAGCAACAGCAGGAAAGGAATAACATGGTTGGCTATTTCTCTTGGGCCAGATGGCTTGGGAAGACTGTGCAGGGTTACCACCAAGGTTATAAATCCTCAGCAAAAGTCTAGGTAGAGATTGCTGCTTCTGACTTGGATAGTGGATGGGTAGACAGGAACACTTTCCTGGTACCTAAATCTGTCCCAAGAAGGGCAATGGCTCACAAAGGGCAGCACTTTCTCTTTGAATGTTTTAATTGGATCATCTCTAGTCACAAAGGCTTGAGGTTATAAACCTAGAAACACATAGTGACAATGTTCCACAACCCATGGGAGAAGGTGGTCCTATAGGTAAAGTCACAGCAGCAGTGATTATCTCTTAGAGGCCGGAAGAAGGTCAAGCCAACCAAAATTCAGGCATATATTTGGGGGTGTTCTCTAGGTTCCACCCCTTACTGAGGAGCTTTTGGCAGTTGATAGGTGCTGGGGGATTGTGCTGGTGTCCTTTCTTTTGCTGTGATAAACACTTTAACAAAAAGCAACTTGGAGAAGGAAAGGATCTATTTGCCTTACACTTCCGGGTCATCCTTAGGAGAACTCAGGGCAGGAACCCAAGCAGTAACTTGAAGCAGAAATCATGGAAGGATGCTTCTTGCTGGCTCACTCATTGGCTCGTGCTTAGCCAGCTTTCTTATACAGCTTAGTTATGTCTGCCCAGGGTTGGGACCACCCACAGTTGACTGGGCCCTCCTACATCTAGTAATATTAAGATAATCCTCCATGGGTATGGCCAAAATCTGATCCAGGCAATTCCTCAACCAAGGCTGTTCTCTCAGACAAGTCTAGACTGTGTCAAGTTAAGGCTAGCCAGAACACACACACACACACACACACACACACACACACACACACACACACACAGAGAGAGAGAGAGAGAGAGAGAGAGAGAGAGAGAGAGAGAGAGAGAGAGAGAATCATTTTTCTTAAGAGTGTTTCTAGAAGTAGGTTTCTCAGACTCTATTTGATGCTCTGCACCCATGTTCATATTTGGGCTTAGTGGATTGTATGGTGCAATGATTAGAATGACAACAAAGAAGAGGAGGAGGTTAGGGATACATGGCTGGAGGAGGGAAATGGGATTGAATATGATAACATTTAATTGCATATATGTATGAAATATTGAGAATAAAGACAAAGTGGTTTTATAAAAAGTGAGAGGGAAGAGGAGGATCAGAGAGAGTCCTGGGCATGTTAGGATCCCTCTCGGCCTTATCATTGACTCAGGCTTCCATTTCCATAATTTGGCTAAACAAATTAGTAAATTTCCCCCTTTTGTCTAATCCAGCTTGGAGTTTCTGTCTCTTGCTATTAAAAGGGTTCCCTCTGAGATTTCAATGATGAACCTTAGGTATAGGTTACTTTTGCTGGTTCAATATATATAAACTAATAATAACTGCTGAAACTTATTGAGAGTTTTCTGTATGCCAAGCTCTAGCTCAAGAATGTTCTGCATGAGTATGTGTTTCATTCATTCCACTCATTCACAAAAGATACATGTGCTATAAATGATATATGTACATACTATACCCTTCCACCTAACCCTCCCAGCCCCATAAATAAAAGAATATGTGAGAAAAGTCAAAGAACAATAAGGTTGATGCTTACCAAAAGCCTCATAGCTAGTAAGGGGGGAGGCTTTGGATCCAGGTTTGAGAGCCTATCCTTATTAGCAGAGTTCCTGTTGCTCATAAGTACAGCATAGTACATCAGTTCAGACCACTTGTGTTATGAGAAGGTCATTTGGTAAGAAGGGGTATGTGTGCTAACACCGAGGTATCTACAAATTAGTTCTAAGTCCATCTGGTGTTATGTATGTCATAGCCAAAACTCAGCAACAGTCACTGACTTTCTGTCAGTAAGGATCCCAAATTACAGAACACTTTATTGTTCTGTAGGTTTTCTTTGTTACTTTGGGTCTTGGGGAAGGTATTACATATGAGGCATATGCATGCCATACATGTTATAAGACACAAAGGTCGGGTAGAGGAATGACATTGATCCTCAGTGGTCTTCAGTTTTAGGGGACACCACCCAGACTAAAGCCCTGATTGGTGCATTTCTGATCATACCCTAATGTAATGGGTCTGGTTTAGAGAGCTTGCATTTCTAGGTGGTTCTTAGGTGAAGTTCATGTTCCTGGCACTCTGCTCTGAGAATCTTTGATCTGTGGCAACTACAGCTGACCATTCATAAAGTCATTGAAAATGCTTGGCCAACTTAGAAAAGTAACCAGACTAGCTTGATACTTTAGGTATGTGGCTAATAGTTTTGCCAGACTGGTGCATGTTCCAACATAGCCACACCAGGTAGACACATGAAAATATTTGAATAGGTGAACATGAAAAATAACAGTGGACTACTGTCTCTTGATCCAAGATCATTATATGAGAATAACTCAAGATGGGACACTGCTGTGGGTTGTCTAATAAAGTCATTGTTTGTCATTAAGATGTGGTGCCAAGAGGTTACACACATCTCTTGTATACAAATGGGTCCTAATATGTTATTGTGTATTTTAATGTCCCTTCAATAAGGAGTGGTTGGTCTCTGCTGCTATCAGTTCTGTCTACAGATAATTGCCATGCAGATGGTGTAAAGCAAGTTGGGCTGAGATCATTTTATTCTCTTCATTTTGGACAAAAAGATTGGGCTTCTTCCAAGAAAGGAGTTCTAATGACTTTTCTTCTAGGGATGCAGATTTATCCCTTGGAGGCATCAGACACAGTATAGGCATGTTTAGTGCAAACGTTTGAAGAAAACCTGCCACTCTTGAATCCTTTCTTTGAGCCATCAAAGGTGTCTCAGGTCACTTATAAGTTCGATGAGTTCAACAAAATAGACCGAAACAAATGCCTAGCTTAAGATGAATGTGCCTGATGGCCATTATTATCTTTGTGTTTATGAGAGAGCTTGGCCTGTAGTTTTCTTTTCTTGTAATGGTTTTGTGATGTTTTGGTGCTGGGGTTATTGTGACCTCATAAAATGAGCTAAAACAGTTTTCTTTGCTTTAAAACCCCAAGTTTATGTTATATAAGGCCGCTGTTATTCCTTCTTGAATGTTTGGAGCATAGCACTCATGAAACCATCTGGGCCAGAATTTTCTTTGTGAGATTTTTAAACTAAAACCTGAGTTTCTTTAACAGATTTCTTGTTTATTTTTGTGATAGTTTGGATAACTTGTATTTTACAAGGGACTTATCCATTTCATCTAAGTTGTTGAATTTATTGGCAAAAAAGTTACTCAAAACAGCCCATTGTAATGTTTTTAATGTCTGTGTGAGCTGCCATGATGTAAACTTTTTATACTCTAACACTGTTGACTCTCCCTCCCTGCACCCAGCCCATGATGCCCTTTGCCACCACCCTTCCTTCCTTCCTGCCTTCCTTCCTTCCTTCCTTCCTTCTTTCCTTCCTTCCTTCTTTCCTTCCTTCCTTCCACTCTTCCTTCCTTCTACCCTTCCCTTCCCTTCCTTCCTTCCTTCCTTCCTTCCTTCCTTCCTTCCTTCCTTCTATCCTCCCTCCCTTCTTCTTTCTTTCTTTTTTCACTTTTGCTTGGAATGTACAATGTATCCATCTTTGAAAAAGGAATCAGTGTTTGATCTCACTGGACTTTTTCTCTGAGCATTCCTGCACCCTCTTTCTTTGCTTGGGCTCTAACCTGTGCAGTGTTCTCCCTTTTACTTTTGTTGAGTATTAACTTTGTCAACATACTTGCAGTCTGTTGAGATAGAAGCATCAGGCATTTATTTTCACTCCTGTTTGCTTGTGTCTATGTTTAAAGCTATACATTCAGGTCTGGGCACTATTAGAATCACCTCCCATATATTTTGTATATAATATTTTTATTATTGTCATGTTCAAAATATCTTTCAATTTCCAGTCCAGTGACTTCAACCTATAGATTATGTAGAAGTGTGTTATATAATTTCTAAGTATTTGGAAATCTCCCTAGTTTTTTTCTTCATTTCCTTGTTTGCTAGTCTAATTCCACATTTGAAATTCTCTGCTGTTTACTGTCTATTTTGGCAATTAACCAATACATGCTTTAAAATGATGTGTATTCAACAATTATAGCCTTCAGGATTTTTATATATTTTCAGTTAGTCAAAGTAAAGAGAAAAGTAAGAAATATTTCCCAAAGTCCAAAAAATAAGAGGTTCACATTTCTGATTTATTTTAGAGTCTTTTAAAATAATATTTTAAAGTTACCATGCACAGTGGTGTGTTTCTTTGTGGCATTTTGAGCATCTATGCCTTTATATTTGGTTCTCATTCATCCCCTACCCCAATGCCCTTCCCTTCAGGCCCCACCCACCTCTTACTAGCTATTTTTTCTTCCTATAGAGACTTCCTTCTCCTTTGGGGCACATGTATTCTAATACCATGTTCTCCCTTAAGATATTTTTTCCCCTTCTCATGGTCCCTTTACTACTTTCATCACATACAAATCCTTCACACATATATAAACAGACATGCAAATTAAAATCTAGGCTTCATACACAAAGGAAAACAGTATTTTCCTTTCTGCATTTGGGCTACATCACTTAGGATAATTATTTCCAATTCTGTCCACTTTCCTGCAGATACCATGACTTCATTTTCTTTAGATCCAAATACAATTCCATTGTGTACATGTTTGTTTAGTTTGTTATCCATTCATCTATTGGTGGACAGCTAGATGTCTCCCCTTTCACAGCTATTGTGGATAGTACAACAAACATGGTTGTGCATATACCTCTGTGGTTCTCTGAATATTCACCCAGGCTGGGTATATATGCAGTTCAACATTTAGTTTTCAGAGCAGCATTTACTTTGCCTTCCATGGTGATTACAGGAGTACACATTGCCTCCAGCAGTATATAAACACTCCTCTCTCACACATCTTTACTAAAGTTTGTTGTCATTTATTTTCTTTCTCCTAGCCATTCTGTCTAGGGTGAGACAGATCCCAGGAAAATTTTAATGACATTAAAGATGTTGAACACTTTTAAAACTACTTATTGACACTTGTATGTTTTTCTTTTAAAAATGTCTATTTAGCTCATGTGTCTACTTGCTTTTGGATGATTTGGTTGAGGGTGGTATTTCATTTTCACCCTTCTTTATGCATGCTAGACAATTTTCCTTTCACTGAGGTATAGTCAGCACAAATCTCCAGTTATGTAGACTGTATCTTTAATGCTTATTATTTCCTTTGCCTTTCAGATACATCTGCACTTTATGTAATCTTATTAGTTAATTTTGGTGATTATTTTCTGTGAAATTACATTCCTTTTCAGAAAATTCTTCAGTTTCCTGATTTCATTTTGTTAGATCATGTTGTCAAGGGATTGTTACATTTCTTGTAGAAATTTCCAGTTTTTTAGAAAGGTTGAATTACTTTGTGCTCCTCTGGGCTTCCTGAAAACACATGTAGCTCTGCCTTTCATCTTTAATTTTATTAAGTGGAGACCTTTATCATGATTATATCTTGGAGAGTTTTAACTAGGCTTTACTTTGGCAGTTTCTAAGTTTTAGGTCTTCCATCTTGAGTTGACTTTTTAATGAATGTTCGTTGTAAGTGATCTACATACAATTGGACCAATTGTCTACACAAAAGATGTTAATAAAACATTTTTAATAGAATTCCAAAACACACAGAGACGATGATAAACCATGACCAAATTGGTTCTATTCCGTGAATACAAGACTATATATATATATATATATATATATATATATATATATATATATATATATACACACACACACACACACACACACACACACACATATATATATATGGTACAAAATATAAATATGCTTAAGGAGAGAAACACATGATCATCTCAAGAAATGCAAAAAAGGTCAGGGACAAAATTCAGCATTCCCTGAAAAAAATCAGAAATAAAAGGAAAGTATCTTTAGAATAACTTTCTGCAATGGATCCCTACTTCCCCCTCATTATTTGTTAAACAATGCCGTGGAGAATTATTGGCTATACCTGTGCAGCTTTATTTTTAGCGCACAGTTTTATAGTTCCATACCATATTTGTTGTTGTGGCTTGAAGTATAAATTTACAGTCAGGTAATGTGATATCTCCAGCATTGTAATTCCTGCTAAGGATTGCTTTAACTACTCCAGGTTGTTTTACCTTACATGTGAATTTTAGCTTGATTTTTTTCTAGTCCTTTGAAAAAGTAATTGAGATTTTTTTCATGGGCATTGGTGTAAATATGAAAGTTTCTTTTGATATAATATAGCAATTTCTAGACTTTAATTCTGTCAATCTATGAGCATGGGAGGTCTTTTTCATCTTCTAATATCTTCAATTTATTTCTTCAGTGTCTTTAACTTCTCATTGAAAAAAGCCTTTTATCTCTATGTTTAGGAGATAAATAGGCAAAGGTTACTGAATTTTGCATGTCTGTCATGTATTTCAATACTTGACTGAACATGCATCAACACTAAGAGCTTCTAGTCTATTCTCTAGGTATTTAAGTGTAGAAACAAATCATCTATAAATCAAAATCCATTGACTTCTTCATTTCCTACTTGTAGCCCCTTCAGTCTTTCTTGTGTGTTATTGTTCTAAGACTAAAACAGTTTGTTGAATAAGAGTGAAGGGAGTGAGCACCTCTATCTTGTTTCAGATTTTAGAGAAAATGTTCCCAGGCTTCCCTCCATTTAGTTTAATGTGGTGGGTTTGTCCTAGATAAAGTTGATTATGTTAAGACATATTCCTTCCTAGGCCAATGAGAGGAACTAGCTGGTAAAGCTCTTGGTGCAGGGGCTTTGAAACCAGAGTTCAACCTTTGAAAGCCACATATAGGTGGAAGGAGGGTATTTACTCCACCAAGTTGTCCTCTGACTTCTGCACACATTGTCTGTCATGTGCCCCCATTCACACACGTCATGCTCACACAGACAATAATAATACATTGCAGAAAGTTATTCTAAAGATACTTTTATTTCTGATTTCTTCAGGGAATGTTGAATTTTGTCCCTGACCTTTTTTGCATTTCTTGAGATGATCATGTGTTTCTCTCTTTAAGCATATTTATATTTTGTACCATATATATGGTATATATATATTTGCATATATTGTGTCTTGTATTCACGGAATAGAACCAATTTAGTCATGATTTATCATCGTCTCTGTGTGTTTTGGAATTCTATTAAAAATGTTTATTGACATCTTTTGTGTAGACAATTGTTCTACAATTGTCTTTGTTATGTCCTGATCTGATTTTGATACCAGGATAATCTCATGGAATGAGTTTAATAGTGCATTCTCCATTCTATTTTGTAAAACATTTGAGAAGTATTAATTGTAACTCTTACTCCAAGGTTTGTTAGAATTTAAGCAGTGATTCTGTTTAAGACCAGGCTTTTCTTTGTGGAGAGGAGGTATTGTCACTCAGCCTCATTGCTTGCTATGCATCTGTTTTAGTTCTTTATCTTCTTATTTAATTTTGTAGGTCATATATACCTAGTAATTTGTTATTTTTTTCTAGTTTGGAGTGTAAATTTTCAAAATATTCTTTAGCAAGCCTCTGAATTTCATTGAAACGTTTCATAGCATCTTCCTTTTCATCTCTGGTTTTGTTAACTTGGGTCTCTCCCCTTTGTATTTTGGTTAGTTTGGTTAGGGCTTTGTCAGTATTGTTGATCTTTCGAAAGAACCAACTTTGAACTATTCCCTATCTTCTTTCCTGACTTTCTTGTTTCTTGCTATCTGCTGCTTTGGGGGGTGGGGATTTTTTCTATTATTCATGACTCTGGGGTGCTTCATTGGGTTATTTAAATATCCATTAATTTTTCATATAAATACCCATAACTATACACTTTTGTCTTAGAACTGTATTAGCTGTATACTATAGTTCCAGTAAGTTATATTTTCATTTGATTCAAGAAAATTTTAAATTTCTTCCTTGATTCCTTCAATGGCTCGTTGTTCATTCACAAGCTTACTAGTCAGTCTCCCAGGTAACTGTATGTCTCTCTTGGTATTACATTTTAATTTTGTTCCACCATGATCTAATAACATAAAATAAATTATTTTGGTTACTTTGTAATTTTAAGATTTCTCTGTAACTTACAATATGTTGTATTTTTGAAAAAGTCTTTATTAGTTTCTGAAAATTATGCATTTTGTACCTCATGGAGCAGTTATTGTATAATTATCTGTTAAGTCCATTTGGCCTGTATGAAGCTTAATTCTGAAGTTTCTTTTTTCATTTTTATTACTTAGTTACTTATTTTTAATATTTTCTAATTTTTGAAATATAATGTAATTTCATCATTCCCCCCTACTTCCTCCCTCTAGCCCTTACCATGCACCCCATTCTCTTTCAAATTCATTGCCTCTTTTTCTTTAATTATTGTGTATGTTTCCTCTGTGTGTGTGTAATGCTAAGTATGTAAATATAATCTGCTCAGTCTATATAATGTTACTTTATGTATTTGTTTTCAGGGTTGACCATTTGATATTTGGGTAATCAATCAGTGTGCTCTTCCTGGGGAAGACTTCCTTCCACTCTCAGAATTCCTTAGTTACCTACAGCTCTTTGTCTAGGTTTGAGGCCTCATGACATGTCCTTCTAATATGTTAGCATGTCTCCTGGTGTCATCCTTCTCAAGGTCTTGTTTAGATGGCTATTTTGGTGTTTGGGATTTTCATTTGGTTGAAGAACCAACTTAATATTTTTTTCTCTTTGTCTTTGTGTCTATTTGCCAGTGAAGCATGTTTCTTAGAGACAAGAGAGAGTCGGATCTTATTATTTAATCCAGTCACCTAGTCTCTGTCTCCTTTTTGGCAAATTAAGGCTGTTCACATCTAAGATTTTTTTATCGGGAGATGTTTGCTGATTCCTGTAATTTGTATATTGTTTTTCTGGCTGGTTAAATTGTCTTTGTTATTTTCTATCTCTTCTATTAGTCCTGTAGGTTTTGTAGACATGCTGTGTTGGACATGATGGATTCTCTTCTAGCTGTCCTCTCTTTATCTATTCTACTCATAAAGTTTACTCTTGCCTGTATTGTCCTCACTGAGACTTTCATCCTCCTTTGTGTATCATTTTCATTTAAGCATTCACGAACTGTCTTCATATGTTCTTGTCCTGAAATATCCTTTTAAAGTTAATTAAAATATAGCTTTGGTAGAAATAGCAAACTTGGTTTAGGGAGGCATCATTCCATGGCTTTATTATGGTGGCTCATGTCAGAGCTGATGCTCTTCTCATGTTTGTATGTTTGTTAACAAGTTGTTTTTTCTTTCCACTCTTTAGTCCTGTTTCTTTGCTTTTTATTTTTGACATGGTATATAATGGAGAGGTTCTTCTCTAGCCATGTCTATTTGGGATTCTAAAGTCCATTTCTGTCTCTAGATCTATAGGTAAATATTTTGTTATATTTTCACCAGAAAGATTCTTCTGTCCTATGGATTCTTAAATATGGTCTTTATAACTTGCTCACTTGCCTACTTTTCCAGCAACATGACCCTTTCTTCTTGCTTGGTAAATAACCAGCTTCCTCCCACCTCAGAGTCCTGGGGCCTATTGTTCCCCTTGTTTCAAATGCTGCTTATCTTTCCTCTATTCTTTCTTTCACTTCATCTATGACTCTCCGTACCTGTTACTTCTTTGAACACATTATTAGTGGCCCCACCTCACCTCCCTTGAAGTCTACCTTGCTCTCCACAGAGCCTGAGTAAAAATTCCCATAGTGCTATGTAGCTCATTAGAAAATAGAGAGCTTGGAGGTCATTAAGGATGAAGCCCTTCCTCAAAATCATCCTTGGCCTTCAACTTCAGAGTCCCCTAACACATTGATTTTCAAGAAGGCGAAAGTTTTATAATTGTTCTTCCTTGGAATTTGAAATACCATGTAAAAGATGGGGTTAGGGTCACAAATCATGGTTTCCTCACCTTAAGATTTAAGTGACATGTGGAAGGGAGGGTGCTGGATCTGGAAACTCATGAAATGAGAGATATTTTCCCCACTGTTGTGTGAAGTCGGCATCCACATGTGTGTGTGTGTGTGTGTATTCTCATGTACATGGGTGCAAATGTGCATTTGTGTACACATTCATGTATAAGTCCAAAGCTGGTATTAGGGGTATCTACTTTATTTATAGAGCCAGGGTCTTTTCTGGAACCTGGAACTCACCAGTTCTGGCTAGTCTAAGTATCCTGCTTGCCCCTTAGAGCCTCTGTCTCTACCTCTCAAGTCCTGGAATTCTAGGTGAGCTTCATGCCTGCTTGAATATGTAAACTCTAGGGATCTGAACCCCAGTCTTCATGCTTGTACAGCAAGCATTTTTTATTCACTCAGCCAAGGATGGCTTTATTTTTAGTTATTGTGTACACAGTATTCTGCATGTACACCTGCATGCCAGAAGAGGACAATATATCTCATTGTAGATGGTTGTGAGCCACCATGTGGTTGCTGGGAATTGAACTCAGGACCTCTGGAAGAGCAGCTCTTTACCACTGAGCCATCTCTTCAGCCACAAGCATGGCTTTATTTTTATAGATTTAAAAGAATTGGTTTTTTTTTCTTTAATTCTCAATGGATCTGAATTATACTTATTGCTCTGGGTATAACTATGACTTTGTAATATTATCATATAGCAGAGGGTCTATAGTAAAGAACAGAGGCATATCACTACCTTTTCCCTTATGACCTAATCTAAATGAGTTTGTGAATCACATGGTTTCCCCTAAAGTCCAGAAGCATTAGGAAACAATACAAAGCATATCTATCCAAGTAGGTTGGAACAATGGTCTATTTGCTCTTGTTATTTAATCTTGTCTGAATTTATTCAGCACAGGACTGTGGAGCCAGGGGAGGCCCAGTGGAAACAATAGTATTTATCTGTACCTCAAATTATTTATGAATTCATTTGTTCATTTGTATTGTGATGTGATTTTCTTCCTTTGCAGACATAGAGAAATGACTCTTTACCTAGATGGAATGCTGACAAAGAAAGGAGACCATCAAAGTCTAGTGTAGGAAAACAATGGGTTTATTGGACTCACTTACAAGAGCTTGGGTGACTCAAAGGCAGCATAAGTGAAAAGTCCCTCTCTCTCTCATCATGGATGATGAAGTGTGAAAACATGAACCACTGAGTCATCCCAACCCCTTGGGAACTTTCCCAGTCCTGTATATGCTCTTGCACTCTTCAAGACTATATATGTACAGCAGATACAGGGTCCCCTGCAGGGAGGCAGGAGGAAGTGGTGACTGCAGTCTCCTCCAGGGAGGTTAGGCTAACAGACCCATCACCATAACAATTGACCTGGCTGTCACTATATTCTTCTGCTTATGTCATTGCCATGACTGAGGGCCAAAGTCCTCTTTTGTTAACCAGAGAATTCGGCTTCGTGATGAAGATGATCGTGTCACATCTGCAAGAAATAAATTCACCACAAGAGAGTGTATTGTCTTCTGAACTAGAATATGTGCTCCATCTGATCACTCAATGTGTTTTCTGGGTTTTGGTTGAGTCCCAAACATAACAGTTAGTGCCAGGAACTCAAGTCAGTTTTTATGGTTGAATGGATGTATACACAGATTGATCCTTGGAGAATAAATATTCAAATAAAAAATAGTTACTTCTCGGGCTGGAGAGATGGCTCAGCCGTTAAAGGCTAGGCTCACAACCAAAAAATAGTTACTTCTCATCCATTTGGAGGTACCAATGAATCTCTTCCTGTAGGAAACTTTATTCTAATGCTTACACATGGAAGCCTAGACTTCTTAAAATATTTTGTATATAATAACATGACTAATTCAGGTTAGAGTTGCTCCTAATTAGTTTGAGTTGGCTTCCTGTACCAATGCTCAAGCCATACATCCAGAGTACCTACCCATTTTTGAAATAACCATTTATAGAATACATCTTATTAGAAAGATTCAACAAATATGACTAGTCTGTGAGTGAACTGCACAGCAGGCCCTGGTACTGGTGGGGTAGGATATAAAACTAGATATTCTGAGGGACAGAGCTCTTGAAAAAACTAAGTTGATAGTAACTTACCCTACTTCACATAGATTTGTCAGAATGTGCCCTACTTACAAGTCCCATGCTTCCCCTTTTTCCATGTCCCTCACTAAGTGTTTGCCAGCCTAGTTGGAGAGACAACATGTTTCCAATTTTCAACATTCAAGTATTGTTGTGCAATAAATTGTTCTTGTCTGTTGGTTTTTATGTCATTGTGTGATGCTGTTTCAAACCAGAACATTCTTCAGGGCCTTGTCAGATGTTGATGGGCCCATAAGCACAGAGTAAGCTCTCACTCATGTGAGCCTTTGTTCAAATATTCCTCCCCACAGAAGCCTTCCAGAATACCCTCTCTCTCCTTAGTGCCTTTTCTCTAAATCTGCACCTCATGTTATTTCCTTCCCTACTTATCACTGATTGACTTTTATTTTAAACAATTATCTTTCTATTTTACAAAAATGAAGTAATCTTGATGAGAACAAGGACTTGACTTAATTCACCATTGTGTACCCAGAGTGCAGATGATGAGCTCTTGGCAAACAAGAAGGCCTTGCGTTAGCTGTTTAGCAAATGAATGATGGATGCCTTCACCTCCAGATCCAAGGATACTTTGACTCACATGTGGAAGTAGCAGTTGGACATTCTTGACTTTGGGACATTATATATGGTACAGAATCACTTCCTGATTAATCAATATCTATTTTGGTCAATACTTAGAACAAGGTCCTCTTATTTGATTAGGACCATACATTCTAAGCAGTATCAAGATGGGTGAAGCCAATCATTCATAAACATTGCTTCCACCCATGCTGGTGTCTAATGTAAGTGGACCTAAGATGCACAGAAACAGTCACCAGTTCTAACATCTTACAATGATGTTCTTTCCCCAATGTCCAAGATGAAACAACAATGATGGGTGGACATTTCTTAAGTTCTCAGCTGTCCTTTTGCCTTGGTCTTTGTTTTGTACAACTTCTGGCACTGCCTGCCTCATGAACAGAGTCAATGGTAAGCAATGTATTTTCTAGAAGCACTCAAAAAACTTACCATATATATTTTGACCTCCTTTTGCTTCAGAAGATATTCATTCAATAATGAGGAAGGCAGCAATGAATATGTTCACCCTCCTGTTCTCATTGATGTCATTTCATTGTCGTGAGATGTAGAGACAGTTTTTAAAGAAGCACAATGTTTTTGTAGTTGTTGACTGGCACATTCATCATGTAGGTGTAATTTTAGCCATAGAAGCTGTGCTTAGGTCATATGTGAGAAAAAATAATTGCATATCAGTGTTCATGGAGATTCTTCAGAGAGAACATAACTTCCCAATGTCCTGCTCCTGGGTGTGTGAAGGTATCACTAGGCTAGAAAATGGCTGTTTCAGTCCACACCATGATCTGAGTGTGCTGGTTGGGGTCCATGATGTAGACCCTGCTATGGATATTTTAGCTATGAATTCTACTGCTCCCATCAGCCCTTGCATGTGTTTGTTTTCTCGGCATCTACAGAGGAGTTTCCATCTGCATTCAAACAGCCTTAGTCTTTAGAAGACTCTCCAGCAAAGCTCTCAGAGTGTGTGTTTAGGGGGATAATCATCTCCAGGCAACCCTGGACGGACCTAGAAGCTGTCATTGCTGTCATCTTTCTGTAAAATGCTGGGCCCTTTTGAGTGTTCATAAATGGGCATTTTCATGCAGAGTCCATCATTTTGAATTGAATTTCAATAACCCCTCTTGTGGCTGCCTGCCAGCCTGAAAATGTCCGTGCTTGTGAAGCGAGCCTCAGTGAGTCTGTTTGGAAGCTGGTTGGCTCTGGTTTTAGCAACACACTAAGTTGAGCCCAGAAAATATTTTGTGATATTTATTTTTACAGTATGAATGAGCAAAACATTCAAGAAAGTGTTGATGGGGCTCCAATTCTCAAACTCTGGCTTAGAAAATAGAAGTTTGGGTTCTCTACTTGAGCTTCCCCCCCCCCCCCCAGCTTACTCTATTCTCCCCCTTTTCCAATGGTGGTGGATTGTTGCTGGCTTTGGCACAGGCAGCAATGTGTTGAAATGCTATAAATTACAGTTAATGTGATATGATTCTGTTTACCCTTGTCCAACAGTGTTGAACCTACCAATTTTCCCTCCTTGGCTTCCCATGAATTAAGGCAATCAGAGAATAGTCAATTGGAAGGCCGGATCATTTTCTTTTTCACTCAGTGTCAAAGACAAGTGCAAATGCTGAATTCTGGCTCTAAAGAAAAGGTTGTCTGGCTTCAAGGAGGCATTCAGAGAAAGCTCAAGACACTGCCCCATTTGCTTTTGAAGGAAAAGGATTATGTTCTGGGATGTAAGGAATTGAAAGCATGATTCAGTTTCCCAGATAAGATTCACACCAATAAAACTGAAATAGGAAATGGCAAAGATTTCCCAGCGAGAAGCTGACTTATAAACAGATAACTGACATCTTTGACTATGTCATTCAGAGCCATGGGACTCACCCTTGGAGAAAATAACCTATAGAAATCACCCGTGGACATTGGGACCATTAAAGAGCATTGCCCCTTTACAGGTAAGATGACTTAGCTGGAGTGCAAGGAACTCAGCAGCTCTGCTTATCACAGTGCTCAGTGACCCAGTGTGACTAAATGTCAATGATATGTTTTATTGGACAAGGATGACATTGGCCAGATTTTTATAAGACTCTAGAGAATCAACAGCTTTGTTTTCATGGCTATTGAGGTTTTGAGAGAGGGCTTTGGAGTTCTTTTTGAAGATATCTTTAAGAAGGCCATTTAACTGGGAGAAAGTTCAGATTACTACATGATCTAATTAAGTTTTGATTAAGTGACTGAGAATGGATAGCTGTGTCTGGGGTGACAGGTGAAAAACAGTTGAAGACAATATTCTGTTCTATCACACAGCTAATAATTAGCTTTTTTAAAATTCTGTAAGGTGGGCTCAGGAGATAAGTGCTTGCCTTGCCATCACAAGAACGCAAATTTCATCTTTAGAATCTACAAGAAAGAAAGCATTCCAGATGCGGTGATGTGCAGCTGTAGTCTCAGTGTTAGTGAGGTGTAGACAGGTGGAAACTATGACTCACTGGCCAGTTAGCACAGCCTAATCGAGAGGTTCTGGACTGGTGATCCCCAGCTCTGCCACTGGGACCAAATATAGAGTTTAACTAAGTCTCTATTCTATTTACCAATAAAGACTTAGGAGTCAGATGTTGAGGTGAAAACTTATTAGCTCAGAAAGGCTGAAAAGCAACCAGCTAACTTTTCTTTTTGGCCAGAGACCCAGTAAGAGAGCATCTCTCCAGATGTCCCAAAACAAAATAAAACAAAAAACCCTGTGAAACTCCAAGTCTATCCCCACTCCTTTCTGTGCATCTCTATATCCATCTTCCTGACTCCTCTGTACTCTGTGGCTAATTCCTGTCAACTAGTTGCTGGCTCTACCCCTGACCCAAGTTTGATTTTATTAACGTTGTCTCTGGTTTCACAGTGTAAGCAAATATCCCACAACATCCCATCCCAGAATATAAGTAGAAAAGTGATGAAAGGAGGGAGGGAAGCAGGAAGGGAAGAAGAGATAATAAAGGCAGGGATAAGAAGATGCAGGTAATTTGGAGAGACTCAACAGTCTAAAATGAGAAAATTTGGGTACACTATAAATGAAGGACTGTGATGGATTATGAACCAACTTGAAAAACAAAAATCTAAATCCATGTAATTAATAAATAAAGGAGGGGAGGAGGATGTTTTGCCTACAAAAGGATGACTGTGGAGTAGAGAGCATCCAGGGAATATTACCATTTTATAACTACCACAACAAGGCTTCAGATATTCACTGTTGCAGGTGGATATTTTAATGAGTGGCAAGATGACTGATTGACTTCAAAGAATAATTATAATGGTGAAAGGCATGGACTTCACAGTGGAGAAACTGGGTGCTCAATGCTGCCATCACCAAGGGGCCAGATGCTGTACAGTGCCTCAGAATTAAGATTTGTTCCTCCATCACTCCAGATGGTATTAAATCAAAGGGCAGAAAGAAGCAAGTCTTACAAGAAGAGGAGAAAATGGCCAATGGATTAATTTTAACTAGAATAACCTAGTTATCAGGTAAATTCAGCCAATGAAGTGTGTTGTTGGTTTTTCTCCTGATACTACATAATTTACTAAATTACTTTGACTCAAAGATAGAAACAAGAATTGTCATGCAACCCTACTGTGTTGCATATCCAAACCCAATTACTTGACAGTTTCAGGTTTACAAAAGGATTCTAGAACGCAACACTATTCACATGCTTGGGAGCAGTTGTCCTAGTGATATGGTCCAAAGCAATAAACATCTGTATCAGTCAGTGATCTGTAATTTACATATAAAATACACACATATTTAGCAGTCTAAAAGAACACTCAGCTAGAACCTCAGTTTCTGCAGCTGGGAATCCAAGGCATAGCTTGCCCTCTCATAAGTGGCCAGGATGTGCTGGTCAGGGCTGGGAACTCACCTGAGATGGGGATAGTGGAGGATCCACCTCTGAACTCACAGGGTTGTAGGCAGCCTGTGGTTATAATATGTCAATTGTCAGATCTGTCAACTGTCAGATAGAAAGCTCTTAGCTTTCCATTAAGAGTTTCCTACAGTTACCACGTTGACCTTGCTAAAACCAGCAAGGAATAACGTTCTAATCTTTCCTTTTCCTTCCTCTTTCTTTTACTCTCTCTCTCTCTCTCTCTCTCTCTCTCTCCCTCTTCCTCTCCCTCCCTCTCCCTCCCTTTTTCCCTCTCCCTCTCTGTGTATGCATGTGTGCACACGCGTGCATGCATGCATTTGGCATATTGTGTGTATGAAAGCCAGAAGATAGCTTGTGGAAATTGGTTCTGTTTTTCCTCTCTGGGGTCTCCAGGGAGCAAACTTAGGTTGTTAGCCTTGGTAGCAAGCACCTTTACCTACTGAGCCATTTTGTCAGCCCTCTCTTTTTCTTTTGTCATGATAGGATCCAGTGCCTAGCACATGCTGAGTAAATGCTCACTGAGCTCCATCCCCAACCCAAGTGGCATTTCATTCTTTTGCTTTATCTGAATGATTAGAAGTGAGTCCCTAAGCTATCCCACATTGAGAGGGACACAGGGAACAAATAGCAGGAGGTAGGAATCCTTAGTGGCCATTTTAGAATCTTCCCCCAGAAAAAACTAATGTCCATCAAAAGAGTAAGGTTGAGTGAATGTTGGTAACTCTACAGCATGGGAAGCACACTGGCAGTTAATAAGAACAATGTCCCCACATGGATCTGGGCTTGGATCAGGTTTCCTAAGTTTCTTGAGAAGTGAGTAAATCAAACAAAATGATTTTGCATGCAACTTTTAAACATACATACATACATACATACATATATACATATATATACATATACATATATACATACATATACACACACACACACACACACACACACACACACACACACACACACACATATATATATATATATATGAGAAAGCTTGGAAGAAGCTTGCCTAGAAAGAAAGGCACATAGGTTCAGCGTTGAGGTGGGGCAATAATAGGCATCTCTGATTCTTCCTGATGATTAGTTTGGAGTTGCAAATGTGAATTACATTTTTTTTCCTAAAAACAAAACTACACCCCCCCTTGCACAAAGCTAAGAAGGTGGAGTGCAAATCAACAAGTGTTGATTTTCCAAACTGTCACATGCTATATTCATAAATGTTTGCCAACAGCACAGATTCACTGTGCAAGTTCCTAAGGTCTACTTGGCCTGTTGTCCTAGAGTCATCATAGGTATTTCTGACTGGTCTTAGGACAAGGCTGTGTTGTCACAGACCAAGGAACTGCAACTGCAGGGCTACAGGGGTCTGGCAGCTGGATCCTATGGAACCACCCTTCTTTCCCAGACATAAAAGAACCACAGTAGCCACCCAGAGTGAGGCTGGTGCTGTGGGGCACTTCTGGGAGGCCACAGGAAAGGATGTGGGACAAATAGGCTCTATTGTGACATGTCTCTTTGTTTTGTGACCTACTTTGTCATCAGACTAGGAGTCCAGATGCCCATGGTGGAGGCATATTTGGAGAGCAACCAGCCTCTGGTGACTTCTGAGGGGCTGCCTCATGTCTTTGTGCCTTCATCTTTCAGGCAGCAATGGCCATCATGTCACAGTCATGCTGTGAGGCTTGAAAGAGTTGGTACACCTGCTCACCAGAGCTTGGCAAGACACAAGGGGGCCCAGCAGGGCTGCTGCTTGGATTGTCTACCGAGATCCAGGAGAACTTATTTGTCCAGGCTGCTGTTCCCAGCTCTTCCTGGGGCCTGGCATGCCATTGACTCCCTGAAGCCTCCCAGGGAGGAAACTACACTGAATCTTCCTGGTTTATAGGCAAGACCACTGGGGCTCAGTTCATGGACTGGGAAGCAATGGCGCTGAAATTCAGATTTATGTCTATGTGTCTCTGAAGCTTCTATTCACAGATCATCTCTAGCTCCCTAGTCCTCAGTACCCTGTGGCCATGCTCTGCTTGAAGTTACTTCTACTACATAGATAGTGGCCTTCAGATTGAGGTTGAGCAGACAGCGTAGACTGCATTGTTTGTGGAAGTAAATCATTGCTTTCTTCCTGCTATATACCACAAGGTACAGAATGATAAGCATTCTATTCACCTAGATAAAATATTACCACCTATGAACGTGTCAAATTAGAACAGGAGCACAGGGACACATGGGTATATTAAAATCATATCCAAACCACAAGGCTCATCACTATCAATCACAATAGATAGGACCCCTTACATGGGACTAGACAAAAAACATTCTAACATTGAGATGTGGCAGGCTCACTGACCCATCCTCTGGTCATTTGTCAGAAACCTTGTCCAGGTAAGCTGGGCATTGGTGGCGCACACCAAAGCACTCAGGAGGCAGAGGCAGGTGGATCTCTGTGAGTTCGAAGCCAGCCTGGTCTACAAAGCAAGTTCCAGGATAGGCTCCAAGAAACTCAGATACAAAAACAAAAATCCCCAGCAAAACTGACCAACAAAACAAACAAAAACCAAAACCACCTTGTCCAGGAAATGAAATGGGCACAGCAGAAGACCTCTGCTTCTGCCCAAAGGCTCTAGTCTAATTTCTCCAGCCCACAGCACAGCCCACTTCAAATTGATATTCCCAAGTGCCTGCTACCTAGACCTACAATTGGCAAAGATGATCAGGTCCCCCACAGAGATGTCTTGGCCAGTTATCTGCCTGTGGCTTTGATAAAACCCTTTCTTAGCCATCCTGTAACCCATATATTATTGAGTGAAGTATCATGTGTAATTTGAGAATTAAAATTAATTATTAAGATTGATATAAAAGGATCTGAATTTGTCAATGGCCAAGGATACCCAGTGAATCCAAGAGTGCTTGATGAATTCAAGCCAGTGGATTTGATGGATCTGGTGACCATATTGTTTATTCAATAAATTTTGATGGTGTAGAAAGACATAAATATGTTCAGTCATGTTTCTGACATAGCTCACTCAAGACACACCCACATCATTTGTTCTTGGAATTTTGAAAAAATGCCATAAGGCATTATGGGTCTTGGGAAAAGACCAGAACACTTAGGAGAATGTTATCTGGGATGCTTCTGGGAAGTTACCACAGAAATGTGCACGGAAGGATGAGTTATTGAGTAGTCAACATGAAAACTTCTCATGACTTCCTTGGAGACCAACTAATCAAGGAGATAAAAGAGTATACATCTGATATGAGTTACACACTTCATATGGTTGACTCTGTGTGTGTGTGTGTGTGTGTGTGTGTGTGTGTGTGTGTGTGTGTGTGTGTGATTGTGCTCACATACATATGGACAATTTACAAAGCTATCCAAGACATCTTTTTCTTGGGTGATACTTGTAGAGGCACACTATAACAGTGCTGCAGGTGTACAAGGGGGCTTTCTAGATTTCCTTTGTACTCTACAGAAGCTGCTAAATGGGTTTGTATAAGCTGCCCTGTTTTATTGTGATGAATGATGGAAATGGCATCTCTGTTTTCCCTATGTGGTCCTTAAGAATTGTGGTGTTTGCTCAGCATAACACAGAGAGGGGAAAACCCAGGCCTCCTGGTCCCGTGAACCAGCAGTTAGGGTCAATGAAGATCCATAGAGAAGAAAGAAAAAGTACCTTAAGATTTAGACTGAGAATTCAAACCTGATTATTGAGGCTGAAGAGATAGCCCAGGAGTTAAGAGCATCAGAAGAGCCAACTTCTGATATCAGCACCATGCTGGATAGCTCATAATCACCCGTGACTCCAGCTTGAGGGGAATCCACTGCTCCAAACTCAGTGACCACTAGCACTCCTGTGCTCACTCCACATACACATAACTAAAAACAATGTCTTTTTTAAAACCCTGATTATGAAAAGGCAGACCATGATAAGCAATGTAAGGATGTATCAAATTGAAACATGACTGCCTTGCTGCATGGAGTAAGAAAATGGTGGAGCTGCTTTAGAAACCATTTGATAGCTTCCTAATCTTGAGCAAACAACCACTGTCTGTCCCAGAAATTCCACTCCTCAGAAACATGCAGACATGTACAAATGCTCTCTGAAGTGAAAACAGCCAAAATGTGCACACAAACCAAAGGCATGCCAATTGATAAATGGATAGGCAACAGATGCTAATCCATACTATGAGTATAGGAATGAAGAACCAATACATAGCATGAAACTCATGAACCTGGAAAACAATGCAAAGTGAAAAAATCAGGATGAAGTATATTATGTCATGTGTTCACAGGAAATTTCCAGAATAAATCCTGAAGAGATGGACTTAGAAGCTGTTTGCCTAAGGGTTGGAAGTGGGTGAACTAGGGAAACTGGTAATGTGTGTTCAGTGTTGAGGTTTCACTATGGGCCAGTGGAACTTTTCTAGAATTAGATTATGGTGGTGTAACTAGGGATATTCTAAACATTCTACTCTTGAATTGTTCATTTTGGGGAAACTTAGGAAATGTGAGTTAGACCTTAGCAAAGTTATTTTTTAAAGAGTACAAGCTTGCCTTATCAAGATGCCATGTTTTTGAAAACTAAATGAAAAAGCACCTAGAATGTCCCATGTCCTATGGAAACATATGCAGGAATTGTGGCAGGTGTCCTCTGTGGTGATATTAAAGACAGCAAGGGAGGCATTTGAGCCATAAAGACTGAGAGCCCTTGAAGATGCCTTAAAATGAGAGATTCTGATGTATGTATGGATTGTCTAGATGGAAAGGATCTTAGGGTGAAATTCCAGAGGCAGAAAATCATTGGTAGAAAATGTTGAGCAGTCACCCCAACTCCTAACATACACAGAAGACACTGAGTTTCAAATCATCCTTAAAAAATGGTGGCAGCAAACATTTTCTGGATGAATTTATACTGACAATCTCAGGAAAAATGTAAAGAAATGAACAGATAGTGTATAAAATGATGCTATGGCAATCTTTATTCTTTCAGTGAAACTATATTAAAGTTCTATTAAATTAAAATGAGGGATAAGACAGGGAGACAGCTCAGTGATACAGAGTTTGCCTCAAATGAGAAAGGCCCTGGACTCAATCACCAGCATGAGGAAGAAGGGGTTGGAGAAGTGGAAGATGGCAAATTCAGATCCATAAAGTGGGATGTGACATTTCTTCCAGTTGATACTTGTCCTCCAGGGAAAGAGCTGTCCTGCAGCAGGTAGCTAAGATTGTGACTGTGTAGTTGTGTTCTTCAGATCTCAGTCAGTCCTAGAATGCCGCCATCTGGGACTCACCTTCTGATTAGCACCATGACTGCTACAGTAATCAACTCCCACCCATGAAAGGGGCTTCTCATACACTTTATCTGAATACCCTCACAGCCCTAGATGCCCTTGGCTACAGTCACCTCTAGGGGACAGAAGGCCAGTGTTCTCCATAGCCACCGATGAAGGCACCAGGACTTGAGATAAAATGCTTACCTGAATGCCATTTACTGGAGAGAAGAGAGTAAAGATCAAAGCAGGTTAAGGCCTGAAGTTGACACTGGGAAATGAGCCGCACCTCAGGTCATCCTTCCCTCCCCTCCCCTCCCCTTTCCTTCCATTCCTTGTTTGGCTCAAGTTGCACAGCTGGGCCTCAAGTCTGAAGTGAGCTCTTCAGCAGTAGCTGAGGGCTTCTGGTCAGAAGAGATGGGGGAGGGGCCCCACCACCTTACAAGCAGAAAAAGATGGCTTCCCAAGCTCCTGCAGACAGGTTCCTGGGGCGATGTGGGGACTGGACCTCCAGGCAGGCTGATTTGAAATGCTTCTAAACAAGGGATATTATGCTTCCAAGCCTTGGCCCCTGGTGCTGAAGCTGAACTCTACCAACCCAGGAGGAGACAAGGGGGCTGGAATTCAGGTAACCGCCCCCCCCCCAGCCAGGAAGGTTTGTTTAACCCCTCAGGGGTGCTGTGTGCCTCCCTTGTCAAGGTGGTTTGCGGCTTAGTGAAGTGATGTTTATAGAGTGCAGTGTGATTCTTGGGTGAACATTCGTTTTATAAATGAATGATCGAATTTATTAGCAATGAGTAACTAACCTGTCTACATTTATTTTGTTGATAATACAAATTTACAAGGTTTTAATTGCCAGTTTAAAAACCCCAAAACCCATACATAAATACACGGGCAATAAAATATCTCCTCACTGTGCCCTTGACTTCTGTAGTTACACGAGGGCTCATGGGAAGGGCTGAAGGAGGCTTCAGACAGGATGGTATAGCTTGCCTAAAGCATTTGGATTCAAATCCCATTGGAGATGGCTTCCTCAGTTTCAAACACAATGATTCTACAAAAATAATTATAGTAATTTGCTTTGCAATACTAATAATCTTTTTTTACTCCCCTTGTCTAGTTTACTACCCTATGACCCTTTGACCTTGCTGCTCCTAGTACAGTCTTTAGATTACCAGATGCTTGTCAGAACTAATATGATCTCTGTCCCATCTCATATCTGCTGTGTCTGAGCCAAAACTCTAATAACATCCCAGGTAGAGTGCGTGACCCTCAAGTTTGTGATCTGACCTGCTGGGAGCTAGTTATGGTCCCTCCTACATCAGAGTCAAAAGACTGAGAGTCCAGGGAAGCTCAGTACACTACCCATGGGCCCAGGGCAAGTTGATTTTGTTCCGGTCTGTTGTGGTCAAAGTGCTCAGCCACAAGCCAGATGTTGCAGGTGTGTGGAGTCTACTTTGACAACCCAGAAGCATGGACTTGTGAGGACAGTGATGACAGTCCTGGGCCCCCAAGGTAGTGACTTCACTGGGCTCTGGTCCAGGGAAGTGTATACTCAGCTGTTTATAGCTCCATCTTTTAGATCTGGATAGGAGAGACTCATGATATCCATCTCTATGGGATGCATTTCTGAGAGACCAAGGGGACATCTTCAGTCTTTGGCTACAGATGGGCTCAGAATATATTCTTTCTAATGTATATGCAGCTTATGAAAAAATTAAACCCTTTAAAAAAAGGAATGATTTTATTCCTAGAAAGGGAGTCTGAGGCCAAGGTGAGATGGTGAGTAAAGTATACATATTACTAACAACTTACCAGATAATTTTTGAGTGTTTAAGTCAGGAACTATCATGAATGTCTCAAATAGAATGTGAGTAGACAGTGAATCCCTGATTACATACTGGAAGAGAGGCTACGGAGTAAAATGAATTGTGCTATTCCTATGTTCTTCACTTAGTGTTCAGAGGAAATCACATCAGATCTTGGCCTTCAATATTGAACTATTTGACTAAAACAGACATCATCTGGAGCAAGACTCCTACTAGTTACCCGAACTCTCTGACCTTCCTCTTTCTAAAACCTGTTTTGGTGGCCTTAACAATCTGTCATTGCCCTCAATTGACTTATTTTATCCAAGACAGGAGGGTTCCATGGGTCAGGCTTGGCATTAGCCATGCCAATTTCTAGAATAAGTGTGAAGAAAAAGACAAAGAAGGGATGTTGGGGCAGATGGATCCTGATCTATGGGGCTTCCTATCTACAGGTTGTCTACTGCCATTGTACTCAGTGAGCCCCAAAGTTAGCCTGCCCAGGGGTCAAGTGGGAAGGTAGGTAAGAGGTTTTTTTATTCATGCAAAGAAGTATGTGACTTGCTCAAAAGAAACAGGCGTTTTAATAAGTAAGCCAGCCTTTCTCATACTTATAGTCTCCTCCCTCTGATCCCCCAGCCACAATTGTTTTAAAGCCACACTTCCCTTCTCTACTTTACTGAAATCACTCAGAATGCCTTCTGAGACCAGGGCGTTCTAAATTTATGATCTGTCATCTGGAACTTTCCCTAAGAGAAAATTTATTTTGTAAGAAACACCCCCTAGTGAGTGTCATTTTCAAAGAGGTCTGGGGGAAAGAGATGGCCGCCCCCAATAGAAGCACAAACAATGGGATTTATACAAGCCAAACCTCAACCTAGGCAATGTAAGCTACTCCTGGAGGCTCTGAGGAGGGGTGAGGACAAAGATTCTTCACAATTGCCCTTTGTTTCTGATTCTATTAAAAATTATTATGGAGTTGTGGAGTGAATATGAACTTCGGGATATGGTTTCATCTTTCTGGGTGTCCTCCTGTGAGATGACTGTGGCCCAGACCAACCCAGGCCACCCAACAAACAAGACTTAGCTTCCTGACTCTGTCTTTTCACAGATTCAAAATGAGGTTATGGAAGTGCAATCTACCTCTGCTGCTGGGTCCAGAAATGGGCTGCCCTATAGGGTCTTGCCCTTGAAGTGTCCCAGAAAAGAAAGTTGATGGCAACCAGATTTAATAAAGGTGGACAGTGTCATGTGGTTCAAACATGGACATCTGTTCTACCCTTGTGCATGACTGTTCATTCTGAATATTTTTGAACTTCCCAGGAAAGGAGGTCTTGACTATCATTTGGAATTCTGTACCACACAGAAATATTTATTTATTTACTTTTCCTCAGTAGAGAGATCAGTAGTATTTCCATGCTAAACAGATCGTATTAAAAACTATCTAAAAGACTGCAACAATGCCCCCAAACACAAAAGGAACAATATAACATTCCCTGATGTGGTAAATACTTACAGATGACCTAGGCATTGCTTTGGTGGATGTTTCCTCTTTTCAATGTTGCATCTTCCCATGGATGTGAACCCTCAAGGAAGTCTGGGGCTCTCTAGGAAGGTCAAAAGATCAGGGGCTTCAGTGATAGATGATGATTGGCTGAGTCAGGCAATGAGCTGTTGTGGAGGAGGTGGCATTTTAGTTACATGGAGATTCTGAATTTAGCCAAGGCGGCTACAGAAAGGAAGCATACAGAAAAATAATTTTAAAAATGTACGAAGACCCTTGTCTGGGCAGGAGCCGCATGCTTCTGAGAGTAGGTGCTTGCTGGTATAGCACAGGAGAGTGAGCTGCAAGGGTTCTGGAGATGAATGGCATTAGATCATGCAGTTTAAAGATCCACCAATAGTATCCATGTAAGTAGCAGCCCTTACCAGCAGCACGGGAATAGGGCTTAGAGGTTTGGCTTGGAAGCAGAATGTTGAGATCACTGGGAGTAAAGATGCCTAGGCCATGTGGTAGCACTGACGGAAGCAATTCAAGGTTTATTTGCAGTGTTAAAGTTAACAGGGTTCTTGGAGGATTAGTCGAAGATGGTGCTAAATTTTTAGTTTAAGGGCCTGGTGGGGGAGGTGTATGGATCATTTCAGAGACTAAGATATCAGGAGAAACTAGTTTGAAGATGAAGCCCTGCTGAGAAGCAGAAGAGACCCCTTTCCAGGGTTCAGTCCTCATATTCAGGCATGTCTCCTGGGCCCTGCTTCCCAGCACTGTGGCTGGGGCCATTTCTTGCATGTGGATTTGGAGACACTGACTACTAGTAGAGTCTCCTGACTCTTGGTTGCCAAAGATTCATGGAAGGATCACTCCATTTACTTCCCCTGTCAACTCTTGTCCTCCCCTGCATATCTCAATTCTTCTGTCTCACACTCTTAAAGGGTGTTTGTCACTGAATTTAGACATAGAGGATTATTTAGTGAATTTCATCTTAAAGTCCTTTAAATTGGGTATGCCTATAAAGACTTTCTTCCAGTGTGGCCGCACTCAGGTTCTAGCTTTGATGATGGCTGGTACAGCTGTATAGACTGTTTCCTAACATACTCCCTTCTATCTTGATGGTAAACTCTCCTGTGTGTGTGTGTGTGTGTGTGTGTGTGTGTGTGTGTGTGTGTGTCTGTCTATCTGTCTGTCTGTGTCTCCAGCCCACAAACCATTTTTCACACAGCCTGAGAGTCTTTTGAATTAATGCCTTGAATCACAGATCCACAATTGATGGGACAAGGGTGGCTGGCCTTTTGAACCTTTATACAGGCACCACAGCCTGAAGGGTCTGAGTCAGTGTGCTCATACCTCTCTGTTACCAGATCTCCATGAGCCACCCATAAGCCCTGAGTCTACTGGTTTGCCTCATTTCCCGTTATTGATCACTACCCTCTGAACATCATAACCATCTGCCATTCATTTACTTTGGCCACCATTCATAAATTTAAAGAACAGAGTTGTTCTTTATCATGTAAGTCTGCAACCTAAGTTTCTGGGCATTTCACAGCCCATTGCTGTTTCTTGTCATATACCTGGAAGTGTATGAAATTCACCTTAACAAGCTGGTTTGAAACTTCCCTTTACCAAAGAGAAGACTCTCTGACATCTTCTGCAGGCTGCCTCCATTGAGGGAGGGACACTGAGCTTCTTAGTGACAAGCTTCTTCCTTACGATGCCACCAAGCATGAGCATGCTGCTGTTCCACTTCTACCATAGTTGAGCACTGTCACAGTCCCGACAGCTTCCAGCCTCATTGTCTTCCTCTTGCTCTCATTTTCTGCCATCTCTGCATTTGGGGTGCCTTCTGCGGCGAGCCCCTCGGCCAGCGAGGAAGAACCACCACCACTCGAGGATCCTTCTTGAGTCACACTTTATTGGAGCACATTGGTTGAGGGAGAGCAGGAGCTGAAGGGCCCCGAGCAAGCCAAGTGAGCTGCTTATAAAGGGACCAGGGACACGGGTAAGGTCCTGATGGTCCAGGCCAGTCTCCAGAGCCACCAAGCCTCGGGATTGGCCTGAGACGGAAGGCGTTCACGCGCACGTGCACTCTTGCAGGCACGAACCCAGATGGCTCCAAGCCTTATATGGAGTTGCTTACCACTTGCCCTACGGAAGTGGGCACCATCTTATAATGGCAATGCCTCCTCGGCCCCTAGCAGCCTTTTCTTGTAGTTTCATCATCCCAGGGCGTCTGGGTCTGTTTTCAGAGCACTAGCCTCTGGTTTGATACCACACTAGCCCCTACACAATGCCCAGCTCATGATAGACTTCCTCCTCCTCGTTTCTACTTTCTGGAGGCCCAGTGCTGCTTACAAACAGTTCCCTCTTAGGTACTGCCATGATGGATGTGTGGAATTGGTGGTTCTGTCAGATTGCGACCCTATGTGTGTTCTGTAGGTAGTTCCTGCAGGAAATGGGAAAGCACTTGGTATCATGTTGACAAGGTAGCTACCACACAGGAAGCAGCAGATGTAGGCATTCATGTCCCAAAGCTTACTTTTTCTGGTTACATTTTTGGCTTCTCTTATGGATATCTTAGAGTCCTTCCTTCCCTAATAGCATGGGAGCATCAGGCCACCAAACAGATGCAAAGAGCTTTCTTTACTTTTAGCTCTGGCTGGTGTCTGCATCTTCCTTCTGCCCTGTGTCCCATTTCCACTGAGAATGAGAGAGTCTTGGGTCCTGATTATATTGTGAAGCCTGAATCCAGGTGGCCAGTGAGGAGTCTGGGCTTTTCAACAGTATTGTTAGAAAGTTTATAGTCAAAGGGTATATTTTCTATAAGAGAACGTTTCCCAGTATATTAATAGGAATTTTATTAAAAGGAATTTTGAGTGATGAAGGCTTTCGATATGGGTTACTAAGGGTAAAAGCCACTTTTTTTTTTTTTTTTTTTTGATAGGATTGGGATCTTAGTACTTGAGCTTTCAAACATGGGTTGGGTGACAAGTGCTTTGTGTCATTGGCTGGTCAAGTTATAGAATGGCCATTAGAAATGCATCTCTCTTGTGCATCCTATCTAATGCAGCGGCATTCTTTGGCTGTGGTGCTGTCTTTCCTGGATCCAGCTAGTGGTTGCAAAGGAGGCTCAGGTTTCTGGCCAGCTATCAGAACACAAGTGGAGGTGGCCAGCTGGGGGAAACCCCGTGGCCTCTCAGCCTAGGCTAAATGGGGGTTTAGAAGACCTCTTGGGGATTTGTCAAAGAGAAAGATCAAATTTCCAGTGGGGAGAAAGTAAATTCAGAATCCAGGAAGGGAGAGGTAGCTTATAATAATAGTTTCTTACCTCTGTACTGGGATTTACATTTCACAAAATATATACTTTTTATTCAATGTGGCTCTCTGCCCCCAAAAGTCTGTGAGTTGTATATTACTTCTCTCAGTTTACAAATTTTGAAACAAGAGAGAAGTTGCCTGATCAGAATTACTGACTAATAGTAGGGCTATTAGCATTACCTTCAACAGGAAACATCAGTGGAGAAGACCACCATGCTTTATCTTATGCCGCACAGTGAAGTGGGGTCGAAAGGCCTATGTCCTATTGATGGCTTTGTTTGTTGTAACTGTGAAATCATGAGGCTTAAGACAGACAGACAGGTAAATATAAGCTCCAGTTAATACCGATACTGGAATCTGCACATGGCCTCCATCTTAATCTGTGAAAACAGAAAATGGTTTAAGAGTTGGGGTCAGCAACCCATGGCCACAAGCCAAGCTTGCCTGCTGCCTGTTCTGTCAAGCACCATTTATTTATTTATGCCCACACATCTCTGGCTGCTCTTAGGCTCCAAAGAAAGAGTGACTACTTCATGTAGATACTAGAATGATGAAAACACTTTTTTTCCCTATCTGGACCTTAACAGGAACAAGTTGTGTCCCTGATTTAGAACTGATGTTCTCATCTTGAATCATTAGTTTATTCTTGAAGGCATTTAAAAAAATGGAATCATGAGCTCTAAGCATAGAGATGCACACCTGCAGCCCCAGAACTTGAGAAGCCGAGGCAGAGGATGGAGAGTAAATGCTAGCCTGGGCTATACAGTAAAGCCCTGTTTCAGAATAAACCAAAACATTTCAGAACAAACCAAAACACAAAACAAGCACTGTAGGAAAGCCAAATTGAAAATTGACTACAAACATAAGTGAGTAGCTGGAGATGTTTTCTGAATGTGCAGTTGTAATTTTGGAGACTTGAAATGAATGGTGGTAATACTGGAGAAGAGAATTTAGGCATGAAGCAGCCTTTATGAGCACCTGCCACAGGCATGGAATGATAGGGTGTGGTTCAGGCCCAGTAACTAGAGAAACAGCCTCCGTTTCTTGGTGTTTTACCCCTTTCTCCTGTCTCAAGCTATCTTGAGTGGTAACACCACATTCCATGCAATCATCCAGGACTCAGGATCTGTTATGGCATGCTGCTACCATCTTCTAATGGTCTTAGGGATTACCTGGGGATCCTTTCCAACTAACCAACTGGCGAGGGAGGAGTATGCATGTGGAACAAAGCAGTATACTTTAAGGACAATTCTTTGAACACTTCTGTCTTCATTCTGGAAGGACCAAGTCGTTATATGACTTCACAGGGAGACTGCGGGAAAGCTTGGGAGGTCCTGCTTTCCTCATCTAGACCTGTGACCGGATCAAATGCCTTAGATTTGTCCCCACTTCCCCTTGGCTAACTCTCCTCCCCCGGCTGTCCCTCCCTGACTTCATTTCTAATTTCCCCTTTCCTCACTTCTCATCCCCCCTTCTTTCCCTTGCCTTTGAATGTGTTTGTGGTTGATTTGTGTAGCCTGCTCTTTGGACATAATGTCTGCCCAAAGTCCTCTAGAACTAGCAAGCTGTCCAATTGAGCTGCTTTCATTCTACCTAAATTGACAATTGATGGAGGAAAATGTACTAGAACAAAAAAAAAAAAAAAAAAAAAAAAAAAAAAAAAAAAAAAAAAAAGCAAGAATTGTGCCATAGCAGCCAGGGCAAGGGGGTTAGGCACTGTGCTCCAAGGCTGAATGGGCCAAGAACATTTGGCTCATATATGTGTGACTTTAAAGTGGTATTTAACTAAAAAGTTGCAAGCTCATGAAACAAAGGATTTCGTTGGGATCTCCCTTATACAGTTCAAATTTCTAGGAAATAATTACATGTGATTTATGGGCTTCCTTTCCACAGAAGTATGGAAGTTATATGTAGTTCATATTTGAAAGAGAAAGAAAAATCCCCTATGGGAGCTCATTATCTGTCTGGCTAACAAAGGACAAAGGACAAATCTGGGAACATCTTTCTTGGCTAATTCATATTTATGACACATCCCTTTGGTAGGACATTATTCTCAGGGTAGGCTCTGGAGTTTATGAGTGCTATTATTTTTTGTCTTCTCATTCTTCACAACAGTATCATTTTTTTAAAAAGTGTTGGGCCAGATGTATGCAAGCTTCCTTACTTTAGGATCATTGGTGGAAAAGGAGCTATATAAAACCATGGATTGTTCTTTGTGCAACAGATAGTGGGTAGCACAGAAATTCACAACTAGTCATAGTACAGAGAATAAATGTCACTGGAGTATTCAGCCACATGTGGGATAATTACATAACCCCTCCTTAATGCCCAGATCATGGGAGGAGGAGCAGAAAGACTCTAAGAGCTAGAGAGGAGGATGGCTGGAGTGCACTCTCTACAGGACATGACAGGGCTTTTGCACTCATGAAGTCATAGCAGTGGTTGTTACCTGCATAAGGTCAAGCCATCTGATATTATAGCCCCTGCCTCCCACTGATATTAACCCCCACACCCAAGAACACCTGATTTTTGACAAAGAGGCTAAAATTATACAATGGTAAAAACAAAGCATCTTCAACAAATGGTGCTAGCATAACTGGATACTGACATGTAGAAGATTTCAGATAGATCCATATCTATCACTATGTATAAAACTTAAGTCCAAATGGATCAAAGACCTCATCATAAATCCAGCCACACTGAACCACTTAGAAGAAGAGAAGGGGAAAAGGAAAAGATCTCCTAAGCAAATTGGGAGCACAGGCTGGGGGAGGGGAGAGTGAGTTAGGAGAAACAAAAAGGGAGAAGAGGACAGGAGAGGAGAACATGAGTAAGCAGAAAGATTGAGTATGAGGAAGAATAGAGGAGAGCAAGAAAAGAGATACTTTAATAAAAGGAGCCATTATAGATTTAAAGAGAAATCTGGCACTAGGGAAATGTCCAGAGACCTACAAGGATGACCCCAACTAACAATTTAGCAATAGTGGAGAGGCTACCTTAAATGCCCTTCCCTGATAATGAGATTGATGACTACTTTATATGCCATCCTAGAGCCCTCATCCAGTAGCTGATGGAAGCAGAAGCAGACACCCACAGCTAAGCACTAAGCTGAATTCCTGGAATCCAGTTGCAGAGAGGAAGGAGTAATGAACAAAAGGGTCACAACAAGGCTGGAGAAACATGCAGAAAGAGCTGATCTGTACAAGGGGGAACTCATGGACCCCAGACTGACAGCTGGGAAACCAGCATAGACTCAAACCAGCCCCCATGAACATGAATGTCAGTTAGGAGGCCTGGGCAATCTATGGGGCCTCTGGTAGTGGATCAGTATTTATCCCTAGTGTACCAATGAACTTTGGGAGCCCACCCCCCCCATAGAGGACTCTTTCAGCCTAGGCACTGAGGGGAGGGTCTGGGCCCTGCACCAAATGATTTGACAGACTTTGATGATTCCCTCATAGAATTTCTCACCCTCCTGGGGAGCAAAAAGGGGATGGGATGGGTGGTTGTTGTGGGGCTTGTGAGGATGGGAGGGAGAAGGAACTGGGATTGATATGTAAAATAAGATTATTTCTAATTTAAATTTTAAAAATTAATAAAAAAGTTACTATATGTTTAAAAATTATGAATGTCAAATTCTGTATCCCATGGAACACTATTTAAATTTAGCTAGTTAGCTAGCTAGTTAGTTAATTAGTCAGTTTGTTAGTTTATTGCTGCCCCAAGTATAGAACCCAGAGCTTCATGCATGCTTAGTATATGCTTATCATTGAACTGTATCTCTAGCTCCCAAACCAATTTGAAGTGGAAGGATAGGGTTCTTGTTGGAATGTGAAATGTCCCCATAGTCTCTTGCCATTGAATGTTTGCCATGACTTGTTTGAAAAAATTTAGGAGTTGGGGCTTCTCCGAAAGGAGTGTGTCATCGGGGCTGGGACTTAGGTTTTATAGCCCAGTCACTGTACTCCAGTTAACATTCTTCTTTCTGGTGGCTTATGTGATGTGGCCAGGCTGACTTGGGATTCTGCCATCCTGTCTTCCTCATTGTGCCCTTCCCTCCCATTCCTTTTAATTAGGAGCCAAAAGGAACCATTCCAGCATTAAGTTTCTTTATGTGAGGCACTTTGTCATGAAGAGAAAAGTGACTAAAAACTGTCATGGTTCTTTCTGTTCATGAATTTGATATGGCATCAAGGGGGTTTATTGTAAAATATGCTGTCATTGTGGGTAGCAATTGTTTTAAAGACTCTGAACTCAACTGAGAGTCACTTCGCACTCATCCAGGGAGTTAAGTTTCTGTTGCTGTGAAGAGACACCTTGTGTATAGCAACCCTTATAAGGAAAACATTTAATTGTGGTGGCCCACTTATAATTTCTGAAGCTCAGTCCGTTATGACCATGACAGGGAGCATGGTTGAATGCTGGAAGATGTGATGCTGGAGGAGCTGAGATCCTACATCTTGCAGGCAACAGGAAATTAACTGAGACACTTGGCAGTATCTTGAGTATAGGAAAACTCAAAGCCCACCCCCACAGAAGCACACTTCCTCCATCACAGCCACACCCACTCCAACAAAGCCACACCTCCTAATAGTGCCATTTCCTATGAGATTATGGGGGCCAATTACATTCAAAGTACCCACAATTGACATTTTACCACTGGAGTTATTTTTAGTTTCCAGGTCAGTGTGTGTGTGTGTGTGTGTGTGTGTGTGTGTGTGTGTGTGTGTATGTGTGTGTGGTGTGCCTGAAAAGGCCTACAAACTCACTGAGGACAGAGGAGCTGTCCTCTGACTGTTTTCCATATGTCTATGGCAGGCCTGGAAATGTAATATGAATCCTGAGTATTAGAAAGGGAGGGAGAGATGGAGGTTCAAATGAGTATTCCCACACTGCCTAGAGGAAAGAGAAATAGGTTGTAAGATTATGCCTCCCTTTGACTGTGCCTTGACACAATCCTTTGTGACTGACGGGGGTCCATGGACCTGCCACTCTTGGTTCCTCTGAATGTAGTCCACAGGTGATGCTCTACTGATGAGAAAAGCATCAGTTGTTCCTCAATTCACCCCTCATGGTGATCCCACAGTGCAATTCATCAATCTAGGGATACTAAAATGAAGGAGAGCTGAGGGGGTAATTCATAACTTCAAAAATACATTTAAAATTGTTCTGGATTTTTTTCTCACTAGGAAACACCCTAGTGAGATGTCTGAAAATGATAATGCCTCTTCATCCCCATATGTTTGAAAGATATTCAATACACCATGGTACCCACCAGGCCCCCCAGGGAAGTCTCTGCATGGCCTTGTACTGATACTCAGAGATAGTCACAAGCGAAAAGCCAGCACAGTCCATTCTGGAGGCCACCTCATTCTTACCACTGAGTAGCTGCAGGCTTCAGGGCATAGTTCACACTCTCTTATCACCAGTGGCACCTAGCAAATATCCCTCATGGTGGTGTGCCCTGCCTGGGTTGCTGAGATGAGGCAGTGGTCTGTCGGTAGCATGATGTGAGTACATAGTAGTAACTTTGTTCACACCATTTTATAATTGTCATGTTTATTAGCCCAGCTCCCTAGGCAGTACTGAGAATGGATTATTTTAGAATGTTGTAGGTAGGAGAGACTGAAGATCAGTTCTCAGGTTGGACTAGATCAAACAGGATGTGTTTATTTCATCCACCTGCATTTCTTACATCTACTGTAGAACAGGGTTTACTGAAATATAGAATACTTTTGAATTCCTTTGCATGTCTGAGAAATCATGGCCTACAGTATAATAATTTTTAAAAGATTTGAACTTTGACCCTGTGTCCTGCCATTAACTCTTAATTTCCTTGAGACCCCTAAGTGTGTTTTCTATGCTAATGAGGTAATAGGTAGCAGGGACCCATAGAGAACTGTAGAATGGGAATTAATGGCCAAAACATTCAACCCATGTGAATGGAGGTTTGGAATGTTCACTGGATCCTCTCACCTCCAATGAGAAAAGAGGAGCATAGAGATAATGAAAGTGCGGATGGAGTGAGCAAACTGAGAGGAAGCAGATGCTTAAACAGCTTGGAACATCAAAGGCCAAGCTTTCAGCAAGAGCTCCTCCAACTGTGTATCTGTGCTTAGGTAAAGGCAAACCAGAACATTACCTGTGCCTTTTAAACTGGCCACAAATACAGAAGGGTAAAATGATGACAGGAACATACAGTTAATCATTTTTTTTCCTCACCCAAAACTAACCAAACAAAACAAAAATACTAAAAGACAAACTCACAGTAGTAAATATGTAGAGCGCTCTCCTATTTTAAATACCTCCTATGAGTTTTAGGCCACACAGAACAGACATTTAATTGACTGGACGTTAAACTGGCAATAGTAGAATTGTGGTTTGAATTTTTTTCTTCATTCTGTTGGCCCAATATGTGAAGCACAATTTTTACCCTGGTCATCCTGGGCAGAAAACAGTTTTCCTGCCCAGCGCAGTGAAGGCCCGTGCACCCCACCCCATTCATTCTCTTTCCCTTCGTTGTCAGGCCTACCCCCCCTTGTTCTCTGCTTTCTTTAAACCCCCTGGGACATTTCCTCATGCCTCTTTGTGACTTTGTCTGTTATTACTGATGCTAGGGACTAAACACAAGGTCTTGTCCTAGCTGGGCAAGCACTCTAAACGACACTACTGACTGCCCTGCCCATTTGGTTCTCTATTGTAGAATGTGTCCTGGGGTAGGCGACCCTAAACTAAGGTTGCATCACCCAAAGGCCAAGGTGATTTTTCAGAAAAATCACCTCAGTGGTTCAGCTTCTCTGGGGTTGGTGAACCTCTAGAGGGGAGAGAGTGCCACTCTGCCCACACCCATGCCTTGCTCTATGAGAATGTTTGACTTGACTGCTTGTGAGGCATATGTGCCATTTATAATAAATGATTAACTGCAAATTAAGGGTTTTCCTGAGATATGTGTACCATTCTAGTCATGGGGGAGGGCTCATGGGATCCACAGCTAGTGAGTCAGAAGTTCGGGGGTCTTGAGATTGTCAGCTGGTATCCAGCATGGGAGATAGCCCTGAGAACTGATTGCTGACTCGTGGGAGTTGTGGGTGGTTATATTGAAAGCTGAATTATTTTGTTGAGTATGTGGTGAGTATCTGCAGAAAACTAAGGAGCTGGTGTCATGAGGAAAGATACCTCTTATCTGACATCAGAAATACATCTAAATATGGTCCAGAGCCTGTGATACCTATTATGGTGTTGTTGCAGATCTCAGTAACTTGAAAGCCATTCTATCTAAAGAAGACAACAGACCAGCATGTTACTAATCAACTCTTTCTACTAAACTCTGGTGTTGTATGATATCTTGTTTGTGTTCTGATAAATAAAGCTTGCTTAGAGATCCAAGGGTCAAGCTAGGCACCAGTTGACCACAGAAGCTGGGTGGTGGTAGCTCATTCCTTTAATCCCAACACTCAGGAGGTGGAGACAGGAAGTGATAAGGTGATGTGGTGACAGGATCTCTGTCCTTTTGGACAGAGGAAGGAGACAGGTAGGTAACAACTGGCAGCAGTTCCTGGTTCTCTGATCTTCCAGGTTTTACCCTGACATCTGGCTCTTGGATTTTATTGGTGAGGTTAATTAGAGTAACACTTCAACAAGGCTCTGTTTGCATGTGAGCCCATCATTCCCTGATGTTCTGGCTATTCAGATCATGGCTCTAGATCCTTCCCAACAGACATAGGCCATAAGGCACTCAACTGTGTTTCTGGATGTACTGATGACTGGATTCATTTAAAGCTTACTAAAGCTCCAACACTCTCCCCCTGTCCCTCTTACACGAATTGGGAGGTAGGAGCATCAAAACTTAATAACTATTGCCTCCTATAGAAGTGTCCTTCTAGATCTAGAGAGAATTGGCTCAAAGTTCTCAGGACTGATGATGGATCTGTTTTTTGGGGCACCAGAAGGTTTTTGGCATCTCAAAGCATCCCTGGTTTGTGTTGTCACCATGCTTCTTCCTTTCTTCCTTTTCTTAAAAAACATGTAACATGTGTTGATGTCCGTAGTTCCAGAGACCATCAAAGACCATGCAGATGCCAGAGATTTGGGCCACCACCTGAGGCAATACACACATGCAAGCAAGACAATTATACACTTAAAAATAATCTACCCCCAGGCTATCTTTTTAACAGATAAGATTAAACAGACTTGCACAGAACTTAGGAATGTCTTTCCTTCAGTCCTTTTCCTGGAAGCTAAGGGGATGGATGGAACTTAAGAACCATCTTACCTCTCCACCCCCACCAAAAATATCAATGCTTAATGACTTTGTCAAACTGCCCAGTTGACTTCCTTCCTGTTTTCTACTGTTTGAACATAAAACTTCTGTCTTATTTAAGCTCTTCTGATTTGGGCTTAGCTATAATTGTAGAGACAATTCATTTATTTTCAAGGCTTTGTTTTTCCTCGTTCTTCTATAAAGTATGTGTGAGACACATCCCTTTTAATGTTTAAAGTTCAGTAGGGAAGGGTCCTCTTGAACCTGAGCAGGTGATAGGGAATTGAACTGTTGCTCTCTGCTCTTGATCAGAAGACCAAAGGGCTCTGATGAGGTGCAGGCACATGGGTGCCCATGGCAACCTTGTGTCCTGGGCTTGTAGCTCTGGCTCAGGCTACAGGGACTCCAGTGGCTTCCATAGCCAGCAACAGGCAGAAAATGCTAATGCTTGTGCCAATCATAGGCACAGAACCCCATTATTCCCATGCTGGGCTTGTCAGGAAACCTCAGTTTTGTGGCTGGAATGGCAGACCTCACCCAAAGTTGAGAAGTTCACATCAAAGGGAGCACACATGTAGGAATAATCAAAACATAAAATAGATGCTGTTATCAAAATGCTGAGTGTGTATGCCCCAAATCAAAGTCAAACAAGAAAAGTAAGCTCAACTCAAGCATGCAGTGTTCCCTTTGACAAACACTTAACTGCTGTCTCTAACAGCAGGAGAGGCATCTTCTAAGAAACTGCCAGTGTTGTGTAGACTTAGCTAGACTGAGGACCCACAAGCTGTTGTCCTTTCATTTCAGTCAGGGACATTGATGGAATAAGGCCTCAGCAGACAAATAGCAATAAGCTGATTTGGGTGTCTTTTTATTCTCATTTCTCATACAGCATCTTCTAGAGTTCCTACAACTAGATATGATGTATGTGTGATTTCATATGTTTATGTGGAGAGTCTCATTACTCTTGTTTTAAATTTTGTTCATATGATATAAGTTCCATGAACAATAATGATGTCGATCATAACAGGAAATGCTTCAGTCTGCATAAACACAAATGCTTCTCATATTTTCCAATTGCTAATGCCTCCTCCATTCCCTCCACCACCAATAACTTCTGTGCTTCTCAGAAAAAGATTTTTCCTAACTGAAACAATCTAACAGGCACAGTATAAATGAAGTCAGTCTTATGCATAGTAAAAAGAGGAGTGAATGAGAAGGTAGAGGCTGCCTGTGATATTGATAAAGACAGATAACCACACCACAGAGGTTCCCCTATCCCCAAGGTGCTCCCATGTAATGACGGTTCCTACTTTTGCCCCAAGGTCTGTGCGGCCATGAACTTCCAGTCTTGCTCATGGCCACTTCCATCTGGATGGATGCCTGTGACATACATTTTCAAATATTTAAGATTTACAGTCTCACATTTCATATGCTTATTTTTCATTTTTTCTTTTGCCTTTGAGGTTATAACTATATCATTTCCCCTTTCCCTTTCCTTCCTTCCAACTCTCCCATAAACCCTTTTTTGCCCCTTTTCAAATTCATGGCCTCAGCCCATCCCCTGTGGAGGGATACTCTCTCAAGCTAGATCCATGGGGAGGGCCTATGTCCTGCCTCAAATGATGTGACAGACTTTGATGATTCCTCATGGGAGCCCTCACCCTCCCTGGGGAATGAGATGGGGGGTTGGTGGAGGCATGCAAGGATGGGAGAGGGAACTGAGATTGGTATGTAAAATAAGATTGTTTTTAATTTAAATAAAAATTTATAATACAAACAAAACAAATTCATGGCCTCTTTTCTCATTAATTGTTGTTTCAAGTAAATTGTAAATCTATACCATTTTAACACGACACATATTTTTATTATGTATGCAGAGTTTTCCTTTTTATATTACATATACATATACTGTTGTGTGTGAAGCATTTTAGGACATTCTCTGATTCAGAAGTTTGACAAATATTACCAAATGGTCCTCCAGAAGGTATGCACTAGCTGCCACTCCATTCAGGACAGCACTTACTGCCTTCTCATTCTCCACCACACATACACACCTGGCCAGTGAACACATCTTTGCAATCTTCTGACTGAACTGTTATCTCAACATCAGCTTTACTTTGAATTAGCCTAGATGCATTCATTGTCTTTCCTGTATCCAATAGCTTTTGTATTCATTTCCTCTTTTCTGTGCCCAGTTCTGAGTCTGAAGCGGTACCTTTATGGTTATTGACTATACTAAGTGCTGGCTAATCTGTTTATTGGGCTCACTAACTGCTTTCTGTCTACTTCTACATCACTTTTTTTCTTTTGTCCCAGTTTTTGGATTTTTGAGACAGGGTTTCTCTATGTAGTCCTGGGACTCACACTGTGTATACCAGGCTGTCCTCGAACTCACAGAGATCCACCTGCCTCTGCTTCCTGAGTGCTGGGATTGAAGTCATCTGCCTCTACCACTCAGCTGCATACTTTTTTTTAACCTTTATTGTTTTCTCCTTTCTAGTTCCTTGTTATCTTTGTGGAGCTTTTTCTCCATGTTTGAGAATTTTACCCTAGAAATTTTAGTCTTTCCTGCTGTTAACAAACATGGGAAGATGATTTCTTTTATCTTAAGTTTTGCTGTATCATACAATTTTGGCTGACATATTTTCATGTTTCCTATCTATTTTAGATCTGTCATTTTAATCTTCTCTTACAAATAAAAGGTGTGTTTTTTTAAATTTTATTTTGGGTTTAATTTGAGTAGTTTCTTAGTTACTTTTCTATTGCTGTAAAGAGACTCAAGACCAAGGCAATCTATAGAAGAGAACATTCATGATTGCCGTTCTCTGCATTTTGACCAGTGTGATTTTCTATAGTTGTCTCCTTTGCTCTTTGATGAGGGGTTAAAGCTACATTTATCTCTGGCTATAAGAATAACTATTTAGAACTATTTAGGATTCATGTTGATATAATAAAGTAGAAGTAGAAGGTTCTCCCCTAGGTTCCATGAACTCAGTAGCCCCAGGGTATTGGCTAGGTTTCCAATGATGGGCATGATTTCCATCTTGTAGAATAGCCCTTAAGTCCAATTAGTCATCTGTTGGTTACCGGCAATGTCTGGATGCCACTATTGTACCCTTAGGATATCTTGCCATGCTGGTCACCATTGTAGTTCATTCTTATCACAGCTAGGTAGGACTATTCGTTGCTTCCCACCCTTGACAGCTTACATAGTACCTTCTGGTCTTGGGGAGGAGGGCTTTTAGGTCAGGTCCATGTCGAATCTTCTAATTTCCATATTCAAGGTATCTTCAGTTATTGGTACTTACCCTCAACTGCTGGGAGGAGACCAAAGGTAAAAATAATAGTATATATTCTTTAGGAAGTTTCTTGGATGGCTTGAAAGGGAGTTTCTCATGCCTGGTATTGGAGTTGTTGCTAGATGGTCTGTGACTCGTGGTGGGGAGCCTTGTCAGCTCAAGTGTTATAACTTCATTTAAATTTTCTCTCTCTCTCTCTCGTTCTCTCTCTCCCTGTGTGTGTGTGTGTGTGTGTGTGTGTGTGTGTGTGTGTGTGTGTGTGTGTGTGTGTGTGTGAATTATGCAACTTGGTGTAAATAAAAAATATCATTCCTTATAGCCCTTTCAAATGTGTATTTTTCTCTATTCCTCTCTCCTTCTATATGGAGGAAGGGTCTTGCTATGAAGCTCAGATGGTCTTAGAACTCTGAATCCTCTCTGGTCAACCTCCCAATCACTGGAATCTGAAGCTAGAGATGTACTCTCAACCCTTTATCATGTCCCTTTGTGATATCCCTCTTTCTGGTGGGTGTGGGGAAGATGCTCTGAGAGACAAAATTTCTAGGTAGGAAATAGAACAGTTTCTCCTTCCCCTTTTATTTTTTTTAATCCACATCTTTAAAAGCAAGTAGTAGTTATTCTCTTTTCCAGAAAGGAATTGTTCTTGTGAACAGTGAGAACACTTCTGTTGTGACATGAGGTTTAAGGTAGATGCTGGTAGTCCCTCTGCTTCTCAGGAGTAAGGCCATTGATGTTGGTGACCTTGACTCCATCCTATTAACTTCCAGGCTTGTGGAAACTCCTGCCCTGAGGAAGGAGAAGGAGCTGATTCCCTCTCAAGTGTGGGTATCATCTCCTCTTAGTTCCTTCATTCTGAGGTGGGAGGGACTCTTTTATGGGGTCTGAGCCTCAGAAGAACCCTATAAGTAGTAGCAGGCTTTTGGCAGAGTCCCTTTGCTGCCAGGCTTGGAGACATTCTCTGCTGTGCTGTTGTTACATGTGCCTGTCACCATCCCACAGATCTACTTCTCTCCATGTAGCTTCTCTCTATGAAGCTTCTCTCCACTGAAGCTTTACCCTGGGAACTCATAATTTCCTTTGTGGGGTGAAAAAAAGTGGTCTCTAGACTGCCTTATCTTTTAGCCTTCCATTGTCCCTGTCTAGTCCCACTCTCCTATGAGACATTCATAGGGGTTCTTTTGTCTCAAAGTATCTTCCTTACATTTGATCACAGTAGTTTCATACCTAAATAATTTGTCTGGATATTTCACCATCACACTAGATCATTTCTAGAATTTCTTTGTTAATTTTACTTCTTTGGGTAAATATTTAGAGCTTGGAAAGGGATGACCTGTGGCTTCCTGATAGCCTACACTTAGCCCTTGACAGCCTGATTCTCTCCCTACAGCACTCAACTACTCCCCTTTCAAGGGTTCCTCTTTACCTGTCTTATAATTTGGTCATAAGTACTGACCTCATGCTACTCCAAAGACCTGTGTTTTTAATTTACAACACATTACCTGTATCTCCATAAAGCATGCTGTACACTGAATTTGTAGAAAATGAAGTCTGAATTAGATACATGAGGAAAAACTGAATTTTGCTTCTTAGATCAACAAGCATCACCTTCCTTGCCATACAGTTTTAAAACACTCCCAAGCTCATATATTTATATACTGTGGGTGGGATGAACCCACAGAGCAGATGGCTTCTACAAAGCCCCTACAAAGTACCTTTGAGGAGTGTCTCTCTGAGCCCTCAAGAGCACAATCGAAATTGTGGTATCCAGTGTGTCATGCTCAGTGCCTGCCTCTCCTCTATACAGTGCCTAGCATGCCTCTCCACAAATACTGGTCCCTGACAAACAACTGGTGGTGCACATATGAGTAAATAAATAATACTCCAAGTAGCAAGTATCTTCTAAGGTCAAGACTCCTAAGTTTATCCTTGACCTTCACAGCTTCCTTTTGCAGGGGAAGGACACAGCTGCTTTGAGTTGTATTTGAAGCCAAAGCCCAGAAAGGAGACGGTCTGTGCATACCAGGCCTTTCTGTCCATGCGGTTGCATTTGTACTGGGCCTCTTCCCTCACATGTGGTCTCATGTCTCTATTGGGAGTATGAGGCATGGTGTGAAAGACAAGGCAGGATATTAACCGGACCAGAGCCTGAGCCAGGTGTGATCTTTCTGTCTTTTGTCTGTCACTTTATTTATCATTCTTTTCAGAGGACCTCTGGAGGACCTTCTGACTCCCAGGCACATAAACCTAGGTTCCTGCTGGAGAAGTATGCTGTGATGAGAGCTTGCTGGGGTCATACCATCCCAGGAGTAGGAAATAATAATATCGATGTGGTCTGCCTTGTTAGTCACGTTAGATTTTTTTTCTTTTTTCTTTTCTGTTTAGTTTGTTTGTTTGTTTGTTTATTTATTTATTTTGCATTGCTGCTACCAAAATTTGTCACATAGGCACCTGAAGGAAGGCAGGGTTGATTTTGGCTCATAGTTTTAGGAGATTTGCAGCCTACACTAATAGGGGAGGCAGAATGGTTTGGCTCAGCCTGTGGCAGTGAGAGCTTGCAGCAAAGGCTATTCCCTTTTTTCCCCTGTTGGTAGACCAGGAGATACAGTGAAGCCAAAACCAGGGGATAGGCTATTATCTTTGAAGGCCCACTTGGAGCTTATTTTCTCCTGCTACCCTTTTCTTCCTAACTCAGTCCCCAAGATAGCACCACCAACTGGAGAACAAGCACTCTAAACATGAGTATGGGGTGGGGGTCACTCTATATTCAAACCACGAGACCCTTCCAGCATCCTGGCTTACCCATTTAGAGATAGTAGCTGATAGACCACCTGTACATAGCCTGTGACTGATCCAAGAGTCGAACATAATCGACTCTAAAACTCTAAAAAAAATGTGTAGGACACAAAGAAGGGACGTCAGTTGCTTGTCAAATGGTACATATATCTCCTGAACTAAATATCAGTGTTATGCAGGGACCTGGCCAATGCCATAGCCCATGCTTTTGACTGATAGAGAAGGAAAATAAAAGAAGCTCATGACCAGTGAACAGACGTTAGGGTGACATAGAAATAGGGGAAGGTGACATTTAAGGGTAAAAGACCTCTTCATATAGTATTAAAATGTACCATTATTCTAAACTATACCTAAATGTGTTGAGTATGTTATCTACTGCTCTCCCTTGACTGAGTAGCATCCCTTCTCTGCTATCCTAAGGGGCAATCTTGTTTTGCAACTGTTTCTCAAGTCTTACAATTAAACTTGTAGCTTCCAGTTGTCATAATTAACTTCAGTTGGAAATGCAAACCACCTGGGATAGGTAACTTCAGTTGAGGAACTGATTCCCTTGGATTAGTTTGCTGGCTGATGTGGGAATGTGGATTGTGCCATGCTGGGGCAGGTAGATGGAGACTTTATGAGAAAAGGTAGTTCGGTGAGCCAGAGGAAACATGCTAGCAAGGAATGTTCCTCCATGGTCTCTGCTTCAGTTTCGGTGTACAAATTCCTTCCTCGATCTCCTACCCAGGCTTTCATCAATGACAGATTATAACCTATGCACTAAGGAAGCCCTGGTTTTGTGGTGCTTTATTACAGCAACAGAAAGCAAACTAGGTCATTTTCTATGAACTTGTTGGGCGATGACTTCTGCATGTATTACTAGGTTGATGAGAAATGCATGGAAGAATCTCAAGTACATGACAGTGTCTTCTCCTGCTTCTGCCTGTGTGGAGCCCATCATTTAAGAAAAGGATATCTATTATGATAACCACCAAGCATACATTGAATTCCCGTTATCAAGAGTTGAAAAGGGGAAGCAATGAAGACAGGAGGGATGATTTGGGCCCAAGAATACATAGTGATGACTAGGCAAGAAATACTATGCCTAGACTTTGTCAGCATTTAAACATATTGTTAAAGCTTTTCTTTGCTCTGAAATAGGCAAAGAGGGGTCTGAGAGATGGCTCAGATAGTCAAGTACCTGTCACTTAAACAGGGCAATCTACCTTTGAACCCTCAGCAGCTGCATAAAAGCTTGGTATGGCACGGCATGTCTACAATCCCAGAGCTGGAGAAGTAGAGATTGGTCATCCTAAGAGCTCACTCAGCCTAGCCAAACTGGTGAGCTCCAAGTTCAAAGGAAGACCCTGCTTCAAGGAATAAAGTAGAAAGGGATTGAAGATAACACTTGATGCCAGCCTATAGAATCCACATGTGTATATATTCACACACATGTGCACACAAACATGCACATACACACACATGCACACACAAACACACACATGCACAAACACACACATGCACACACACACACCCTGGGGATATCAAAGGGAGTTTTAAGTTTTAAGAAGCTTAGGGTTGATTTTAGAGCCTGAAGAATACATCATTATTCTTCCCCAGGAAACCTTGAATATGTTGGATCCAGACCTTGGAGATAATCTTTGAAGGAATTGGTGATCTGACACCAGGGAAGAGTGTATGTGATTTGACATCTTTTGAAGGTACAACTAGATGGAGTCACTAGGCAGCTCAGACTATGTGGGAAGTCTCAGCTCTAGGTCTCATTTCATGCCTGGACATGGGAGTTACTACTCCCTAGATTGGTGTTTTTCACTCAGGAGAAATTTTGAACATTGAGTGATATCTGGAGATAGTTTGTTGCTTTCTAATTGTGTTGGTATTTGAACTAGGGGTGGTATCACTTTCAGCACCCAGGTGGATGGGAGAGTCTGAGGGTGCTAATAAGTACCCTATAATGCTACCATGCCCAAGATGGGCACCATAACAGAGCATTCGGCCCCAAATACCAACAGTGCAAAATCTTAGAAACTCTGCTCTCCAAGAATGTCCTCCTAAATTAGAGGGCCACTCATGAGAGTTACCTGTGTTTCTTTCTGGACACAAATGTACAGTTGTCATGGTTGCTGTTTTGTAAGACCCTGCATTGTGTGCCCCTCCTCAACACGCAGTTCTTCATGCTCCCTGACCAAAAGCTGTTATGTGTTTAAATATTGCCAAACCTTAAAAAACGGTCACAGTGTAGGACATGTTTGACCCTGCAGGATGCGGACATTGTGCTGACAAGTCCTCACATTGAGATGTGTGGCCTTAAGACAAAGAACTCCCTTACTTGGAGTGGGAGACCTGAGCAGTGAACAGAGCTCAGCCCCTCTCCCCACCTTCCTCACTGCCCAGCTATGCTATAGACACTCAATATTTCTGTTGTACTCCAACTTCAGGCTACAGAGGTGATTTTCATCCAAGTGAGTTGGTGCTGTCCACAGCCACCTCTGAGATGCATGTTTCTGCTCTGACTCAATTGCTGCATAGCATCTGGCAAAGAGAAGTCTTTTAGCTGCTGTGAGCAATAGAAGAAATACCACGGGGACATATTTAAGAAATGTACTGTTGATGCAAAGTGTCCCCAGGAAATAAATAAATCTTCCATTTTCCCCATGGAATCTTTTACTGGACAATGATGGGACTCCTAGTCACATGGCAGAAATTCATCTCCAGCCCTAAGGGGGAAGTAAGTGTGGCCATAAGCAAAATGCACAGGAGAAGAACTCAGCTCATGAAACAGCAGGAAGTTGGAGAAGACCACATGCTGCCTGGGAACTAGGGAGTGGGGGAGTGGGGGGTGAGGGGGTGGGGGGTAGGGATCACACAACAGAAGGCACAGAGCTATTTGTGCATGCACTTTCTACTTACCTCATAACTTGGCCAAACACCTGACAGAAGCAACTTCTGAGAAGGGAGATTTAGTTTTTTGGCTGACAGTTTTGGCTTGTATAGCATTGCACTGGGGAAGACAAGATGGCTGCAGTGCTTGGTCTGTGGTTGCCTCTCACAGGTTGCTACAGCCCAGGAAGCAGAGAACTCTGGATGAGTGAGGGGCCTGGATACAGCCCTCAAATCTCTGGCCCCAGTGATTTGTATCTGCCAGCTAAATCCATGTCCAAAAGGTTCAGCAGCCCCCAAGAGCAGTGCCACTAGCTGGGGGACGAACCTTTCCAGCACATGCGCCAATTAAGGCCACTTTACACTCAAACCATAACAGCAAGGGAAGACATTTGGTCACTGCTGTGAGAAGTGAAAAGGTCTTGTATGTTTCTCTTTAGGTTTTTGCCTCCCATCACTGCCCCTGTCTCTTCTCTTACTGTCCCATCTTTCCTCCTGTTGGCCAAGGATTCTTGCCCAGCAGGTTGTCGACCTCCTTTCAAATTCTCAGCTGTGCAAGTATATGGACCCAAAGGCAGAACCTGTAAAATGACAACTTCAATCTGTTAAAAATCATTAGCTCGGTGGAACAATAGTTCTGTGAGGGGTTGTGGAGAGGAAAACATTACTGCATTGATGTCAGTGTCAGTAATTAAAACACCAGGTGTTGGTGACAAGACATGAAGAAGCCCATCTCACAGAGGCCTGCGAGTGGCAAACCACTCCTCAAGGAGGCCCAGGTATGTCTGTATTAGCCAGAGGTAACTGGGGCTAGTAGTCAGTGAAGATCTGAGATGTTGACTCTGGGAATGTAAGACTTAGTAGCAAAGATGTTTTCAAGAACAAGTATCTTGACATATTTATCTGAAATGTTGAAGGCAAGTACCAAAGAGAAAGACAAAACTAGAAAATAAATCACAAAGCCCATGAGCAGTAGACTTGGAAAGCTTGGCATACTTTTCCCATCTCATTACTTTCTAAATTACTTTGGAGTTGTTTAAAGCCCATCTTATTGTTCATGAGAAGGTAAGTTACATAAAAATAAATAAATAAATAAATAAATAGATAGATAGAAAGATAAATAAATTAATAAAAGAGGGCCCTAAAACAAATACCTGACAATTGCGGTCACAATGGAAGATGGGTAAAGTTCTCCCTGGGAATTTTCAAGTACAAACAAATGATCCTGAACCCCCAAAGCCAGCACTGCAAAAGTATTACACAATCTATCCTTCCATGTTTATTAATCACCCATGTTAATTAACTGTGAGATTTGGGAAAAGTTACTTAACTTTCTGAGATATATTTCTATATTTAAAAATGCACCAGATATATTGAGTATGGGATTGTTTTTGACGTTTGCTTATGTCTGCCCAAGGGAAATGGATCCCTTCTCTCCTTTATCCCCACACAGTGGTCTCCTTTGTTTCTTTCAAATAGGTCAAAGCACTAAAAGTAGAAGTCATGTTTAGTTCTAGACTTGGAATTTATTTCTCATGCAAACTCAAACCCATTCTCAGAATTTTCTCGAAGTAACTGTAATGGAGATTCCCTCCTTCTCCTCCCCCTCCCTCCTTCCTTTTTGCATTGGCAGCTATGTTGAGCCTTCTTTTAAACCTTATAAGGTAGTTTTCAAAATACTGTTATTAAAAAATGTTTTTTGTTTGTTTTGGTGGTGTGGAATCTCTTCTTTTAAAACACAGAAATCTTATACAGCGGATGAATATATAAAACAAGCCAGAGCCACTCTGCTCCCTTTGAAATGGGGCATGCTGACTCCACCTCTCCCCATGCTGGCTATTTTCCTGTTCATTCCAGGAAATCCTGGATGTTTCTGAAGAAATGTCAGCATCTCATTGCCTATACCTTAAGAGCCACCTGCACACATTACTGAGATAGTAGCATCAATTTTTCCATTCTCCGAAGGTGTGTGGAAACAAACTTGACTTAGCTGGGAGCAGGGTGGGCAAGTTGAGGGTAAATATGGTGTGACTTCCCCAAGAACTACAATCAATGTAGGAGATACAATTACTTGGCCTGGATTTGCCTGTGAAGACTCTAAACATCTGTGGAATCAAGGCAATAAATGAAGTTATCCATGTGTCTCCAAATATCATGGCACCATGGGACTTTCACATATTCATGACAGTCTAACTATGCATCCTGCCTCACCCGGTAGGGTGCATAATTCTCTCCTTGCCTTGGTTCCTATAGTTTCAACTTTCTAGAATAATGTCCATCCTTCCATTTTTGCCTGCCTACCAGGCTTACTCACCCTTTAAGTCCTCCTTTGTGTGTTCCTCCTTTATCTCAGGCTCAGAATTCTTCCTTTTGTGTGCTTTTCACTTTGCCTCCTCTAATTTCTGCTAACTGCCTCAGATTTCCTAACTGATAATAGTCCTGTGCATAACTGGCACATTAGTAATCTCAACCCTTCAGTCAAACATCTAACAGAAACAACTTAAGAGAGTACAGGGTTATTCAGGCTCCTGGTCTCTAATGGTTCTAATGGCTTGTATGCCTTGTGCCATTAGGCAGGTGGACACATGTGCTAAGGGCTGTTCTTACTTTCCTCTGGATAAGATGCAGAATGCTAGACAGTAGCAAAGCCAAGACCCCCAAAAAGGCCTACTTTGTAGTAAACTACTTCCTTCAGAAATGGGCTGTCATCTAGGGTTTCTAGAACCTCCCACATTACATGATCTACTTGGAGGCCAACCATTTAGGACATGAGCCTATGGAATTCATTAGCTCTAACTGCATGGATGTGGTATTGATCAAGTCTACAACAGTTGCGTGTGTTGTTAACTTGGAGTTGTTGCACTAAACAGGGGTGCTTCACACAGTGGTACAGCGAGGATCATTTCCAAAGAAAAACCAAACCTTGTAATTTCTAATTCCTCCCTTTTGAGTGTCAGATAGAAACTGGGGACACTATATCTGTTATTGCTTCTCCAACATTACTTATTTTCTCTTGATTCTCACTGTCTATTAGAGGCTCTACAGTGCTTTCACTGAATGAGGTCATTTCCATCTTGATTTCCTATGATTATACTGAGTTGCTGACCAACACACCTCACCCCTGACAATCAAATTGCCTGGTTCAGATACATCTTTATCTATTCACCATCCAGCAGATTTTTAGTAACCTAATATTTCCAAAGAAAATACTTTATTCTGGAGATTTCATCACCCCTTGCTTGAGTGATTGCAGAAGTGTTGTTTTCAATCAAGGATAGTGCCCATAGAAACTATTTTAGTGGGATAAATTTCTATCTACAAATATTTATTGAGAATTGTACTACATCCCATGCTGAGTACTGCAGCAAGCACAGAGATAAATACCACGTTCCAATGAAGCAGACAGAGCCCTGTCCTCAAGTAGCTAATCAAGTGCAAGGCAAGACATACTGGCGCATTATTAGACAGGAGCCGTCTTTTGTTTACTCCGAGTTTTCTGTCAGGAATTTATGGCATTTTACAAAGAAATATGAAAAAGTCTTAGCTGTAAGAAATGGTTTGGAGGAGGGAAAATAAAGACATTTGAAGTCCAAATCATGGTTAGATGACAAATATACCCCCTGGCATCTTCTGGAAACAAGGGACTTCTCTGTGCACAGTAAGATGTCCCCTGGCAATGCAGTTTTTAACTCAGTAGACACCCAGTAAACAAAGGTGAAATGTGAGCTCCTTTCACATTAGGCTTGTGGCAATCCTTGGAATATCACCAAACACAACTCTAAAAAATCTGAAATTTGGGGTCACATTCTGTGGACCAGGGTAGAGTGAAGAGTTAAAATCTGGAGGGTGTTGGCCATTTCTTTCGATCTGGAGACAGTATGTTCTGTGTGAAGAAAGCAATGGGAACAAGCATGGCAGTCACACTGCTATAGTCTGACAGCTATACACCCCCCCAAGGGTCTCGCTTGTTTCTTAGGGTTCCTGTTGCTGGGATAAACACCATGACCAAAAGCAACTCAGGGAGGAAAGGGTTTATTTCATCTTACAGTTTGTAGTCTATCATCCAAGGAAGTCAGGGCAGCAACCTGGAGGCTGGCGCTGATGATCACTGGCTTGCCCCATCTGAATTCTTATAACACCCAGGATCACCAGCCCAGAGAGGTCACTGCCCACAGTGAGCTATGCCCTCCCACATCAATTCCTGATTATGAAAATGTACCACAGGCCAAGATTGGGACATTTATCAGTTGAGGTTCCTTCTTCACAAATGTCTGATTTGTGCCAAGTTGACATAAAACTAGTCAGCACACTGTATCCCAGGCCGAGCCAGAACCCACTGTAGAGCTCAGACTGCCTTTGAGCTCCTGTTCTTCCTGCCTCAGGATCCTAAATCCTGGCATTATAGGCATTCACTTTCACTCTCCCAGAATTCTCTCTTGAATTGAATCATTACTTCAATTTGTTTTGATAGGGAGAGATCATCTCTTTGCGTCTATGGTTTTCTTCTTCTCAGCTTAAGACAGGCAGGGAGCAGGGAGCAGGGATGAGCAGGGAGTGGGCATGAGCAGGAGGCAGGGGCAGGGACTCTTCATTCTTCCTGTGTCTTTTGCTTAAGTGCCTGAATCTGTGTCCTCACTAAGTGATAATGCTCTTCAGTGTTCTCTTAATGCCAACAAGTGCTAATTCCATTTCAGTTGGGACCACACTGTACAATGATGTGCCTCCTTCACACATCAAGGGCAACAGGGCTCAAAAATGCCACCATACAGAAAACATGTATATGGCATACATGCATGTGCCTCTGTGTGTGTGTTGCTATCCTTTTGAGCAGAAGTGATTGTTTTGGTCACCTAATTGTAGATGTCTGTGATTCCAAATCTGTGACATGAGGAGAGAAAAAAGTTAAGAATGAAAGTTTGGAAGGACAATAGCTGTGGCATTTAGTGCAAGGCCTCGTGGACTGTGAAGATAATTTTTGGAGTGTAGAGGGACAAAGAGGGTTTTTTAAAAGCCATAAAAGAGAATAGAAGGAGAGCTATCAAGACACATGCCTGTAGTCCCACACAAAGAGGGAGGAGGCAGAAGGATCCCTGGTTCAGAGCCAGCTTAGTCACAAAGACCCTATCTAAAAACAAACAACCAGCCAACCAAGCAACAAACAAAACAACAGCAACCAGTCAGAAAAAGAAGCCAAGGAGTTTAAAATAGTAACAACATGGAACTTTAAAAGAGTATAAAATTAAACATCTGCTATTAAAACTATTATTAAGTTTGGCTCCTCCGGCATGCTCATTTGAATGAGAAACACACTAGTAGCAGATCGTATGTGAGCAGGAAATTATCCAGATTACAAGTGATACATATTTACTTCAAAACATACAGTCTTGGTTAGAGCAGTTGTAATTACTCACTTAGTGAATAAGGAAAACATATATTTGTAGAGAAGTATGGCAGAGGCCAACCTCTTCCTTTGCTACTTGGACTTAAAAAATAGGAAGTTACTTACTGGAAGCCTGAAAGCAGTGCATTTCATTAGTCAGTTCAAGAGGTTATGAGACCTTATTTGCATTTAACAAATTAGCAAATGTGCTGGAGACAATTGACAGGTATAAAGTAAATTCTGTTATAAGGTTTTGTTGTCCATGCACTTGTGTCCTTTGTGGAAGTCACTATCCAAAAGCAGCAACCCAAATGGGATGCAACATAAACTAATTTATATACTCATTAAAGCTGGCAGTTTTAATTGTATTTTTGGTTTATTTTATTTTATGTATATGAATGCTTTACCTGCATGTGTGCATTTACCCTGCACATGTCCCTGGTGCCCTTGAGTGGTAGAACAAAGTGCTAGATCCCCTGGAACTAGAGTTACCTATGGTTGTAAAGCTCCAAGTGGATGCTAAGAACTGAACCTCAGGCCTCTGCAAGAGCAACAAGCGCTCTTAACTGCTGAGCCACATCTCAAGCCCCCAAAAGATGAACATGCAAGGAAAGAAAATATTCACCTATATGCACGCATGTATAATCAGACATGTAAATACTGTGTGTGTGTGTGTGTGTGTGTGTGTGTGTGTTTAGGAACATTATGCATACTCATGCAGACAATAATCTTACAAGGCTTTCTCAAATGTTAGGTTTTACTATAGAAGAGAATTTGGATTTTTTTTCTTGATTTTTAAAATACAATTGGTATGGGTGGGTGGGTATGGCTTTAATAATGAGATAAAAATAATCATTGTAAGGAGAATTTTATAAAACTACTTCATAACACAAGACAGTCTCATTTACTTTGCCTAATAGAGGACTGTTAAATTTTCTACTAAAACCTTGCCATGTAAACCTATCAACCTATCTGGTTCAACTTCATCCTTAGCCCAAAGCAGCTAATTTGATTTTACCAGTCATCAGCAAAGCCTGCATGTTCAATAATATATGCATTTTTTTTAGCTCCATTCCTACAGGGCAAGATTGATGGCTTAATGGAAACCATTGCTCCGTTAGGGCGCTAGACCTCAACTTCCATGTCATCCCTGAAAAGCTTTCAGCTTGGCCATGTGCACGTTCACCTGGAGCCTGTTTCTCTAAACAAACAAACACAAACAAAAGAACAACAAACCCACAAATATTTAAATTTGGGTGCAGAAGTTCTTCCCCTAACTGCATAACACTCCTGATGCACCCTTAGTCTCTAGGCCATCTATTGCCTGGAAAAGTCCCTTAGTGTCTGCCTCTCTGTTAGAAGATCCATTATCCCTAGTCATATCTAAGATGGGTCTGTGCTTCCTGTGGATGCCTCTTCATTTTCCTTTCTTTCTGTTGCTAGAACTCAAACCAAAGTCAATGTGCTTGTCTGGGGTGGCCTTTCCATCACACTATTTTAATGGATTCCGCAGAGTAAGCTTGGCAGATGCCTCAGATGTGACTGACCCAGGGCTTTGGAAGCAATCCTCCTGGCTGCTCAAGAGTCTGGCCAGTATAGTGGTTCTGAGCCATGTAACACAAGCCTGGCACCCTCTCTTTTTAGCAGTAACACCTCCATCTCCCCTCTGTTGGTGATAGCAGTAACAAAGTGTTTAGAAGTATAGGGCTGGTCCCAGGGATTGGGGCACTCTCTCCTCAGAGACATGAAGAAAATGTCCCATTACATTTTATGGAAAGTCACCAATTAGGTCAGTGTGCTTTGTGCTAAGTGGTTCCCAGCTCTGCTGGGAGAGGCAGAGATGGGGCCTAACTGTGGGAGCAGCCAGTCTCTGACATGGCAGAGGAAAGAAGCCTGTGTGTGTAGGATGCTGCCACAGAAGGCTCTCCGAGCGTGCACAGGTTAGCTGTACAGAACTTTCTGTTCTACAGATGTTACACTTCCATTACAGATGTTTCTCTGGAAGTCCATTTGGGTGCCCCTTGGTTTGGGACATGCCCATTTTTCCCTCTTGTCCTAGCTGTAGCTAGGATACACACACTCACTGCAGCTTCATCCAGGGTGACCCACTTAGGCCCCCATTATCTACTTTTCACATGTCTTCTTCATTCCTTCATTCTCTAGGATAGGTTGGAGGGGTAGATATATCACTCTGCTCCTCCCCTGGCAATAGGTCTAGCAAATGCAAATCTGTTCTTGGGTTCCATGGGCTCAGTCTTCCAAAATGATCTTGTTACAGCCTCTGCTTTGGGTGAGCAGGTCCTTCCCAGGTGCAGGCTTTCCTTGGCACCCCTGTGCCTGTGGACTGATGCCACCTTGCTACAAATGGTCTGAAGAGGGCTCAGTGTGTCATATATTTAACAAGATCCCAATGTGATTATAACACAGTCAAATTCTTGTATATTCTAGAAACCCCCAGCATGGTTTGGAAAGCATCTTTTAAATCAAAGATCAAGGAATTTATTTTCCATCCTTGTGCTTTGCTCTCAGAGCCTCCCTCACACACATCTTGGTGCTTTTGTTCTATTCTATCAAGGCCTTGCACTTGCTGTGACTCCTTGCCTTTGCTCCACCTCTAAGTGGGCGTTTACTTGCAGAAATTGCGCCCTGTGTTCCCATGCTCTTCCTCCATTGCAGCTGCTGTGTACTAACCCTGAGGAAGAGGCAGTATTCTGACTCCCTGCACCAAGCTGTCTGTAGTCCTGCAATCCATGCCCCCTCCTTCAGTGGCACTCTCTATCAAAAGAGGATTTGCTATAACACCCTCGCTTCCTGGCATTGTGGAGCAGTGTGTAAATTAGTGGGGTCTCTGATCTGTTGGACAATTAAAGGTCCAATACAGCAAAAAGGGCCCTATGTTAATTGGGTGTTTTTTTTATCCTTTTTTAATTTTATGTGTGTCCTAACAACTTTTGCTATGTCTGTAATGTCTGTTGCATCACATTTTTGGAGGTGGACCCCTTTCCCTCCCAGACAAAACTGTTTCACTTGCCTCTGATTTCCTCTACTTCATGTCACTCTTTGGATCCTGGGAAGTTATTCCCATCTTCTCTGACCACTTATTTCTCTAATATTTTTGCTTTTTCTCCTTTCACCCAGCACATTGCAATTCTTGCCCTAACTACTAGGAAAAGAAGTATGAAGCCTAGTCAGCAAGTGCCTGGTCTGTGTGGGGTAGTACAGTCCTCTTAGTGACAGGTGCTCAGGGAGAGTCACTTTCAGATGAGTTTGTAAAAGGCAGCATATCTGGGGGTAATAATAAGCTCCAGTGAAATGCTGGTTGAAAGGTTCTTTAATGATATTCTCACAAATGATGCCGTTAGCCACTTTCCTCCTTCCTATCTGGTGCTTATATTCAACCCCCTCCCCTCTTTTCACCTTTGCCTTCTCCATTGATTTAAATTAAGCTCAGTTGGCATTGCTTAGAAAGGAAAACACATGCTTGCTGGGTTGGGAGGTTTTCCCAAGGCCTCTCTGCTCTAGTAAAATCTTATTTACGTAGGCCTTGCAAACCAACATTATTTTTTGCTGTAAAAACACCATGTGCATGTTCTAAGACATGAACCCTCTGTGTAAGATCCTTTCACACATGTGAAAACAGCTGACATTTCAGCACTTCTAGAGTGAAAAGCAACAGGACCCTGGCTCTCAAAGGCCAGTATGTCTGACCCTGGCTAACAGGAGGCTTACCTGGCCCTACAGCTCCAACATGAGCCATAAGCTGCCAAGTACTCTCTAGATTTAACCTTTCCATAGGAAGTGTCTATCCAAGATAGGAGTCAACTTTGCAAGCCCCAAAGGGAACAATGTATGAGTTCTCTATTAGGCGGTGACATTTCCATAAATGCCGTGGCATTAAAACCACACACACTTAGAATATTTCACTTTCTGTATGAGCAGGAATTCAGGCATGGCTTAGCTGGTTCCCATGTTTTGGTCCCACTAGACCAAGCTTCTAGTTTGAAGATCAAACAGTCTGTGGTCACTGTGTGAGACTCCACATCTGAGGTCACTTAAATGCCATTAGATTGGGGACTTCTGTTGGCTGCTAGCCAAGGGCATCATCAACTCTATGGGCTATGTCACCATCCTTTCCAGGCTGTATCCTTCAACATGACCTTTTGGTCAGGAGTAAGAAGTGAGAAGACAGAATGGAGAAAGAGAAAGTCAAATGGGAAAGCCTAATGGACATAGACACATTGTTAGGTAGAGGTAGTAACAGTCCCTTGGCCACATTCTGTAGGTTAGGAGCAGCCGACATGTTCTTCTCACAATTAAGGCAAGGGAACCACACCAGATGTGGACATCGGTAGGCACCAGAGATGGGGAATGACATCTTAAGCATCTCCTGTCACAGGAATGTACATGTTTCTTGCTTAGATTCATGTGATCCTTGATAAAAAGAGATGGGACAGAAGTTCATCCTTTGCTTGAACTTTCCTAGGTGTAAGCAAAGCATCACCTTCCTCCCTCTCTGCCTCTTCCCCTTCTCCCCCTCTTCTGTTTATCTTCTTCTCAAGATAGTGTTTCACAAGGTATCCCATATTGCTTTGACCTTTCTGTATAACCAAAACTGCCTATAATTTGTGATGCTTCTGTTTGTCTTGGTTCATGTCATGGATACTGACACTTTAGGCAGCCCTCATCATATGGAGTTCACCCCAAAGATTTTGGTGAAACAGCCTGTCAACCCCCTTGCACTGTGAACATGATACAGAAAGCTCTTCTCAAATTCTTGGCCTAGCAAAATGTAGACATTAGCAATTTTATATTTGCATGCATAATCTCGATGTTATTTCCATGCTGGGTGCTCAGGGTTATTTTAAAATGATGGATTTTCAGGTCCAGAGCTGTTCCTTAAGGCTGGGACATGGTGATTCTGGGGTTCCAGATGACTTCCCAAGAGTATGCCAGTGAGATTACCAGGTCATGCACTGTTGCAGAACTTCAGCTCTCTTTGAATACATTACCTTTCAAATGTAGGCATTTAGGGGCTGGGGAAGATGGCTCTGTGAGAAGGGAGCTTGCTGCTTTTCCAGAGTACCCCAGTTCTGGTCCCAGTATCCATGTCAGGTGGCTTACATATCAGAGGCCTTCTTCTGGCTTCCATGGCTGCTCGTACAATGTGGCACACACATACAGAGACACATATACATATATTTTGAAATGGCTGCATTCAGATGACCTATTTTCTTGATCATCTTTCTATACAATTGTTAATAGTCATTGTTGAGAGTGAGGTATTGAAGTCTTTGTTTTTGTAGAAATGTATCTTTCTTCTTCAATATTGTCAGCTTTTGCTCCATGTTTTCGTGTTTCTTATTAAGTTTGAAATGTTTGCAATTATTTTGTTTTCTTGTTGTATTGAATGTATGACTAATATATAGTACCTTTTTTGTTTCTTATAAAATTTTGAACTTATATTCTATGTTGTCTGGCATTTTAATGAGTGATGTGATACTTAATTTTTTCCATCTAGTGAATAAGCAACACAATGTTCAATTTATTGAATACACTGGAGCTGTTTCCCAAAAGTATGATGCATGCTTGTTGCTTTTCCAGAGGTTCTGTGAGTCTAATGAGAAACAGGGGCAGCGCAGGGGCAGCAAGCCTAGCAGGCTCTGCTGTCAGACCATCCAGGAGAGAGTCAGTGTCTACTGCAGACCTGCCACTTAATGAGTTTAGAACTTTGACCAAGGAACCTGATCTCACCAAATTCCAAGTCTCTCTTCAAATCTGGGCACTGGTAGTACCTCCACCCTGGATTGCTATGAGAAATATGTGAGAGGGTTTAAATGAATGGCTTATCAGGGCGCTAAGCACCCCCTATCTAAAGCCAAGCAAAGAGCCTCCTTCTTATGCCATGTGAGTGGTATACCTTGGGATGTGCTACAGAGAAGGCCCAAGTAGGTACTTATAAACAGTCCTCCATTCTTCTGCTGTTAAAACTGCCATGTAAGTGTCTAAAATTCACCATTGCCTTTTAAACTGCCAAGGCCATTTTGAATGCATGAATGATCTTAAACACCCATCAAGAAAGTATAAAGACTAAAATGACTGGTATGTTTTTTTAATAGTTCAAGGGAATCACACTCCCTCAACATTAGACTTAAATCCACATGAGATATTATTTAGACAACCATTTTCACTAATGATTTTCTTCTTGATAAGAAAAAATGCTATTCAGATATAAGTCGTCATGACTTTGGCTCAATTCAACTCTGCAGCACCTATCCACAAGCCAAGAAAAACAGGCCCACTCTTATTTTAATCTAAAAAAATCAAATGATGGTTAAATTTCTTCTCTCTCTCCCTCTCCCAAAGCCACCTGGGAAAGACCTCACACTGTGATTCTAGCCACTCCAACAGATATCCAAGTGCCTGAAAGTAGATTCTGGATTCATCACTCTAGTGTTAAGCCTTGGAAGCCAAGGGGGAAATGAGGAGGAGACCAGTGGATGCATGCTCCCGTGAGTGCGTCAACATGATCTAATGGACATTGATTTCAACACTAAAACTCATCTTCTGTTGTGGCTTCTCCTAGTTGCCTGCCCATGGCTTGCAATGCTAACTCTTACCATTACCCCCTACCCCGCATCTCTCTCTAGGCACCAGCCAGAGACCTCCTTTCCTCCTAGCTGTTAAAAACATGAAACAACTGAAGGACAGTAGGGTCTTTTTGATTGGTCTACTGGAAGGGTACTCCAACTTTCACCCCATACTCTGTTCAGTTCTATGAAGCCAGGTCAGTCATTTCCCAATTCCCTAAAGGCACTGAGGGTTTCCATCTCTTCAAAGTGGGAAATGATGAGAACAGAGGTTAGAAACCAGGAGGCCAGGACCTGAGAGCAACAGTTGCGGGAAGGGAGGGTGGCTCTGGTTTCCTATCTGCCCTTCAGTGAGCTCCCCTGCCTAGACGCTACATGTTACATGTGAGGGTGGGAATTGAACTCTGGTGCAGGTGTGGGTTCCTTCTGATGGATAGTGTTGGAACTGGATTTCTAGATTTTCTTGGTGGAAATGGGTTACGCGTACTCCTCAACTCTAGCGCATCTTCTTGATAATTTAAGAGTTACATTGCAGAAATGAAAACAACACTGTAGCATGAAAGACCCATTAACATGGAACTTCTGGCCCAGAGGATAGAAGTCACTGGGCTGGTTGAAGAGCTATGGTTCCAGTTAGATAACGTTAATGACCTGTGTGAAGGACCGTCCTTACAAGGGCACATTTGCCTTAAGCCAATGGTAAAAAGACAGAAAAATCACCCTTTTATGAAACACTATACTTCCCCTTCTCCCAATCCCCCCCCCCCTGCAGCATACCCCCTTCAGAGGCAGACTCTAGCTTTGCGGGTCTTGTATGCTTTCCTGAATTACTCTATTTCTGCTCTAAGCATGCATTTGGCTTCCTTACTGTTTCATGAAGGCCTGCTCCCCGCCACATGACTGCCTGGTGCTATGTGGCTGACATCCATGCCAGTCTTTAGCTTCACTCAAACAACATGGCTTTTTTTTCTTTACCGCTCCCCTCTATCTCCTCCTCTGAGCAGTTGCCCATGTTTGCAACTTGCCTGCCCTTAAGATGTTTTTTTTTTTTTTTCTTTTGAACTCTGATAAAAGTGTCCTCAAGTTCCAGAAACTTTCAAGCAAAATAACCATTTCAAATGGTTAGCAGGGCAACATATCATTCGTCTTCATCTGAACTGTATACAACCATTGCTGCTGCTTCTTCTCCCTCCTCCTCCTCTCCCTCCTCCTCCTCTCCTTTTTTCTCGGTCAGTTGAATCCCTAGTCTCTATTATGCATTATGGTCTTCACATTCCCTTTCTTGGTATGGCACTCACCTACCACTAACATTCTCGGTGCTGCTCCTTCTTTTTCCTTCAGTCTGTTCACAGGTGTGTTCCTCCATAGACTTTCCCTGCAGGTTCTGTCTAGAGTCACCACTCACAACAGCTGTCCCAGAGGAAACCACTCTGGGCCTGTTCTTGACTCCACTCTCATTTTGTTTCAGAGATTGTTTCTTACTAGGATGCAGGCCCAATGAGAGCAGGCAGTCTGCCTGACTCAAACACAGAGCATTTTCATCTGTAAGCTTAAGGAATGGCACAATACAGATCCCAGAAAGACATAAAGAGTAAGGGGTAAAAGATCCATTTGGCCTGTGTTTTCAGAGTGCAAACTCTGCAGATATATTAAGGTTTAAGATCAGCAGGAATCTGGGGGTAAGAAAGGAAGAAGTGAGAAGGAAAGTGGGACAGAGAGAGAGAGAGAGAGAAAGAGAGGGAGAGAGGGAGGGAGGGAGGGAGGACATTTCTTTGTCAGAGCAGGGGAGAGAGCTTTGGAAAGCATAGTGCCTGCCATTTTCTGCCTATCATACTGTGGTGTGAGAGCAGCAGTAGGAGTTTGACCTACCCTGTCCAAAGTGTTTTGTCTAAGGTGTACATCTATTTATAGATCCAAAGGAAAACTCGTGCTTGGTTTATAAGGCTTTATGATAAATAACTAGCAATGCAGCTGAAAGTCTTTTGTAAGCCGTGGAAATCACCTTAAGAATTGTAAACAATGCACTTATTTCTGTGCTTAGAGACCAGAGTGAATTCAAATGGGTAATTTTCATTTAAAGACTTCTATGTAGAATAAGTAGTATTTTTATCCATATACAAATGTGTCCACTTTGACAAAGATGCATATGTTCTAGAAAAATTAGAATTTCCTTGCTGCCCATCTCCAATCTTCACCCTGTTGCAGAGGTAAACAATGTGGTGAATGAGTTGTGTATTTTTTACCTGTAAAAATGTTGTCACTTATTTACAGAAAAACTGTAATTAAAAGTAGTTCTAAAACTACTTAAGAATTAATCTTCATCATTTGATGTCTTCTTTCCCTTTCATAATAAAAATTTGAATTAATCCATTGAATTAATTAGTCTTTAGACTCATCACAGGATTTTATGCTAATGTAGCATATTTTGACAATTATTCAGGTATTCATTTAAGAGCCCTGTAAAGTTCTAGATGGTCTATCCCAATGAAACAATTAATGAATGCAGAGACAGTTTGTGTATGAAGATAATTTTCATAGAGTAGTTTACTCTGATGAAAGACTATAGCCTACAGCATGGCTAACATCCAAAAAATTAATTCACTATTAAATAATAACACAACATCAAAACTGGAATATTGTCAAGGTATTAAAACTGGTAGCTACAAAACTTGCTGTAGCATGTGAGTACATGTCTAATATATTGTCAAAAATTGTCAGACATTGATGGAGTCTATAAAAGTTTAATACTTAGTGATATCCTCAAATGTGTAAATATAAAGATGGTCACATATGCATAGTGTGTGTGATATGATTAGTAATAATTTTTATTATCTTCACAATTAATTCTCCAAAAACTTTCAATGCATATGCAATAAATCAAATTTGGTTTAACTTTTCAAATCAAGGTCATAGGTGTATAGTTTTTTTTTCTTTGTCTGTTTTTGAGTCAGAACTTTTTTAGTCAGGGCTTTCTAAAGATATATATATATATATATATATATATATATATATAATATATATATATATATATATGCATACATACATATATATATTGTCTTACAGAGTGTAGTTCAGGTAATCTAACAATGGTAATACAGTGATGGAAAAACCAAGAATCAGGTAGATGTTTAGTCTGTAATATTGTGCTTCTCACCAGTATCAATCTGGGTGCTGGACCAATCTCAGAGGACTTTGGAAATGCTGATCTCTGGTCTGTGTTAGAATCCCAAAGAAGTTGTTCTAAGATCAGCATAGGAATGCCTCAGCAACAAGAATGATGAACTTGCCAGTGAGAGTGAAGACAAGCAGGCAAAAACCAAACCTTCCTTTTTCCATGCCTAAAGTCCACATTAATGTGGACTGCCACCAGAAGATGAGACCAGGATTTAGAATGAGTCTTCCCACCTCAAATGGCCAATCAAGAGAGTCTTTTGACTGGGTTTTAGTCAATTCCATGGTACTCAAGCTGACAACCAAGATTAACCAACACAAAGACCAAGCTGGTCTCCAGTTCACACCCATCCTTCCTCAGCTTCTCTGCTTCTAGTCTGTGGGGTTACAGGTATGTTCCACATTGACCTGGAGCTCTTCTAGCCTTGAATCCCAATTTCTGTGAATACGATCTCTTCTGGCTTTCTAAATGACGTAGGTATTCTGATACTATGGGTTTTTTTTTTTTTTTTTCAGTTTCAGATTTTATTATCTGATTTCCTAAAGAAGAGTAAGAATAATCACACTGAGACTACTAGGGGCAACCACAGGGACACTTTAGGATACAGGCATAGGCAAAACTTCCCGTAAAGGATTCAAATAACACAGGAAGTACCAGAAATTGGACAATAGGATTATATGACATTGTAAAGCTCCACACAGTAAACAATACCAACATGAAGAGCCATCCTATGTGTAGAATGAGGAAAATCTTTGCCAACAGTAATGCAGGTATTACTTAATACCTTGAATGTACAAAGAACTTAAAAATAAAGCACTCAAAATTTACCTGACTAATAAATGGGCTAATGAAATAAAGTAGACATTTATCAAGAGAAGAAACATCTACAGTGAATAAATACATTAAAAGTGTTCAATATCCTTAGCTATCAAGGATATGCAAATTAAAACTACTTTGAAATTCTATCTTACCCAGGTCATAACAGTTGTCTTTAAGGCAATGATTGATAGCAGATTATGAAGAAAATGTGAGAAGAGGAGACTTATTCATAACTATAGAAAATTTGAGTAAAAATGAGATAGTATTTTACAGCTTACATTGTTGTGTATTCTTATGTGGTAAGCTATGTAAAATTAAGTTTATATTTTGTTATATTGTGTTAAATGTTTCCACTTATAATATTTTATGCACATTATTTTTGACAATATTCTATGTATGTATACTTTTCCTGTATTCAAGACATTTTGTATATTGATACAATTTGGGATATTTATCTTGCTGCCCTTTATAGTTCTACCTCTTGTCTTGACACTTATACTCTACCTCTATTTTAGGGATTTACATGTAGGTATATGTAAATAGTTATATTGTTTAAGTATTTGTTCCTACTTTACTCAGGAAAGTTTTAATCAGTCTTTTTAACTAAGTTCCCGAGTATTACAGATTATCTTCACTCACATTTCCTGTACCTATGAGATTAGTCAGATATAGATGCTTAATCTTCAATCACTTCATAGACATGCAGAACATGGCATTTAAATGTTTTAATATTAGTACTCCATTGACATGAGACACTGTTGCTCCTGACAGCACCGTGCACTTTCCCGAAAATATGTTGGACACTGTTGTTGCTCCTGCTGGAGTTCAATCTCGCCTCAGCTAATGGCCTGTTGGGCATAGAATTGCCCCCACCTTGACCACTGATTTGGACATGCAGTCCTATGTGCTTACAGGAGACAAATATAAAAGACTGCTTGACCTTGCCAAGTCAGGGTAAGACAGCCATTCTATTTCCCTGCTGTTGTTGTGGTCTGTCAAGTTCTCTTGGCCTTAGCCAAATCTGGGTGTACCAACGTCGCTGTGAGACCTAGGGTGACTGTTCAGGTGGCTTGCTGTTTCTGTCCTTGCTGCACCTTTTGGAAGTTGTCCATCCGTATTTCCTGTCTACTCTAGTATTGTTAATTTCCTTCTCAGGTCTTGATGAGGTTAAAGATTAAACTATCACAACTATTATTCTCTCTTCCTAGTTAGATATATTAGGTACTAGACTTACGTTTTCCAGCTTAGGACAACTCTATTGTAAACTCCATTATGCCCTCACCCTAGGACTAGATATGTAGGTCATTTTGTTCTTGATTTTCCTTTTCTTAGAGCATACTTGTTATTCACTGTTTTGTATATAGTTTTGTATTAAGCCTAAATCTTTTCTTTAGACTAAAAGGGGAATTGTAGTGAGATAGTCCTTCTGTAGCACTGACCACGCCCATTGGGGGGTGGAGCGATGGGCGGAGGTGACCTGAGGAAGGAGGTCGGAGGGGGCCAGGAAGGCGCTCTTTCTTTCTGGCGTGACTCGGACAGGAGAGGATCGGGTTGAATTTCCTGGTGTTCATCTGTCTAGGTTGTAAGTTATTTCTCCCTGAATAAACATCTATTCGGCCTATTTGTTTATCCTGATCCTTATTTACCACAATAGAAACTGTTCCAGTCACTATGAAATTCATAATTAAGATTAGAATTACCATATGACCCAGCTACACCATCCCTAAGTATGTATTCCCCAGAACTCTATAGTATACCACAGAGATACTTGTCCATCTATGTTCATTGTTGCTCTAGTCACAATAGCTAGAAATGGGGCCAGCCTACATGTCTACCAACAAATGAATAGATAATGAAATTGTGGTACATAGCACAATGGATTTTATTTATCTATAAATAAAAACAAGTGAAGAAAAAATTCACAGCAAAATGTATATATAGACACAGAAATAACCATCATTAAGCAAAATAAGACAGACTTATAAAGATCCATACCATGTTTTCTCTTATATGAAGACTCTAGATTTTAACTTTTATGTATGTAGGGGTGTAGCTCCCGTAGATTGGACACTATGAGAGTGGGGAAAAGAGATCTTAAGGGGAGGTAATAGAATAGATGAGACAGGAAATGGGAATAGGAAGAAAGGATGGAAGGGTAGGTGGGTAGAGTTCCCAAAGAAACAAGGTATGTGTGAAAATGCACTAATGAAATCCATTATTTGTGTGTTAATTTAAAAAACTAATTGAAAAAAATCACGATGACAATTTAAAAATAAAAACAGTTAATTTTTTCCTAATTTACCAATTATTATACATCATGTAATATATACAAATGTATACTCTTTCTAACACCCCAACATAATAATGTAATAATATGTGCTTTGATATATTTATGCTGCCTTGATTGTAAATGCTATTTTGGAGTAGTGTAGTTATTTGACTTTTTTCTGCACAATTGTTTGGTTTTCCTGGAAGTAATAATTTCCTCACTTTCCCTGATCTTTATCTTCTATTTACCTAGTAGTAATTCACCCCAGACCTCTCTTTCCATGGCTCTGCGTACCACTACGGCTCAACTGTGGTGCCTCTTTTGTAAGAGCTATACTATTCTGTTTTTTGGTCCTTTGTCAAACACCCATTTTTCTGTCTGCAGGCTTTTGGAGGTTTTATGCTATGCTGAAGCTTCACTGTACTGTTTTTGGTTGTAGGTAATTTCATATTCATTTTGCTGGACAGTCAGTATCCCCTCAGTCTGGAAAATTATCATCTACAAAGCTAAGGAAAATGTTCTTGAAAGGGAGGGAGGAAAATGGCAGGAAAAGGGAAGGGTGGAGGGGAAGGGAAAGAGAAGGGGAAGGAGTGGAGGAGGCAGGAAGGAAGAGAAACTTCTGATATGCAGAGAAGTTTTGACATGATAGTAGTTTCTCTTCACTACTAAACTACAATATATACACATCCGGCATTGCATTTGTGTCATTATTAAAATCAAAGTTGTTTTGTGTGTGTTTTTGTGTGTGCCTGCACGTGCACTTGCACATGTACTTATAGAGTCCAGAAAAGAGGGTTGGATCCCCTGGGGCTGGAGATTCAGGTGGCTATGAGCTGCCTGACATGGGTGCTGGGAATTGAGTTCAGGTCCTCTGAGACAACAAGCCTCTTAGTGGCTGAGCTGTCTCTCCATCCTACATCTGTCTCTTATAATATTGACGTCATTATTTTTAAATCCCCTTCCCCGGCCAGTGACTGATGTTGCTTCTGTAGTGAATAGGGCAGGCAAAACCATCGAAAATCCTAGCTCCAGCATTCTCTAGCATCAAGATCCTCTCAAAACTTCAGTTTTATATATGAAAAAAAAAAATGAGAATAACATCTATTTGCCAATGCTCTTGAAGAATCAAATATATTTAGCATAGTAGCTAGGAAATATAATAAAAGAATACCCCCTTCTTTTAATTAGTGCTATCTATTCAGCAATAATGGAATTAACAAGTTGGTCCAGAGATACAGCTTAAATACACATCATAGCTATTGGTGAAGGATACAAGAAGCCGTCCCAGATCCTGGTCTCCAGATAGAAACCAATAACATCACTATAGTCAGCTGAGGGTCACTCTTAGCCCCTTCACAAAATAGAACCTGGACCAGTCCCTTCAAGAACACCCTGCTTTGCAGATTCTGGACAATGTTGTGCTCCCTTTACCTGGATAGATGTCTGCATATCTTAGAAAAAGAATCAGGGCTCATGACTCAGAAGAATCACGTCTATTTCATAATTTCTTTGTTCATGTCATTAACCAGCGTATTTTCATGACATCTGTAGCACAAAGCAATTATCATTTGGGTGATCATTGCTGATATGTTCACTTATCTGCTGAATTATGTCACAACTCAGATAAGTTCACAACTGGACTTCCTATTGAGTACATTTCAAGGTGCTGTTATGACAGGCTATAGGCAGACATGTCATAAAGGAAAGATTCTGGAGTTCAAAGGGTTTATCACACACAAAGAGCCAATTGGTTCATCAGAACCAATTCAACAAAATCCCAAATCTCTGTAAACCTGTGAGCCTGTGGGAGGTATTAGGGTCAAGAAGGGTGTGGAGGCATATGAGTTAAAAGTAATGGGCACCCTAGTTACATCTGAACACACTCTCTGAGTTTGATCTATTCCTTATATGTGACCTTGAGCCATTTGTGTAGTTAGTCTTTGTTTCCTCACATATTGAGAGAGAGGTACAACAACTTTCAGGAAGTTGACTGTGTAGGATATACAATAAGCACCCTGTAAGTATTTTGGTAACAGTCTGGCTATCCCTTCCATTCCCTCCTTCTCCCCACCCACTGCCACTACAGCCCACCCTTTGTCTCTTTCTCTCTTCCTACCTACTCTGCCCACTTCTTCATTGCACTGTGCTGGTAGATAAAATTCCCCTCTTCTGATGAGGGTGGCAGTTGTGTGGCTTGGGCAGTCTGTGGGGCCACTGGCAGTGGTACCAGGCCTTATCCTTAGTGGAGCCCATTCTCTTTGGAGGGACACTTTGCTCAGCCTACATATGGAGGAGGGCCTTTGTCCTGCCTCAAAATGATGTGCCAGACTTTGTTGATTCCTCATAGGAAGCCTTACCCTCTCTGAGGATAAGGTGGGGGAAGGTGGGGAAGTAGGGGAGGGAGTAGAAACTGGAATTGGTATGTAAAATGAGAAAAGGTTGTTTTAAATAAATTTTAAAAAGATTTAAAAAAGGAAAGAATTTCCTTCCTCTAAAGAGCAGGTTTTGCCTCTAGCTTTCTGTGGCATGAAGAGAGATGTTGGGATGATGGTGCCTCTGTTCATTGCTTGAATCTCTGCATTGCCCCTTGATTTTAACACTTCAGAATGTCACATGGGTTCTGGCATACTGTGTGGCCTTTATCCATGGAGCAACTTCCTCCCTGACTTCTCTCACACACTCTACTGTCATTTATATTGCCGCTGCTATTGTAAAGATTTACAGTATCAGATATAAAGTAATAAAAGCTCTTAACTGAATATTTGTGGTCATCCAGACACCTTGCCAAATACTCTGCCTGCCTACTTAACATTCATTATCTCATTTAATTCTCACTTCAGTCCCTTGGAGTAGGTATAGCCATTATCTTTATTAACAAGTAGAAACTGAAATGTGAACATTACGTGCTTGCCCAAGGCTATACAGGTGGAAAACAGCAAGATCAAGAATGTGTTCCAGAAAGCCTGCCTCCAGTCTGTGCCTGTGGCCACAACTGATTCCCTGTCTCGGTCAGAGATAACTGTTTTCTTTAGCATTGTGATTCAAAGAATTCTTCTCAACTGGAGGGATATTTCACTTTCTTCCAGGTTATACTGGAGAAGTATTTCTCTCAAAATCTCTGTTGCCCAATTTCATGTTGTAACAGTCATGTTCGGGTCACGCTCCTCTCCCCCCACCCCCTCCCGCCCTGATATCTGTGCCCCTCACCCCTTGAAACATAGCTAAAATCAGCCCATTGCATTTAACAAATGGTTGTCAGAGCCCTTGGAAAATAGAAGAGGGTTGACATGCTCATAGCAGAATTTATCCACCCACCTACCCTGCTTTCTTAGGAGGCTCTCTAACTGAATTTCTGCAAGCCACCATGTTGAAGGCCATGACCTATGCCAACTATTGAAACAGACTCTTACCTGGGCCTCTACTTTGAGTTCGCATTCTGCTAAAACGTATCCAACCATTACCAGTAAGGCAACCACAGAAGCTTCTCCAGAATGGAGACTTAGATGTCTCTGTGACTCAACCTCCAAAGAAAACCCTCCCTGTGTTATTACTCATATGCTCACCAAGTAATACAGAGATAGGGCTCAGTTGCCTTTTGCCAAATCAAAATGCTCTTTAAACTATTGTCCACAACTCCCTTTTGCCCAAACAATGAAGTCCAACTCCAGCCTAGACTTTCAGGCGTCCAGCTCCAAGTTACAAGAACATTTTTAACCATTGAGCTTCAAAAAAGTGTCAGGCCTCAATCTCATCCATGTTGTCTGGTTTTGCATTCAAGAAATATTTGCCAGTGTTAAGTCTATTTCCTGGCTATCATCTTGTACTCATGCCATGGCCTCCAAATATCAATCACCTTGGAGTGTCCTTGCTGATGCTAAGTTCAAGGTGTGAGCTTTTACTTGTCTACCCCTTTCTCACCTCAACTTACTCTTCTCCACACCTCCTTCTTGCTAAAGCAGGATGTTAGTAACAAAGAAATGATCCCTGAAAGTATAGTCTTTAAAGCAGGATGTTAGAATGCATTTCAGTAACTCAACGGGGATCTTCCTTGTTCCTTTGCCACCTTCCCTTCCTCCTTTCCTCCCTCCCTATCTTCCTCTCTCCCTTCCTTTCCCAATGCTGTACACAGTGTTACTTAAGGACATTTTCACACAAGCATATATTGAGTTACACTGTGTTTGTTTCCCTCAGTAGCTCCCAGCCTGTCCCCATTACCACTCCAGTCAGTTGGCCTTTACCCCCACACAGCTTATTTCTATTCTCATGTCATGTATGCGTGCATGCTTTTACACATTCACAGAAAATCTAGGAACCCTAAAATGAGAGAAAACATGGGATATTTGTCTTTCTAAGATTGCCTTAATTTACTCAACATGATTATGTCCAGTTGCATCTGATGGGAGATGTCATTCTGTAAATATGTTTCTCTTATTGGTTAATGAATAAAGCACTATTGGCCAATAGGAAAGCAAGATAGGCAGGACTGGTAGAGAAGGAGGATTCAAGGAAGTAGTAAGGAAGCGTCAGCATGGAGAGATTGAAGAGGGCAGAACATCGGCCCCTCTCTCAGGTAAGATGAGACCACGTGGAAATACTTAGATTAATAGAAATGGGTTAATATTTAAGGCAGAGCTAGCCAATAAGAAATTCAAGTAACTGGCCAACAGCATTATATCTAATACAGTGTCTCTGTGTATTATTTGGGGCTGGCGTGGCGGTGGGACCAGACTGGCCGGCAGGAAAAAACATGCACATAACATATAGCGCCATAACATGGACCAAAGAACTTCCAAGTAAAACATAAGAAAAGCTTAAAAAGGATTTTTGAAACAAAAGAGCAGAGACAAGCAAGACTTCTTGGTAGCAGCATTTTTCTCAGTTGGACACTGTTTTGCTAAAGAAATACAGAGATTTGCGTGGCTCCTTTATGGGAGCAAAAAAAAAAAAAAAAAAAAAAAAAAAAAAAAAAAACCATGGCTTTTAAAGAGCTTTGCTAACAACTGAATGGTGTGTACGAGAGCTGGCAATGGAAGTGACCACATCTCCAAGCCGGCAGCATGATGCTGGGTACAGCGTAGACCAAGGCAGTGAGCACAGCTCTCAGTTCTGGTGGTAAAAGTACCTGCTGCCATCTTGGATAGATTGTGGCTAACACAGCTGTGACTTTCATTTTAGCAATGTTGTTTACCAGATAAAGGACTTGTGACCAGAAAAAGATAAAGATTTACAGTAAAAACAGATTCACATTAAGAAAAACTGCTAAAGGTTGGCAGTGTGTTCTAAAATATATGTAGGCTTGGGAGAGAAAAGGAATAAACTGGTTTTAAAAAGACAGAGAGGAGCTGGGTGTGGTGGCACACGCCTTTAATCCCAGAACTCAGGAGACAGGGGCAAACAGATCTTTGTGATTTCCAAGTAAACCTGGTATGCAGAGTGAATTCCAGGACAGACAAAAGTTACACAGAGAAACCCTGTCTCAAAATATGTAACACAGAAGTAGAAGAAATAGAGTAATAAAAAAAAAGCCATGTAAAGATGGAAAACACAGAAATTTTAGATATTATATGCTGTTCTGTTATCTTTAAATCGTTTGACTGCTGAGGAAATAACAACTGCTAAAACAAATGCTGCTGGATCAATCCAATTTATATATTTTCAAAATGCTGTGACTTCAAAATTTAAGTTCAAGGATAGGTTACTGGGGAAAAGGATTTCTATTTTTGTTTCCACAGAAAATGAAAAGCTGTGGATTCCTTCTAGACTAATGTGGTTTGATCAAGCAAGACCTCCTGAAGCAATGTCCATGGGACAATGCAGCCTTGCAGACCATTAGAGCCAGGATTTCTGCATCTTCTTAGGATCCCCATGACAGCGCCCCCTACCAGCAGGAAGCAGTGTGGAAAGTACGATGCCCAAATTCCCAAATATTGTTTATAAATGTTTGTTTTCATTTAAATGGGGTTGGTTATAAATGTTTAATTACCACAACCAATCTTTTTAAAGGTAAAAAGGAGATTATGGTATAGAAATGTATACTTTCTTTTGGAATAGATTTTCTTTTATTGATACAATTTAAGGTCAATTTTGTGATATGTATATTTCTCCTCTTGTTTAGGCATTGTGTTTATATAGCTCATTTGAAAATAATGTATAATGTAGTACAAATTATAGATAATTACCTATGATAGTCAAAACTTAGAGTGAAGTTAGTTAGGTTTTCAAGATATACAAAGATGTATTTGAGATAAATAGGCATTCTTCAAATCCTTCAAAGACCTACAGAATATGGTATTTAAAATGGTTTAAGGTTTTTTTGACAATGAGGCATAACTGCTCCTGGCAACACCACCTGCCTCAGAAAGGAAGATGGACATCAAAAAAATGCATTATGGAGTTTGCTTTCAATATGGCAAGACTAGCCAGTTGGACAAGATACTGCTCTTGTCCAGACTGTTTGACTTTATGCTGTGTAAATTGGACATGCAGGACCCACAGGAAAGTGACTGCTGATACAAGATGGACATTGCTACAGGATTCCTGCTTCATGGAAGAGTCTGCCAGACATTCTACAGGATACAGAGAAAAGTGACTGACAAACTGTCAATACAGTTTAAAGTTTCCTGCTTTGCTGAGGAGTCTGCCAGACACACTATGGCCTAGAGGCTGAAGATGGAACATTACAGAAGAACTTAGGGTGACTGACCAGGCAGTGAGTTGTCTCTGTCATTTCTAGAGTTTATATAATATCCTTCTGTGGTCTTTGATGGAATTGGAGACAGTTATGGTTACAGTTTTCCTTAGTTAGGATTAAAAATAAGTCACATATAGAACTTTAGACTCACAAAGATAGGATAGATGATAAAATATTTTCTTTAAATCTTGCTAAATATTACCTACTGTGTTCTTATTTGATAACTGTTTTGTTATATATTTTGATATGTTAAGGTTAAAACCTTTCTTCTTATGTTAGACAAAAAAGAGGAGATGATGGGAGATGTCATTCTGTAAATATGTTTCTCTTATTGGTTAATGAATAAAGCACTATTGGCCAATAGGAAAGCAAGATAGGTGGGACTAGTAGAGAAGGAGGAGAGAGGAAGTAGTAAGGAAGGGTCATCATGGAGAGACTGGAGAGAGCAGAACACTGGCCCCTCTCTCCAGTTAGATGAGACCACGTGGAAATACTTAGATTAATAGAAATGGGTTAATATTTAAGGCAGAGGTAGCTGACAAGAAACTATTAACAGGCCAATAGAATTCTATCTAATACAGAGTCTCTGTGTGTATTATTTGGGGATGGCATAGCGGTGTGTCCAGACCAGCAGGGAAAAACCTCTCCTAACATGCATCCAGTTCCTGACACAGTCTTGTTCTTTAAGAATGGAGACGCTACCGTGCATATGTGCCACACACTCTTCATTTACTCCTCTTTCCCAGCACCTAAGTTGGTTCTATAACTTAACTCTTGTGAGTAGTGCTGTGGTGAACACTGAAATGTGAGTACCTCAGGGACATGTGAACTCCAAGTCCTTTGGGTAATTCTCAGGAGTGGTACGTTGGAGTCATATGGAAGATCAATTTTCACTTTTGGGGGGGTGCTCCATGTTGGTTTCCATAGTGACTGGACTAGATGACATCCCCAAGCAGCCAAATATAAGGTCCCCTTTCATCTAAAAATACACTAATATTTGTTGTTATGGCTTGTTAATCATTGTTGCTCTGGCTGGGAAGGATGGAATTTCAATGTATTTTTAATCTGCATTTCTCAGATGAACACCAAGACCAAAAGCAACATGGAGTGGAAAGAGTTTCTTTGGCTTACATAGCCAGCACACACTCCATGGAGGAAATCCAGGACAGAAACCCAGGGGCAACCCAGGGAAGGAATAGTGGTTACTGCCTTTCTCTCTTTGTCATGCCCCCATTTGTTTTCTCGTAGACCCCAGGACCACCAGACCAGGGGTTGACACCATCTCCAGTGGCCTGGGCACTCCCACATCAATTATTCATCAAGAAAATACCCCCACAGACTTGCCTATAGGCCAATATTATGAAGGAATTTTCTCAATTAAGAGTGCCTTCCCAAGTGATGAGCAACGAGGTCAAGACCAGGCTGGGGAAACCCACAGAAACTGCTGACCTGAAAAAGGGGAAGCTCATGGACTCCAGTCTGATAGCTGGGAAACCAGCATAGGACTGGCCCAGGTCCTCTGAACATGGGTGTCAGTTAGGAGGCCTAGGCAGTCTACAGGCTTCTGGTAGTGGATCAGTATTTATCCCTAGTGTACTAATGGGCTTTGGGAGCCCACTCTCCATAGAGGGATACTCTCTCAGCCTAGACATCCAGAGGAGGGCCTAGGTCTTGCTCTAAATGATATGACAGACTTTGAAGATCCCCCACAGAAGGCCTCACCCTCCCTGGGGAGCAGAAAGGGGATGGGAGAGGGAGTCTGTCACTCTCCCTAAGATCCTCTGATGGTCCTAGGTGACCTCATTTCTTACCTTTGTATCACAAACATACATTTTTTTGGGACTTAGCAGCATAACACAATTCCTAGAGAGGATGCAAGTATTAACACACACACACACACACACACACACACTCACAGGGGAGGGGAGGTATGAGGAAAAATGAGTTTCTTCATCCACCAGCATAGCTTTTTGGTTTAACATTACTCGAGTAGAAAAACAGGAAAGAAATTAATAGATGAATTTATTATCACAGTTATCAAGCAGCCACAAGCCCAGGTCTCATTTCATGACGGGCACTAAATCTATACTTGGCACAGTTTCATCACCAGTGGGAACTCTGACAAGCAGGCACAAATACCAATAGGATTTCAAAATGCTTTTCACTTGCCCTTTCAATAATCAGAAGCCAGTGCCTCCAAAACATAGCCGATCTTGTCTCCTATGCAAGATCCCCACTTATTTATTTCCCATACACACAGTGAATTAGCAGAGAGGGCTGTAAATTTTCTGACCTCAATAAAGACAAACTTTCCTCTGGGAAGATGGAAACCTACTCTTCTTTCTAAGCCTGTTTCTCAATGTTTTCTACTGACCTGGGATCCAAACTGGTTGGCTCTCACATTTAGAGGCATAACCAAGAAAATAAATCAAAGAAGGAAGTCTTACACCTTCTTCCACTACCTTATCCATCCCCTCTCTCCCCCCTGCCCCAGCCAGGGCTGGCTGAAGGATCTCCTTGCCCTTTAAGTGATGTCTGTGAGGAATTAAGCAGGCTGGAATGCTTGCTGGGGTTTTGATAATGAAACCACTGCTATGGCTGCATTTTGCATTTCATGTTGAGTGTTTAAACTTGCAATAATCCTAGTTACCTAGCCCCCCCCCACATCCCCTCCAAAAGTATCCAGTACTAGGGAGGCTACCTAAGCCAGGGGTCAGGAAGTGACCCTGCTTGAAATCTGCAAAATGTATTCACATTTGAAGTCTAGTTGAGCTTCCAGTTGGTTCTCTGTTGTTGATGCCCCAGGAATTGTTTTCCCACTGACTGAAAGAGGAGGAGGTGCTTGATGCAGGCCAATTATATCCAGTTGGGACACAAGTGAAGACCTTGGTTTCTTGTCACGTGGTCCCAGGAGTCTGGCAGGGATAATCAAGCACCCACTTAATTCATCTCGGTAGCTATGGCTTTGCTGCTGCGCCAGGTGTTCAAATACAGCGGCTAAGAAATGAAAACATGGAGCTAAGAGATGGCTCAGTAGTTAAGCTCTGTAGCGTCATGGCCACATGATCATATGCTAAGTTTCTGTCTTCAATCTTCCGTCACATGGCCAGTCTCAGTAAAGCTTGATGGGCTGTGCTGTAGCTTTCCTCATGAACCACAGATCTGCAGTTCCTTTCTTCTCAGGCTTTAGGCAGGCTTCTGACACTAACATATGCAGTGTGTAAATCAACAGTGCCATGGAGTGAGTTGGAGCTATCATGGTCTTACCAGCATTGGAGTTCATACGAGCACCTCTGCCTCTGAGTGACGATAGGTTCATCAGTTTAATGTCAACTATAAGTATCAGAAATAATTGATGTATTAGAAAGTATAAGCACAAACATATTTGTATTTCATGAGACTTGCAGAGAGGAGAGACCATAACAATCTAGATGGTCCCCAATTCACAGTTGTTTGATTTTTTTTTTTTTTTTTTGACTGTATTGTGGTACTCAAGCTTGTCCATAACAGTAATTCTGCATTCCACATTCAGTAGAGCATTCCCTCTACTTATGACTTATGAAGTAGGCTCTTGTCAAATGGTTTTGCCCAGTGCTGGCTAGTGTAAAATCTTTGAGCATGTTTATGGGCTAGCTGTGATGTTCAAGAGGTTTGCCTATATTTGCTGCATGCATTTTTGGCTTAGATTGTCAACTTAAAATGGCTTCATCAGGATGCAATCTGGTTGTAAGTTGAGAAATACCCATGCCCTGTTTTTATCTTTTCATCAATCTGTGTATCATATATGACCTGATTTCTTGAACAGGCCACAAATTAAACATCTTAAAATTGAATTGCATGAAGTATATATTATATTTGGCCAGAAATTTTGCTGTGTGATATATTTCACACAGCAAGATGAACATGTGAAGGGTTTTACCTGACACTGGCTCTGTTTCCATTAGTGTACTGCTAACCTCACTCCCCAAGGGCAGTGCTATTAGGTAATGAACCATAAGTTTAAGGAGGGTTGAATAAATAAAGGTATCCAGAGGAAACATTCCTACATTTAAATACAAATTGAAACAATGTATTCCTTTTTTTAACCTGCAGACCACAGTCAAACATTTTTTTTAACTGACTTGTAACAAAATCATTTTAAATACACATGTCTTTGTACGAAATCTAAATCTTTGACTATGCCACCATGCAGGCTCATTCCCTGCATTCTGAACATGAGCTCACAATATTAGAACACACACAAACCTCTGCCTTGCCCACTATTAGGATTTTAAATCCTAGGTTAAGACCCGGTCTCTAGTTGAGTACTGATTTCAGTGGGATTTGGAAAAATCCTTTAAATAGATTTTTATTGGTTTTTAAGAACAGGGTTATTTTGTGTTAATAATGGGCATACATTAGGCTTTAGATAATTGCTTTATGTAACTTGGAGTTTTGGCTTTCAGCTAAATAAACACGCTATGTGTTCACAGGTGTATTGTCCTCAAGGGCACTATGCTTTTAAAGGTGGCAGCTGTTGCCAAGGTGTTGCTGATACAGTTCTGTGTATAATTTATTGGAAACAGGTGCTGGCTCATGATGAAGATAGACAGGAAACTAAAGCAGACAACATGTTTAACCACCATTAAAAAAATATTCAGGTTTAGAGAGACAATGTGTCTGAGATGTTTAGGGGATGTTGCCAGCATCCCAGCACAAGCTTATGAGCTCCAGCAGACACCCCCATAAGGAAGAGATTGGACATGAATTTCAAGCAGCCTGACCTAATGAGTGCCTGATGCTACACCGCCAGATTTAATTGATTATATGAAAAAGTTTTAGTTTGTGTAAGGCTAGCAGAAAAAAATCATAAAATACTTTCCTAAGCTAATAGTTAAAAATTATTTTCAAATGAGGTAACAACTGTTAGTTTTCAATGATCTGGACATAGGATTAGGCATTTTTATTATTTTTGGAATATTTGCGCAGGGTGATGGTTCTGGCTGTGGGTAATATCACTATTGGGAAGAGCCAAGATTCATGTCTACAAGGTACTGACACAGACTAAGACGGGACACAGGAGTGGATCCCATGTGGCTGTGAGATGTGTAGCAGGATTGGTCATGGCTGACATGTCTGGTGTTTGTGGTACCAAGGAAAAAAAAGTGAAAAGGAGTCAGAGACACCTTATCCCTTAGCCCAAGCCCTTGCTCTCCTGTGAAAACAAGAGAACATATTAGTTCAGATTTTGCATGGCATCCCCCTCCAACACATATTTGCTATTTCCCCAGCTCATTTTGAGCCTAATCAGTTCCTTATCATATAATACACACATGCAGTGAATATGCATACCAAATTTAGCTGAAAAAGTTGCTAAAAGTTCGTGTACAGTTTCTCAACCTTAAAAAAAAAAACCTAAATATCTTGGCCATTTACATGCTTAAAAAATACCCAAAGGCATTAAACCACATTACAGACTACTGGTCTGCCAAAATTCACTGGGGGGGGGGTGAAGAATCCACATTTAAGTTATAACACACGGGTGTGGGGGGTGAGAAGCAACTGAAACAACAAAATCTGCTTAAAAACATTTTTTACCTCAAGGCTAAGACACAATGTGCCAAAAATGTTGACAAAACTTTATACAAAGACAGAGGGGCATGCACAGTTTAATATCTGCTTGATGTCAGAAAGAAAGGAAGAAAGAAAGAAAGACAGAAAGAAAGAAGAAAATCCAGGGACAATTTAATGCTTGCATTAATTTGAAAGAATTTTGTGCAGTAGGTAGAAAGTTATCCATCCCAACTCCTAATCCCTCCCAGCCACCTTGTCCCAACTCTACTAGGAAGTGACTGACAGGTTAGAAAATCCCAATCCTGCTGAAGGACCTTGCAGCTGTTTTTATCACCCTCCCAGTAGTCCCATTCTAGCCCAAGATACAGGAATTTAGTTTGCATACTGCCTAGGAGTGGTCAACAGACGTTTAGCATAGACAAGCAAATAGCTGGTGTAAAAATAAACCTTTATTTAAAAAAAAAACTTTATAAGGCCCCTTTATTTAGAGGGAGACTCACTCAAATAAATACACTGTTAACAAACTTATATAATGAATAATAATATATACTGTAGCAAGTGATGAGATGGAATCCCACAAAGCAAGTGCTGAAATCTGATGATTGATTATTAAACCTATAGGATAAATAAACTCCTTCGATTAATAGCTTGTCTTAAGGATGAGTTTCTACAGAAATAGCCAGCAAGGAAAAGTTCCAATTGCAGAGGTTCAGAGAGAGTAAATTCTGAATTGAACAGAGCTGGGATTCAGCACAGCACTCTTTCTAGGGTAGGAATAAGCTTGGAGGCTGCAGCAGGATGAGTCCAACTTCCTAATGGAGAAATGTGCTTTCTCCATCCAAGCCAATGAATTACCTAGCCATTTGGGACCCATGTGTTTAAGTATCAGAAGCAGCCATGTATAATTTATTTAAAGGGAATTGAGAACCAACCTGGTTTCCTTGAATGTGCTTCTTGCCAACAAAGCCCTGAAAGCTCCCATTCAGAGATGTGATGCTCTAGTTTGGTTTGCATCCTTGTTCTTCTCCAGGCGATGCAGATAGGCTCCTCAAAACTTCATATTGATCTTGGAAAGGAACTGACTCTGTGCTTGTAACCAGCCACCTCTGATGTCTGAGCAGCAGAGTTAGGAGAGAATAACAATCAATGGGAAATCCCAGATGGCCAACTGTTTGCCAGAGACTTTTTCCTGCTTGACATTTTTGCAGGATCCTCATTTTGAAGCAATGGAAAAAAAAAATGTCTGTTCTGGGTCCTGTGAAGGCTGCTTTGTGATTCTGTTTTTTTCCCTTGGCCTTGAAATTGGGAAGCTTCCACTGTAGCAACCACAAGTGCTAGAGCTGCTTTATAGATACCTGGGAGAGTAAACCTTTCTATTTGTTGATTCATTGATCCACCCACCCATCCACCCACCAGCACACACCTATCCTGATTTGGTACCATCTTGTTAGAGTCTTGTTATCATTATTTTTAGCTCTGTTGCCTGCAAGCTGCTGTGTGCAGCAACTATTTTGTTTTGGTATGTTGGCTGAAACAAGAAAAGATCCTCCCTACCAGTCTTAGCTAATTCCCAGATAGCAAGTCTCTCCTCTAAGGCATAAGAAGCCATTCTTGGCCTGCCTGCCTGCCTACCTGCCTGCCTGCCTGCCTGCCTGCCTGCCTGCCTGCTCTATTGGCTTGCCACACTTGGATGTTAACCCCTCATCCTCATCACCATTGGGCCAGGTTCTAGGTGTCTAAAGGGTAGGTGGCTGGCTGCTCTGTCCTAGAGCCTACTGGAATGAGTTGAGCCAGCCTGTCCCCAACTTGCTCAGCCTGCTTATTCTGCCTTACTTGTTCCTTCCAAAGGAAAACCACAATAAAAGTTCCTGCCCACATTTTTCTCTCCCTCTTTCTGCCGCCTGACTGGTTGGCACTCTGCCATGTGGCCTAGCATGGCCCCTCCTTTAGCAAAGAACAAACCATCAGGACAGTTTACTCCTGATATGCCAGTCTCACCATACCAACAATATCCAAATCTACATTTAAAAATAGGTCGAGTGTGGGGCTATCATGATAGTTCACTGAGTAAAGGCACTTGCCCCCAAGCCTGATGACCTCAGTTTGATCTCTGGAATCTGCACAGTGAGTGTAAGGAGAGAACCAAGTCACACACAAAATGAAGAATGCAAGAAGTAAGTTAATTTTCAAAATGAGGGAATGAATGTACATTTCTTCCAGATCTCAAAGCTCCTGGATAGAATGAAATTAGTTTGGGATTGGAGACCAACAAACTCAATCCTGACCATTACATACCTAACCAAGTGGCTTTAGCTAAACATTTTAGTCTTGCTAGTTTTACTTTGGACATTCACCATCTTACTCAATTCTGGTAAAAGTCACACAGGTCAGTGTGTTTGAGACACCCAGTTATATGCCAGAAAGAAGGTTAAATCCATTATTTTCTTTTAAGCATCTTTCCCTCCCTTACTTGAGTTTTATAAATTTGACCACAGGAGACTTTCCCTGTGTACAGTTCTGAGCCAGTGGAGATGACATGGAAAGCTATTTTCAAGCTGAGTACTAAGGTGAAGGGCCATTGAGGAGGACACGGGAAATGGAATCAGATTTGGAGGGGGAATTACCATTCACATCTTGCTATGACTTAAATATGAATTGAGGTGCTGACGGAATGCAAAGGGTCGGGATGGGGGAAGTCAGCAGATAGATTTCTCAGATTCATTCCTGATGTGAGGCTCAAACTGAAACCACCATCTTGAAGTTGGCAAAAGGCTATCTGTAATGTCAATGTCCTCCTAGAGAGTCAGCTTTAATCAGGCCACCCTTTCCCTGGACACAACAGACCTCTCAGCTAAATTTCAAGAAAGAATTTTAAAACCTTTGAATTTCATGACAGTTTTACCATTGTGAATGAGACTTTCCTAACCATTATCAAATCTCAAGGGTTTATGAAATGGCTCAGTTTGAATATCCAGATGTGTTATAAATCATCTTTTATTTAATCAAAGTTCACTGTGCTACCAAACTTAAGAGTCTTGCCGATCCATCAGAGTCAATAGAAGATTAGGGATATTTTTATTGCCTACTGTTTTCCCTCAAGGAACTTCCAAATAATGGCTGCTTCAAAAGTAAGATGGGGGATGGCAATACATGATTCTTTATATTAGAAGGATAACCAAAGCAAATAAATGATTGAATTTGTAAGTAGGATGCACACATGGGCAGGACTTGGTGAGTTAGTTCTACCTGTATTAAAATGTCAACACAAGAACTCACGAACCACACTTGCCTTTCTTTGCTCAGCCTTGCCTCCTCACAGTAGAATAGTAATGACCCGTGGAATTAAGACACTGATGGCATAGGACATGACCATCTCTTAGGGAGTTCCTACTATCAGCCTGCAAGTGATAGTTACAACCAAGTTAACAGAGAAAGAGTCCAAAAGACAAAATGGAGGCACAGGAATCCAGGATTTACCCAGGGCACCAAGCCTGGAGATTATGTCTTTAATTATTGTATGGACTCTTATATTGTATTTGTTATATGGTTTCCCAAGAATAATTCTTCAGAGACCAGTGTGCATTTCTTGAGATTATGTCTTTGATATAAAAGGTGTCAAGACTCCACTCCTTGATCAACTGGCCCTGGCCACAGTACTTGCTCTTTTTGTATCAGCTCATGTCCCTATAAACATGTTTCCTCTATTGCCAAATTCAGACTTTGGGAGTTGAGGGAAATGGGGAGAGTCTAAAATGCCAGGGTGGGGACCAGGATGCCTAGATAAGAGGCCAGAGAAACTTGGAAGCAAGGCTGGAATGAGTAGTCAGCAAGTATTTATTTAGTGCTAAGCATGTTGGGGAATATAGAAAAATTATAAGACGCCATGCAGTCCATGGCTGGGCTTATGGTGAGAGTCCCTTGAGTAAGAATCAGGCCTGGTGCCGGGGCCTGCCCAGCTTGTGGAATCCGGCCATGGTTTTTGAGACTGGCTGGCCTCTGTGCAGAGTTACAGGGAGTATGGGCAAGCCAAGGCTCTGGGAATGAATGAGTTGAGTCTGTGCCACCAACTACCAGTGAGACTCATCCCCTCTGAAGCTCAGTTTCCATAGCTATGCAATGTGAACTGTATCAGAACTTGCCAAGGCTGAGCATATCTCAGTGGTTTATGGGGAGTGCATTAAGCCTAACAAATGTGGGTTCTTTTTAAGAAGCATTTGTTGAGGTGGAGAAAAGAAGATGTGTTCTGGAAACCCTGGGTACACTCTTCACTTTCCATTGAGTATATTTTGCTGTAGTGAGATTACAATGCAAGCACACTCTGTGAGTGTGTGTGTGTGTGTGTGTGTGTGTGTGTGTGTGTGTGTGTGTGAGAGAGAGAGAGAGAGAGAGAGAGAGAGAGAGATGGGCTTTTACAATCAGTTTATGAACTGGGGAGTAAGACAGTGTTAGTAACTATGTATAACCCTTGAGAAGAAATAGGAGAAATGGTTTTTTTTTTTTTTTTTTTTTTTTTTTGTTTTGTTTTTTAAGACAAGCTCAGGAATAGAGCTGGCAGAAAAGCATACGTCATCTCTTTGTTGGCAGGTAATTCTGAAGTACATTCAACATGGCCCCTCAGAAGACATGGCTAGATGAAAGAAAATATGATATAAATCCACCCTCTGTCTTTGTGTACCCTCCTTTCTCCTAGGACTGATCTCTAGAATGAACCGTTGTCTCGGGAACTTTGATATGTATGCAGGATAGATAGAGGAGGGGTTTCCAGACAAAGCCATGGTGAGCATCAGGTGAGCATCACAGTCAAGAGTTTGAGGTTGAGTTGAAGCTCTCCTGGGCACTGGCCATGTGATGGAAATGTTATTCAGTGTGCACAAGCCTGTGTCTCACCATCAACACAATGGGGCTTCTCTGAGGTGTGGCTTCACACAGTTGCTTTGAAGGCTGGAGGAAATGATGCTTAGCCTGTAAAAAGAAGTGGAGGGATCTCTTGAAGCAGGATTTGAGACTGGAATTCATGGGAGGTAATTTATACTAGTTTCCAGAGGGTGTTCTCAGACAAAGCACAGGGCATCAGTTAAAGGAAAGCAAGGAAGCTATACTTATGCCTGGTGCTTCTGGATAAATACCCACAGGGGCCTGGAGATAAGGTAGACAAATGGCTGGAGGAGAGAGCTATTTGAGGGCTGTGCCTGGGGCATAGGGCTTAAATTCCAAGATCTTCTAATGCTACTACACTCAGGTCCTCTAGGTTACAGGAGACTGAGACCTCTGTACCTAGAGGACCAGGCCCCTGATGATAGGAGTGAGCGCATACTAGAAGCTGCATTTGGGAAACAGCTAAGGGAGGCAACAGGAGCCATGGAATGCTACACAGGGTACTGGCCACGATGGCTGCAAAGGTTAGTGCCACACACTTCCCAGGTCTTTGGGAGAAGCAGCAGAGCTGGATTTAGAGTATTAGGGGCACCCATTTGTCCAATTTCCATGGCCCCTTCCTCCCTGCATTTGTTCTTATTAAATGTCACATGATGTTGTTGGCCTCTCCTCTGAAACTAGCATCCTATATCCTGCCATGGGCCTTGAGCTGAAAGATTCCATCACCATTCCATAGACTGGCCTGGAAGACAGGGGCAGAGGCTTACAGAGGGACCAGGCTGACCCTGGAGTGGGTGGAGTCTAGGGAGGAAGCATCAGAGTGGCTAATATGGAAGTGATCTGAGCACAGGTTGTAAAGGCAAAGGGGAGGCAATAAGAAGCTGGGGGGGTGCTGTTTCTCATAAGCCAATGAGTCCACAATCAACACATTCACTGGCATGGTAGAGCACAGAAGTAGGTAAAAGGTGAGAGAAAACCCAGTATATGGGATCTATGCTATTTGAAATCCATGATGGACACTAGACACGTGATGGAGCTAGTTCTGAGTACAGCATGGGAAAGGAAGTTTTGCTTGGGTCACAGCCTGGTGTCCTGCTTTCCAGACACTGACTTAAGACATGGCATCATGGAGGGGCAAGCCCACTGTCCAGTCTGGCTATCTGAATAGGTGGCAAAGGATGGGCTTGCTGAAAAGACACCTTGACTGTGGTCCCTGCAGAAGGGAGCAAGGCCTGTTCTCCTTGACATTCCTCCAGTGGCTTTCATGAGCCTACATGCTCCCAGGGATGGAGCACTTACGATACTGTGTTGAAAGGGCTGGAGAGAAATTGCTGAATTTCCAACTCTATCTTCATTTCCCTGTTCTCATCACTCAAGACACAGGAACCCAACTTTTCTCTGCCAGCACCTGCCTTATTTCTCTGGTGGACTTTCCTCAGTGGGAATTAACATATTCCAGGAACAATGATTTGCCAGTCAATGAAGGAAGTTGATGTTTAGTTGCCTCAGCTCCCTTGCAACTAGGGTAAAACCATCTGGAGGGTATGTCCTTCCCTGATACTTCAGATCCTTGTTGGTTAGAGGTTCTGTAGCATCCTGAGTTTCTAGTATGTTCTACTTCCTGTTGGACAGTGTCAAGCTTTCACTTCTCCTTAGGTAGCTGGACAGCTTCTCGGTAGCTTTGGATATGGACAGTTGGAGCCAACACACGGCTCAGCTGTCAGAGCCCGGGGGGACGTTAATTATAGAAAGCATAGACATCATGGGAGATGTTTCTAAGCATTTCAAACTGTAGGTCCCATCTGGAAAATCTCAGAGAGGTTGGCCATGTGGTGTGTTCCACATGACATAACCCATGCTTAACACTCCTGCTCACGTTCCCAGACACTGAAAAACTGCATTTCTGGACATTCTTATCCCAAAGTGTCTGGAGTCCGCATGGAAAGCCTCCTCAAAGCACTGGTGTTCAAGTCCAAATTCGGCAAGCGAAACTTCTCCTGGGCTTTTCCTCTTAAAACATCCATGTGGCCACAGGGTCTTCCAGTATCTGGAGGGTCCTTCACTCTTTTGCCTGCCCCCATAGTCAGGTGGTTATCACCATGTAAAAACACTAAAACTGGTGCAGTAAAAACGATTTATGAATATTAATTCTTTTTATAGCAGGTCATAATGTGAGCTGGAGAGCAGACTATGGGTTCTTCATGGCACTGTAGTGCGAACGAAAGCAGGGTTCCGTGTGGTTGAAATTACTAGTGGGAGAGGCTGGTTTGAAAACTAATTTGTTTAGAATGGCTTTGGTCTGAATTCACCAGACACCCCAAATTTGTGGATCATCTGTTCTGAAATGGAAGGACTATGAATTTTGTAGCTGTCATGTTCCTAATCAGCAACATTTGCCAAAGAATTTTAAAAATATGTTCTTAAAGCGCAAGCAACAAAGCTCAGAGGTGGCTAATCTTAGGAAGGACTCACCGGCAAATCTTCCGAAGCTGTCCTTTGAAAATAGCATACAGACTCTTAACAGAGGTGTGGGGAAAGCCCCTTCTGGCTGACAAGTGTGAGGAGGCGAGTTCAGGTCTCCAGAGCCCATGTAAAGCCAGCATGGTAGTGCAGGTCTGCTATCTCAGTACTCCCATTGTGAGATTGGCAAGTTCTCAATAACAAACAATTAGAGACCCTGTCTCAGATGAAATTGAAGGCTAGGGACTAACCCCTGAAGTTTTCTCTGACCTCCATTTGTACATCTTGACACACACACACACACACACACACACACACACACACATGCGCGCGCGCGCACGTGCACACACACACGCCCCACTACCACTGCTACAACACCAACACCAACAACTGAGGGGCTGAGAAAGGATGACTAGGTGGTCCCTTCTCTCCAAATCTTCATCAGCTTGCTTTTTGCTATTATGACAAATACAATGACTAAAAGAAACTTAGAGAGGAAAGAGTCTATTGAAGCTTACCCTTCAAGGTCATAGTCCATTATTGAAGGCAGAAGGGGCACAAAGCAGGAACACAAAGGCACTGACCATGGAAAAAAGCTACTCACTGACATTCTCTCTGACTACTCACTAGCTTATGCTTAGTTGTAACACAAAATATAAAAGACCCAGAGACAAATATTGGGGTTCAGTCTTCAAGCTGAAGATCAGAAAAGCAAAGCAGCTGGCCACTAACTCCTACCTCTATATTTCAGGCTGAAAGGGCTGACCCATGAGCTCTTCACCAAGCCTCAAACTGCTGCCTCTTCTCAGTGTGACTGGGGAATCCTGAGACATCAATGTCTTCCTATCCTCAGTGTGGCTGGAGAGTGAATCTGATACTGTATTGAAATCCTTGCTCCTATATTTTATACCCCTCTCCTGCTGGGATTAAAAGTGGGTGATAGATACCAAGTGCCAAAATCGTCTTTGTGTGAGCTGTTTCTTTTAGCACTGGATCAATTTCATATAGTCAGTGTGGCCTTGAACTAACAGAGATCCATCTACCTCTTAATTCTGAGTTCTGGGATTAAAGGTATGTGCCTGGCTTCTATGACCTGTGACTGACATTGCTTTCTGAACCCTCAGGCAAACTTTAATTAATAATAAATAATATCTCACCACACTCAGTTGACTTTCTTACCCAGCCCAGATCCACTTGCCTAAGGATGGTGCTTCCGGCACTGGGCCGGACCCTCCCACAGCAGTCATCAGTCAAGACAGTCTCTCACAGACACAGCACTGGTCATTCTTCTGTGGAGATCCTCTGTTCCCAGGGGACTCTAGGTTGCACCAAATTGACCAATGATAAAAGCTAACCAGGACATCATTACCTTTCCTATAAAGTTATATTCTCAGAAGTCACTAGAGTGCTAAATTCCTTCCTTGCCATCTTTGCAGAATTTTATGTCATGACCTCTTTTCTAACATACTCTTTTCTTGGCACCAGCTAGATAAATCTTGAAGGGAAAAGGCTGAACTTAATTAACCATGGTACCAGACATTCAATTCCAGCTCTACTTTTATACTATGACTGGGCAAGTTATTTAGCCTCAAGGTCTTCAACTGTACAGTAAGTTAACATTTGTACCCACCTAGGGGTGGTGATGAAGGGCAAACAACTCATGGTACATGGATCATGGCCACATTGCCTTACACTGTATTGTTTTTCTATTATATAGTCACCCAGTAGAAGTCTTCTCTGGATTAATGCCTTTGTGCTGAACATTTTGAGAGCTGAAGCTTCATTTTGATATTTAAACCATCGGGGACTCTCTTTAATATTTTACATTTGATTTAAAAACCCTGTGCATTTTGTGGTATGATTTGAGTAGTATTTGTGTTGCTTCTTCTTCAGACTTCTGGTAGATTTTGCTGTGAATCTATCTGAGCCTGTGTTGTTTTAATTAAGTTTTTTTTTTTTTTTTAAGAATTACTATTATTGTTTTGACTTTGCTGCTGGCTGTAGATCTGTTACAATTATATTTTCATCTTACTTGATTTTGATAGGACATATGCAGCCAGAAGTCCATCCATTTGTTTTGGACTTTTCTGCTTTAGTATAATACAGGTGTGTCCTTCATGCTTTTTCTGACATCCATTGGTCCCTATGTCATGTCTGTTCCACCTTTTCATCTGTTATCTCTCTGATTTGGATTTCCATTCTCCTTTCTTTTGGCTAATTTGTCTAAGGGTTTTCATTTTTATCTTTTCGGAGAATGTTTTGTTTCACTGATTATTTGCATTGATTTTGTTGTAGTCTATGCTTCATTTCTTTTTCTGCTCTGATCTTTTATCTCTTACTGTCATCTGGTTTGGGATTTGGTTTGTTCTTGTTTTCCTAAGACCTTAAGGTATAACATTAATGTCTGAAGTTGAGAAATCTCAATTTTAAAAAAACTAACTGTGTTAGTTAGGGTTTCTATTGCTGTGAAGAAATACCATGATCATGGAAACACTTTTAAAGGAAAAAAATTACTAGGGGCTGGCTTACAGTTTCAGAGGTTTAATCAATTATCATTATGGCAGGAAGTAAGGCAGCATGCAGGCAGACATAGTGCTGGAGAAGGATCTAAGAATTCTACGTCTTGATCTGAAGGCAACAGAAAGTGAGCTGGATCCCACACTGTGTGTAGCTTGAACATATGAGACCTCAAAGCCCATCCCCACAGTGACACAATGCCTCCAATAAGGCCATACCTTCTAATAGTACCACTGCCTATAGGTCAAGCACTCAAACACAAGAGTTTATGTGGGGCCATGCCTACACAACCCACACATCTCCCTCTTAGGATGGCTTTCGTTATGTCTATGTCATAGGTGGCATTGTGTTGTGTGCTCATTTTCATTTAGTTCTAGCAAATGCTTTGTTTCTTTCTTACTTTTTTCAGGGACTCTTATCATTCAACAATGTGTTGCTTCATCTTATGAATTCATGTGATTCCTGTGGTGTCTTTTGCTGTTGATACCAGGCTCTGTTCAATTACAGTTAAATAGAAAACAGGGTTTTACATATGCCTGTATTTTTCTGGGCTTGCTTTGTGTCATGGTCCTTTTGTTACTTTTTTCCTGATCTGATCATTTACAAGGAATGGAAGCTCTGTTCTTTTACTTTTCTTTTTATTTGTAAGCTTTCTTTAATTTTACCTTATGATGGAGGACATTAAACCTTTGGTGATTATTTTTAAAACTGCTTATTTTCTGTTTGTATAAAAAAATTAATTTGTATATTTATTAAATCACAACATTAAAAAGGTCAAAGTTATAATGTCTGAATTTTCCTTTAATTCTAATATCTCTACTTCCATATTTAAATCTTCTTAAATTATTTTTATTTGTATGTGGGCATGCCTGAGTGTATATATGTGCATTGCATGTGTGCAGGTAACTGTGCAGTGAGGAGATGGTATTGGATACTCTGGAGCTGGAGTGTAGGTGTTGGGAATTGAACTGAGATGCCTGGCAAGAGCAGTTAGTCATCTTGACCGTTAAGTCATCAATCCAGCCTCCACATGTAATTGTTTTCTCTTTATGTACTGGGTGCTCCTTGGCTTATGATGGAGTTATATTCCTCAAAGCATAGATTTAATTGAATATACCTGAAGTCCAAACTGTATTTACTATACCTAACCCACAGAATAAGCTGAGAGTACCCACAGTTGCCTGGACTTCGCTTTCCCAGCATGTTCATCCCTGTGTCATGAGCCAGGGAAAAGATCAAAATTTGAAATAAAGTTCCTCCTGACTACATGTTATTTTAATACTACTATAAAGGCTGTTGCTGTGATAAAATATCACGATCAAAAGTAGCTTAAGAAAGTTTATTTTGGCCTACAGTTCCAGAGGGAGAGTACCTAATGGCAAGAAAAACATGGCACACTTGCTTTAATATTTCATCTCAACACAGAATGACCATCATCAAGAAAACTAATGATGACAACTACCTTTGTATACAGTTTGTGGGAGTGCACACTGGTACAGACACTATAGAAATCATTGTGGAAGTTTCTCAAATAGAAGCAGCATATGACCTAGCAGTTTCACTCCTGGCTGTATACCTAGTGGATTCCAAACTCTGCCACAGAGATTTCTGCATGTCTATGTTCATTGTTGTTTTATTCACTAGGGCCAAGAAATGGAAGCAGCCTAGCTGTCTGTTAACTGATGAGTAGATGATGGAAATGTGGTACATATACACAATGGAGCACATTTTGAAACATTTACTGGCCATTTCCATTTTTTTCTGTTGAGAAATTTCTATTCAGTTATTTAGCTCATTTTTTAACTAGGTCATTCATTCCCTTCTTAATTATTAGAGTTAAAAACCAATACCAACCAATTATGAAATTTGCAAGAAAATACATGGAACTGAAAACGTGTTTTATTAAGCAAGGTAACCCTGGCTCACAAAAGCAAATACTGCACTTTTTTCATATGGGGTTCCTAGCTTCTGCTTTTTATATATGCATATTTCTGTGGGAAGAAGGAAAGCAGAAAAAGGTCTGTAGGCATTGAGGGAAATAGATCACATAAGATATGAAAACAGAAGGGAAAATACTGTGAGTAGAACATGAGGAGGGGTGGAACCAAATAGAACTAAGTATGTGCAAAAAAGCCATAAATAAGCCTCCTAGTTTTTAAACCAATTAAAAAATAAAATTAAATAGGACATGGTGCCATGTGCCTTCAATCCAACCACTTTAATTTCCCAGGCAGTTAACTTGGTTTCCACTATCAGTCATAATTTCTCTCTTGTTGAGTGGGTTCTAAGTCCAATTAGAGAGCTGTTGGTTACCACCAAGCTAAGTTTGCCACTACCACACCCTTAAAGTTACTGTGCCATGCTGGTTGTTGTTGTGGTTCATAGGCATCACAGCTAAATAAGGCTATTGGTTGTTTCTCTTGTGAGGTTTCATGGCACACACTTTTCCATGAAAGCTAGTTCTCACGGAAGAAGCTTACAGGTCAGTTGCTGCTCAGCTATCTCTGAGTCCTATGTCTGAAGTGTATTGTGTCTTCAATACTTATCTTCAACCTCAGAGAAGCAACCAAAGCAATGGCAATAGCAACAGTTTTAGGAATCTCATGGACAACATCTCAAAAGGGGGCTTCTCACGCTTAGTGTTGGAGTCTTTGTTAGTCTATAGCATTGTTAATTCAGATGGGAAATTATCATTTAAACTATATCTGTATATGTTTACACAGACTTGTCTGTATTGTATGTAATTTTAGGTGGAAATATAATACAACTCCTTGACTGTTTGAGACATCCTAACTGTTATTCTATCTTCCTCGTTCTCTATTTATCTCACACTCTCATCGAGGTACCCATTTCCACATGTACACTGTTACTTCTTTCTCTGTTGCTCCCCTGCTCCAGCTATAGCCTACTTTTACTTTCTTGTTTCTGCAGTTACTCCAGTTATGTAGTTATATCTGAAGATGTGAGGCTGGGAACTGCAGACGAGAGAGAACATGTGACATTTGTCTTTTGGATCAAGGGTACCTCTCTCAATATTATCTTTTCTAGTTCCATCCATTTCCCTGAAGATTACATGATTTCATATCTGTGTGTTGTGTGTAGAACAGCAATAAACATGGCTATGCAAGTATCTGTGGAGGAGGGTGTCAAGTCCTTTGGGCACATGCCAAGAAGAAACTGGTTCACATGGTAGAGTTACTTTTGTTTTTGATTGCTCTCCACAACGATTGCTGGGTGGCTCGAGCAATTAAAATCCCAGCAACAATGAATGAGGTTTCCCTTTTCCCCTTGTCTTCTTTAGCATTTGTTGAGCATTGTATGTTGACCTTTGCCATTCTGACTGGGGTAAGATGGAATATCAAAGCTGTTTGGATTTGTATTTTCCTCATTGCTAAGGACAATAAACATTTTTTGAGATATTTCTTAGCCCTTTTATTGCTTCATTTGAGAATTCTGTCCAGATTTCAAACATATATTTGGTTTTTTGACCCTTTGCTTTTTGAGTTCTTTACCCTTGATATTAATATTAAACTTCCTCTTTATTTATTGTTTCTTTTTTCCTTTTTTAAAATATAAATTGAAACACTATTGTTTTACATGTCAATCCCAGTTCCCTTTATCTCCCCTCCTTTATTACCCCCCCCCCCTCCAAGCCCCTATTCCATCCTCTTTCTGCTCCCCAGGGAGGGTGAAGCCTTCCATGGGAGATCTTCAAAGTCTGTCATATTATTTGGAGCAGAACCTAGGCCCTCCACCATGTTTTTGGGCTGAGATTGTATCCCTCTATGTGGAATGGGCTCCCAAAGTCCATTCAAATACTAGGGATAAATACTGATCCACTACCAGAGGCTCCATGGATTGCCCAGGCCTCCTAACTGACACTCATGTTCAAGTTTCCCAACTATCAGTCTGGGGTCCATGAGCTCCCCCATGTTTAGATCAGCTCTTTCTGTGGGTTTCTCCAGCCTGGTTTTGACCCTTTTCCTTATCACTCCTCCCTCTCTGCAACTGGATTCCAGGAGTTCAGCTCTGTGTTTAGCTGTGGGCGTCTGCTTCTGCTTCTATCAGCTACTGGATGAAGGCTCTAGGATGGCATATAAGGTAGTCATCAATCTTATTCTCAGGGAAGAGCATTTAAGTTAGCCTCTCCACTATTGCTTAGATTGTTACTTGGTGTCATCCTTGTAGATCTCTGGACATTTCCCTTGTTCCAGATTTCTCTTGAACTGTATAATGCCCCCCTCTATTATGGTATCTCTTTTCTTGCTGTCTTCTATTCTTACCCCAACTCAATCTTACTATTCCCTCATGTCCTCCTCTCTCCTCCTCTTTTCCCCTTCTCTTTCTCCTAGCTCCCTCTCCCCTCTCCATATGCTCCCAATTTGCTCAGGAGATCTTGTCCCTTTCCCCTTTTCTGGGGGACCATGTATGTCTCTCTTAGGGTCATCCTTGTTTCCTAGGTTTTTTGGCAGTGTAGATTGTAGGCTGGTAATTCTTTGTTCTATGTCTAAAATCCATATATGAGTAAGTACATACCAAGTTTTTTGTTTTGTTTTGTTTTGGGTTTTTGTTTGTTTGTTTTCTTTTGTGACTGGGTTACCTCAGGATGGTTTCTCCTAGTTCCATCCATTTGCTGGCTAATTTCAAGATTCCATTGTTTTCCCTCCCACTGAGTAATATTCCATTGTATAAATGTACCACATTTTCTCCATCCATTCTTCACTTGAGGGGCATCCAGGTTGCTTCCAGGTCTGGCTATTAAATAATGCTGCTATGAACATAGTTGAACAGATGTTCTTGTTGCACAAATGTGCATATTTTGGGTATATGCCTAAGAATGGAATTGTTGTATCCCATTTTCCTGAGGAGCAGCCATACTCATTTCCAAAGTGGCTGGTACAAGTTTGCACTCCTACCAGCAGAGGAGGAGGAGTATTCCCCTTTTTCCATATCCTCTCCAGCATAAACTGTCTTGGTATTTTTTTACCTTAGCCATTTTGACAGGAGTAAGAAAAGATGGTATCTCAGAGTTGTTTTTATTTGCATTTCCCTCATGACTAAGGATGTTGAATACTTTCTCAAGTGTCTTTCAGCCATTTTAGATTCCCCTATTGAGAATTCTCTATTTAGTTCTGTACCTCACTTTTTAATTGAATTATTTGGTGGTTTGGTGACTAGCTTCAGAGTTCTTTGTATTTTGGAAATCAACCCTCTGTGAGATGTGCAGTTGGTGAATATCTTTTCCTATTCTATGGGCTGCTGTTTTGTCTTGTTGACTGTGTCATTGCCTTGTCTTATTGACTGTGACTTCTGCCTTACAGAAGCTTTTCAGTTTCAGGAGGTCTCTTTTATTAATTGTTGATCTCAGTGCCTGTGCTTCTGGTGTTTTGTTCAGGAAGATGTCTCCTATACCAATTTTTCAAGGGTACTTTCCATTTTCTCTTCCAAGAGGTTCAATGTAGCTGGATTTATGGTGAGGTCTTTGATCTATTTGAACTTAAGTTTTGTGCTAGGCAATAAATATAGATCTATCTGCAGTCTTCTCCAAGTTATCATCCAGTTATACCAGTACCATTGTTGAAGATGCTTTCTTTTTTCCATTGTATAATTTTATCTTCTTTGTCAAAAATCAATTTGTAGGTATATGAATTAATATCAGTGTTTTTAATTCAATTCCATTGGTCTACCTGTCTATTTTTGTGCCAATACCAAGTTGTTTTCAGGACTATGGCTCTATAATAGAGCTTGAAAGCAGGGAAGATGATGCCTCCAGAAGTTTTTTTATTGTACAGAGTTGTTTTGGTTATCCTGGGTCTTTTGTTTTTCCATATAAAATTGAGTATTTTTCTTGCAAGGTCTTTGAAGGAGTGTGCTGGTATTTTTGATGGGGATTTCATTGAACCTGTATATTGCTTTTGGCAAGATTGCTGTTTTTACTTTGTTGATGCTACCTATCCAAGAGAATGGGATATCTTTCCATTTTCTGATAACTTCTTTAATTTCTTTCTTTAAAGACTCAAAGTTCTTGCTATATAGGTCTTTCCCATGTTTGGTAAGCGTTACCCCAAGATATTTTATGTTGTTTGTGGCTATTGTAAAGGGTGATGCGTCTCTGATTTCTTTCTCAGACCCTTTATTGTTTGTATAGAGTAGGGCTATTGATATTTTTTTTAGTTAATCTTGTATCCTGCCACTTTGCTGAAGGTGTTTATCAGCTGTAGGAGTTCCCTGGTAGAGTTTTTTGGGTCACTTATGTAAACTATCATATCATCTGCCAATAGAGACAGTTTGACTTCTTCCTTTCCAATTTCTATCCCCTTGATCTCCTTTTGTTTTCTTATTGCTCTAGCTAGAACTTCAAGTACAATAATGAAGAGATATGGAGAGGGCATGAAGCCTTGTCTTGTTCATGATTTAAGAAGAATCGATTGTGTTGAGTTAATCTCCATTTAGTTTGATGTTGGCTGTTGATTTGCTGTATATTACTTTTATTATGTTTAGGTATGTTCCTGTTATTCCTGATCTCTCAAAGATCTTTATCTTAAAGGGTGTTGGATTTTGTCAAAGGCCTTTTCATTATCCAGTAAGATGATCATGTAGTTTTTCATTTTCCTATGATGGATTACATTGATAGATTTTCATACATTAAACCATCCTAGCATCCCTTGGATGAAGACTACTTGGATTCAATTTGCCAGTATTTTATTGAGTAATTTTACATCAATTTTCATGAGGGATATTGGTCTGTAGTTCTCTTTGTTAGTTATGTCTTTGTGTCTTGGATACCAAAGTAATTGTAGACTCATAAAAAGAGTTTGGTAATGAACCTTCTGATTCTATTGTGTGGAACAATTTGAGGAGTATTGGTATTAGCTCTTCTTTGAATTTATGCTAGAATTCTGCACTGAAGCCATATGGCCCTGGGCTCTTTTTGGATGGGAGGTTTTTGATGACTGCTTCTATTTCATTAGGGGTTATGCTAAGTTTCTTATATGTTCTTGATTTAATTTTGGTAAGTGATAGCTATCCAGAAATTTGTCTGTTTCCTTTGAATTTTAGAATTTTGTGGAGTACAAGTTTTCAAAGTATGACCTGGAAATTGTTTGGATTTCCTCAGTGTCCATTGTTATGTCACCCTTTTCATTTCAGATTTTGTTGATTTGTATGCTTTCTTTCTGCTTTTTGGTTAGTTTGGATAAAAGTTTTTCTATCTTGTTGATTTTCTAGAAAAGCCAATTCTGTTACATTGATTCTTTGTATTGTTTTTTTTCTAATTTATCCTTTATTGATTTCAGTCCTCAAATTGATTATTCCCTGGTGTCTACTCATCTGGGGTGAGTTTCCTTCTTTTTGTTCTAAGGCTTTCAGTTGTGCTGTTAATTCTTTAACATGACTATTCTTCATTTTCTTCATATGGGCACTTAATGCAATGAACTTTCCTTGTAGCACTGCTTTCAAGATGTCTGGGTATGTTGTGTTTTCATTCTCATTGAATTCTAGGAAATCTTTAATTTCTTTTTTTATTTCTTCCTTGACCCAGGAATGATGCAATTGTGTATTGTCCAGTTTCCCTGAGTTTGTAGGGTTTCTGCAATTGGTGTTGTTGTTGAATTCCAACTTTAAAGCATGGTGGTCTGATAAGATATAGGAGACTATCCCATTTTTTTTTGTATCTATTGGGTTTTGTTGTTGCCTAGTATGTGGTCGATTTTAGAGAAGGATCCATGTGGAGCTGAGAAGAAGATATATTCTTTTATGTTTGGATGGAATGTTCTGTAGATGTCTGTTAAACTCACTGTGGACATAACTTCTGTTAGTTCTTTTATTTCTTTGTGGTGGTCCTGTCTAGTGAAGAGAGTGGAGTGTTGAAATTTCCCACTATGAGTGTGTGAGGTTTTATATGAACTTTGAGTTTTGATAGCGTTTCTTTTATGAATGTGGGTGCCTTTGTATTTGGAGCATAGATGTTCAGAATTGAGACTTTATGTTGATGAATTTCTCCTGTGATGAATATGAAATGACCTTCTTCTTCTCTTTTGATTGATTTTGATTTGAAGTCTAACTTTTTAGATATTAGGATAGCTATACCTGCTTGTTTCTTGGGTCCATTTGATTGGAAGATATTTTCCCACCCCTTTACTCTTAGGTAATGACTGTCTTTGAGGCTTAGATGTGTTTCTTATATAAAGCAGAAGGATGGATTCTGTCTCTGTATCCATTCTGTTAGCCCATGTCTTTTTATAGGCAAGTTAAGACCATTAATGTTGAGGGAAAGTAAGGACCATTGATTGTTAATTCTTGTTTGTTTTAGATTTGTTGGTGGTAGTAGTATTGTATGAGAGTTTTGATGGGTATAGTAGCCTGGGCTGGCATCCGTGGACTCTTAGTACTTGCAGAACATCTATCCAGGACCTTCTGGCCTTGAGAGTTTCCATGGAGAAGTCAGGTGTAATTTTGATAGGTCTGCCTTTATATGTTACCTGGCTTTTTTCCTTTGCTGCCCTATTAATTTTTCTTTATTCTGTATGATAGGTGTTTTGATTATTATGTGGCAAGGGGACTTTTATTTTTCTTGGTCCAGTCTATTTGATCTTCAGTATGCTTCTTGTACTTTCATAGGCATGTGCTTATTCAGATTGGGAAAGTTTTCCTCGGTGATTTTGTTGAATATGTTTTCGGCATCTTTGAGCTGGTTTTCCTTACCTTCCTCTATGCCTGTTATTCTTAGGTTTGGCCTTTTCATGGTGTCCCACATTTCCTGGATGTTTTGTGTTAAGGATTTGTTGGATTTAAGATTTTCTTTGGTTGATGAATCTATTTCCTCTAGTTTATCTTCAGTACCTGAGATTCTCTCTTCAATCTCTTGTATTCTGTTGGTTATGTGTGCAACTGTAGTTCCTGATCATTTTCTCAGTTTTTATTTTTCAAGCATTCCCCCAGTTTGTGTTTTCTTTATTGTCTCTATTTCAGTTTTCAGGTCTTGAACTGTTTGAATTGTTTTCTTCTTCTGTTTGATTGTTTTTTCTTGTCTTTCCTTATTTTCTATAAGAGATTTGTTCATTTCCTGGATTTTTTTTTTTTTTTTTTGGCTTGGTCTTTTCCTCTATTTCTTTCAATATTTTGTTTGTTTCTTCTTCCATTTCTTTAAGGGCTTATATCATCTTTGAGGGCCTCTATCATTTCTATGAGGTTATTTTTCAAGTCATTCTCTTCTGCTTCATCTGCTTTGGTGTGTTCAGGTCTAGTTAGTGTATAAAGTTCCTAGATTGGTGTTATGCTGGCCTTTCTATTATTGGGTGTTTTCTTGTATTTCCATCTTCCCATCATTCTTCCAGTGGGCACAGGAAGTCTCTCTCCCTCTACCCTGCTCTCCTGGTGGCTGTAGGTCAGGAGTTCGATGTCTGCAACTATGGATTATCCAAGCTCTCTTGGAGGTCTCTCCTCTGGCAGAGGGCAGGTAATGGAATCCAAAGATCAGGCGACTGCTACCTTAAGGTGGTTCTGCATGGGTAGGAGGGTCCAGTGTGCTTAGAGCAGACCTAGGAAGTTCCACAGAGGTGAAGGGCTTGTTGTACCTGCACTCTGGCCCAATGCTCACCAGGAGTTGTGGGCCAGCAGGACAGAGGGTAGGGGGAAGGCAGGCTCTGGGTCGTGTATGGAGCAGAGTACCAGAACTATGCATACTGTCCAGGGCCAGGAAGCGGGGGTGAGATGCAGAGCTTACCCAGGGAGTTCCCAGGGAAGGATGTGAGGGTGGCTTGGCCTGAACTGATCTCAGACTCATCTCTGGCAGAATGCTGGAGGTGATGGGGTCCAAAGATCAGGCCACTGCAGTGTTGCCTCAAGGTGGTCCTGCAAGGATAGGTGGGTCTGGTGTGCTCAGAGCAGACCCAGGAAGTTCCACGGAGGTGGGGGCGTTGTTGGACCTACACTCTGGCACAGTGTTCACCTGGAGCAGTGGGCCAGCAAGACAAAGGGTCGGGGAGAGGCAGACTCTCAATAATAATTCTTACAATATTAATTTTATCAATCTATGAGTATGGAGCACCTTTCCACTTTCCATTGTCTTTCGTCATCTCTTTCTTCAGAGATTTAAAGTTTGCTTTATATAAGTCTTTGACCTGCTTAGTTAGCTTTATTCCTAGATGTCTTAGTTTCTCTGAGACTACTATAAATGCAAGTGTGCCTATGAGCTCTTTCTTTATATTTTTGTTATTCATACATGGAAAGACTATTTGTGCACATTGATTGGACATACTAACACTTTGCTGAAATTGATTATTATTTCTAGTTTTCTGCCTTAAATTTTGGAAATCTCTTATGTATAGTATCATGTCATCTGCAAGAAGGGAAAGTCTGACTTCTTCTCTGTAATTTTTGTCCCTTTAATTCCCTTCTATTGCCTTGTTGGTCCAGATAGTGCTTCAAGCACAGTACTAAAAACTAAAAAGAAGCAGACAATAGTGGACACCATGTCTCATTCCAGATTTCATTAGAATTGCTTCAACTTTCTCCATTTTAGGATCATGATGGGTTTAGGTTTCTCATACATAGCTTTTTTATGTTGAAGGGCATTCCCTATAGTCCTACTCTTTCAAGAACATCTGTCATGAAGACATGTGAAATCTTGTCAAACATTTTTTTTCTGTATCTATTGACATGATCATGCAATGTTTGTCTTTAAGTCTATTTATGTGGCTTATTACATTTATTGACTGAGTATATTGAACCATTCCTACATCTCTGGGATAAATCCAACTTGATCACAATCTTTTTGATGGATGTTTGTAATTGGTTTGCAATTATTTTACTTAGGATTTTTTAATCCATTTGTATTGGGGATATTGGCATGTTGTTTTCTTCTTGTATTTGTGTTTTTACCTGCTTTTGATATTAGCATGATATTGGAATTATAGAAAGAATTGGGAGTAGTTTATCTCTATGTTTTTGGATACTTTGAAAAGGATTGGCTGTAAATCTTTCAAAGTCTGGTAGAATTCTGAGAAGCCATCTGAGTGTACACTGTTTTATTTGCAAGGCTTTTGATTACTGTTCAACCTCATTTGTTATGGGTCTGTTGAGGCCATTGATTTGTTCTTGTTTCTTGACTTTGAGGTTTTCCAACTTAATGGACTATAAGCTTTAACAGTATTCCCTTAAAATGCTCCAAATTTCTTTGGTGTCTGTTGTGATAGTTCTCTGTTTACTTCTGACTCTGTTAATTTGGGTATATACTCTCTTGCTTACTTGATTACCTCTCAAAAAAATGAGCTCTTTCTTTCATTCTTTGTGTTCTTTTCTTTGTTTCTATTATATTGATTTCAGTTTTTATTTACTTTTTTCCTGTAGTAGGTTTGGATTTAGTTTGTTACTGTTTTTCAAATTTTCTGAGTTGTATCATTAAGTCATTTATTTGTGTCTTTTTTTATTTTAATGTGGGAAATTGAACTATAGATTCCCCTCATTTATTGTTCTATGTGTCTTAGAGGTTTTGTTTTCATTTAGTTTTAGGATTATCTTTAATTTCTGATTTTTCAACTCATCCATCATTCAGTAATGAGGTGTTTAACCTCCATGAGTTTGTGTACTTTGTAGAAATTTGTTTGCTGTCAATTTTAAGTTTCATTAGGTTATCAGATAGGATACAAGTAGATATTTCAGTATTTCTGAATTTGTCATGCCTCATTTTATGTCCCAGGATGTGGTGTAGTTTAGAAAGGTTTCTGCGTGCTGCTTAGTAGAATGTGTATTCTTTGGTGTTTGGGTGGAATATTCTGTAGAGAGCTATTATGTCCATCTGAAGCATGATACGATGCCAATTAACTATGACATTTCTCTGCTAATTTCTTTGTTCAGGAAACCAGTCCACTGGAGAAAGTAGGGCATTATTCTCACCTACGACAAGTCATTTGACATTAATCTCTATCTTTAAATCCAGTAACACATTTTTAATGAAATTGGGTGCACTAGAGTTTGGAAATATATACTATTATGTATAATATATAATAATGTATATTGCCATATTAGAATAGTAATATCTTCTTAGTTAACTATTCCCTTAATTAGAATTAAATATCCTTCCTTGTCTCTTTTGATTCATTTTGGTTTAAAGTCTAATTTGTAAAGGCATTAGGATAGTGACACTTGCTTCCTGGTTCCATTTGATTGGCATACTTTTCACTTTAAAGTAGTGCCTATCTTTAAAATATATATATATGTTTCTTGGAGGCAACAGACAGTTTGGATTTTTCTTGATCTTTTAGTTGGAGAATTGAGGGCATTAATTTTTGAAATTATTATTTAAAAGTGTGTGTTGATGGCAGTCATTATGTTGTTGAGTTTCAGTGTCTTTATTTGTATTTTCAGTCATACTTTGTGTTTCAATAATTATAGCTTAATGTTTCTTCCCACCCACCATCGCTTGGCCATACTCACTCTCTTCAGCCCAAAATATTGCTTCCCGTGTTTTCTTTAGGTTTGTTCTGTTGGTTATAAAGCTTTTAATGCTGTTTATAACAAGAAATGTTTTCCTTTCTCCTCCAAATATGGCAGACAGTCTTCTTGCGTGTGTTTGCCTAGATTGCCTGTGCTTGAGTTTCATTGCTCCCAACTCTTCTAGCTTTCCAAGTTTCCACTGAGAAATTAGCTCTCATTCTGATGGGCTTTCCCTTATATATTAATGTGTTTTGTCTCTGGTAATTTTCAGAACTCTTTCTTTTAGTTCCTTATATTTAATGTTCTAACTATGATATGTTATGAGGAATTTTTTCTGCTGTTATCTCTTTGGTATTCTGTGTGGTTTATGTATCTCTATTTGTCTTTCCATAGTTTGGGTACATTTTCTTCTATGACCTTGTTGAAGACTTGATCTGTCACATTGACCTGGGATTCTTCTCCCTCACCTACTTCTATAATTCAGAGGTTTGGCCTTTTCATAGTATCCTATGCTTCCTGTATGTTCCTTCCCTGTGTGTGTTTGTGTGTTTTCTCTCTCTCTTTTTTTTCATGGAAGAATAACTTTATTGCAAGGATGACACTAACATCCCATTTACAATTAAAACAAAATTTAAAAACAAATGCAACTTGTATTTTCATTTCATGCAATGATAATGCATACTTCACACTTCATATTTACTAGAAATTAAACATTAAAAATGCATGTATATTTCATTGTTCTATTCATGGTCATTTGCCCTTCAAACTCTTTACTTCATAAAATTAAAAGCATAAGAATTTATAATTGTCCCAGTTCACATAAAACATTAATATTTTCCTTGCCTTTTTATAATAATATGACATTTTGGTGGGTTTGATTTTTGTTTGTTTTGTTTAGAGACAGAGTTTCTCTGTGTAGCTTTGGAGCCTGTCCTGGAACTAGCTCTGTAGACCAGGCTGGCCTTGAAGTCACAGAAATCCACCTGTCTCTGCCTCCCAAGTGCTGGGAGTAAAGGTGTGTGCCACCAAAGCCTGGCTAATTTTATATTCTTTGTTTATTTAACTTCTAAATCCTTTACTATTGTCTAGCCCTGATATTCTATCTTCTGCTTAATTCATTCTACTTATAAGGTTTTTGCTTTGCATTTCCTAGTTGACTTTTTCAACTCCATCTTCATTTCACCCTGAATCCTCTTCAGTATTTCTCTTTATTGGATTCCATTCTCAAGACCCACATCATCTTCATCATCTCCACCAGCCTTTTATTTGTGTTTTTCCTGGCATCACTTGGATGTTTTGTTTTCATTTTTAAGATGTTCATTGGAAGGGAGGGTCATGTAATGAGCTGTTTAAATTCTAGGTTACATATCCTACTGAAAAGTGCTGTACAAACATGTTGTCCCTTCTTGTGCCTAGCCAGCTTGAGGCTTGTCTTGTCTCAGTGTCATGGCCCTAACACTTCTCTCATTTCAAACTCACTCCACTGGAAGTGCAAGGCCCATTCAATGCAGAGTTTTGATCAGAATTCTGTTCTTGCATGACTGGCTATTGTTGAGTCACTAGATTAGTGTCCTGCCTTAACATACAGGACCCATCTGCCTGGAAACAACTGGTTGTTGTGACCGATAGGAAGATTTTTCTCAAAACTGCAGCAGAACATCTCAAGTATCTATAAGTAAAAGTGAGCTCAGCATTTGCGAGGCAGAGGCAGGAGGATCAAGAGTTCAAGGCCTTACTTAGCTACATATGGTGAGTTATAGACTAATCTGGAATACATGAGAGCTTGTCTCAAGTAAGAAAATGTATCAGACTCTGAAAGAGCTTTGAAGGGCTCAAAGGTCAATTTAGAAGCATCAACATTAATATGATCCTTCTAATCTATAGCATTTTGTTTGTAAAGCTTAACTGGCCTGATGAATACCCCATATCTCTCAGAATTAGTGTCGTGGATGTTTGGTAACCATGCTGCTAAACACAATTCTGACCTGCTTTTTTTTAAAACCAGCAAAAGAACTTGCTATTTTGGGACATGGTTACATCCACATTTATCATATTTTAATAGCTACACTATTTCCAGAACTCTAGTACCCCCAGTCCTTGGGATGCCCTTACACCCTGCTTTGCAGGATATATATTGTTCCTATTTTTCAGATGGGATTAGCAAGACTCTGAGTGGTTAAGCAGTTTGCACAATGGTGGCCAGCTGATTAAATGGCCAATCTGTCTGTCCTACAAAGTTGCACTCCATTTCTTCATGAGCTGCACACCCAGACTTCCAATCTTGGGCTTAAATTGCAAGAATCCTGCAGATGGACCTGGTCCTATGGGAAGAAGGGAAGGACCACCTGGGAGCAGCAGTTTCTTAAAGTTTTCTGTCCCTGGGTCAGAAAAGGCTACACCTGTCCACACCATCTCCCCAGCAGAAGAGAAGTACTTTCACAGGTGACAAATAATGGAGAAAGCTTGTAAAGTTCCTGACCAGAGGCTTCAGGAGCAAGTCTCCCCAATAATTCATTGCAATCATTGCCAGAGCCTGAACCTCAGACATCCAAGTCATCTTCTCCTTGACAGAAAAGGATAAGGAACTTGTTTCTTCCCAGTCCTGATACCTGAGATCCATTCCAGACTCCCCACCTTCCTATCCTCTGATCTGGAAAATTTCCTGGATGGATGACAAGATTGCCAGTTCCAACAGCATCTCTTCCTCTTTTACAAGAGTTGCTCAGCAAAATGATTTCCTAAATAACAATTTAGTAAAGATTTCTTGAAAGGAATGATGCAATAACAGGAAAGAGAGATCGGACACGTGTTTAAGTTCCATGCACTCTTACAAGCCTGGAGAGTCAAGGGAGTCAGAGGAGACGCTGGGTGACAGGAATATGTGTCACCTCCATGGAAGTGGCACAATTCATTTAGCTTGAAATAAACGGTTACCATTCACAGTGAAACTTTCAAAGGGTTGTCCACTGATTGAAAAACATTATCCCCTGCTCTTGTTTCCAGCTGAACTCAGAGCCCATTGGCTTGTTTAGGGGCAATGTGCCTTTGATATTTGAGTCTGGCATTCAATTTAACTTTAAACAGACATGCTAGGAGGAGGAAGTTGGGCTGGTGATGTGCTAATTCTCGTTTGTGCCCCCCCCCCAGGAAATGTAAGAAACCTGCAACTTATTGTGTGTTAAGAGCTGAAACTAGAGACAGTCACATCTGGTTCGTTGGTTGGTGCCCCTCCCCTTTAAAAAAACAAAACAGCAACCTCAAATTCTTAGTCAAAAGAGTTTGATTATAATGGTTAATTTATCAGGGATAAAAGGTTGGAGGCTAAAGTGCCCCAAAGAGAAAAGTTTTCCAAGATGGGTTAAAAGCCTAAGTTACTAAGTTAGTAAAGTGATTTTAAAAAATTATGGAATTTCTCAGCAACATTTTGTGCCAAGGTAAAGCTTTTAAAATGCAATCAAGTTTTTCAGTTGGAAGGCTGTGGGGCTTTAACTGCTGCAGGGCTGGCTGGCTGCTACCAGTTTGGGGCCCTCTGGTCCTGAGAAAGAAGATGGAATGGATTGAACTGAAGCAGGAAACAATCCACTTAAGTAAAGTAACAATGTACTTGTGAGCCCTGTAGTCATTAGAATATCAAAACACATTTTATAAGTACATTGGCATGAAAGCATATATATTAATTTTATATATGAACCAATTCAATGATCAATGTTAAGATTCAAGCTCACTGTTTATATAGGAAGTAAGATCAGACAAAAATATCCACAATGAACAAAATGTCAACCTTTTAAGTAAAGCAGATCAGCTATGTGTTGAAGCCTGCAATACATCCCTGGAGTAAAAGGAAGAATGGGGTACAGATGGCAGGAGCCATCAGGGTTGGAAACTAGTCTTGCCTCTTGCTTACCACATTCATGAGTGCAGGATATGATCACACCTCTTTCTACCTCATTAACGTCTATCAAATAGGGACATTATTTTTTTGAGTGGCAATAAAGGGCGATATTTTTACCACTGGCAGAATATGAGGTTGATTTTACCTGGTCCACAGATGAAATTTAAAATTTTTATTTTATTGCTTTGCATTTCTTTTGATGTGTCTTTGAACTTGGTGTGTATTAGAACTGGCATGTAAAACCCATAATTCTACAGTGTTTCTATTAAAAATAAAAGTAAACTAACACTAGCAACAAATGTGAAGTCCCATAATGCCTCATCAGTATCTAAAGGTGAAATAGCCATTAGATATTCTCAGATTGGTCTTCTAATGGCTTCCAGTCAGGGCTGCCTGAGGTAAGACAGTACCTGAGGAGATAGGCCTTGCCTAGCTTTTGTATGCCATGTAGGCCAGCATGCCTAGTATTGCCAGATGTAAGGGGGGAGGGTGTGTCCTATTCCTTGAGTAGAAAAGATGAAGTGACACAAAGCCCTCAGGGCAAGTGGCCTGGAACACAGGGCACTAGCAGCCTGTGTGAGGTCTCACTATTACCTGAAGTGATTCTGCATGCTCTGCTTTTTCTCTAGTAAACATGCCTTGCCCTTATAGGGAAAAAGAAATAAAGCTAATTTTGACTCCTTTTTCCTATCCTCCACAATTGAATTCCATATATAGCACACTGGTAAGGACATGGGTTATGGGATCAGATAGGGTTGATAAAATTTGGCATTAGCCATCTCCAACTTCAGTTACCCTGGAAGCAGGCAAGTGCCTCTAGGAAGAGCTATGGGGCTTGCTGCTAGAAAACAAGTTATTTCCCAGACGTTCATGCTTCCCTTAGCTGTTATTGTCTCCCTTCTAGCCTCCTTGTGTGCCTTACTTCTCTTCCTCTGTCTCTTCTTTCTTCCCCTTGTTCATTCTATGACCCTCTCTCTACTCTCTCATTCCTGCCACCCCATAGTCTTCTTGCCTGCTCTGGTTTTTTTCACTTGCCTTTGAGGTGTCCTTTGACTTTAATAATTAAACTCAAGAGTCTGGAATACATATCCATCTTGTCTTAAAAAATAGACAAGGGTAATTTCCAGGCAGCTTTCCCTTTCCAGTTCTTACACTCTCCTTAAGCTCTCCATGACTGTAACCTCTTATTTCACACACTTCTCCCCCCTGTAGTCAACCAACTTGGCCTCAAGTCAATGAACCATTTTTTCTTTTTCTTAGAGCTCTGGATAAAGAGACTAGCTGACTGAAAAGGATCCAGTGGCGATTGGAATGAATGGCCTTACATTTTTAGCCCTTCTGAAAATGATTTTTCATTTAAGAGATGCTTTTGACTTTAGTCCAGACCCAAACAAAGTGAGGCTCAACTTCCCTGAGAATCATAAAGCAGTGGGAGCCTGGGATTTATCAGACAAATCTTTCATGATGAGATTTCCAGTTCACATTTCCAGGTGTGGGAAGTGTTTTCCCAGAAGTTTAATGAGAACACCAATGGGGAGGTGCTTGCCTGATTCAAACAGGTAAATAGATCTGTGGTCTCCCATCACACATGAATTCCATTGAGTCTACTGTTGCTAGTGATGTGGGATTAGTTAGATGTTGAAATGAACTCAGCATGCACAGGTCGTAGAGGGGAGAAAGAAACCATGACTCACATGGATGAGTCTTAGTGAGTGAACTTGGCTCAAGGATTGGTGTCTCCTGAGAGCTACAGAACTTGGCAAGGAAGCCGTTTCCAAGGAAGAGGGGGCAAAACCATTCATGAAAACCCTAGGAGTGCATGAGAGGTTGGTAAGCAAGTGATGTGAACCAAATAGGACTTGAGAGAAGCTGCCATTTTTTTCTTCTTTAAGCTTCCAGTGTTCTGTGCGTTTCATATTCTCAAAATAACCAGAAATAAGGTGTTTTCTTTAAGCCCCTCTGCCACAAATTCTACCCATTCTGTAGGTGAGGACACTAAGGCAGTGAGTCTCAACAACTTGGCTGAGTTATGTATAATTAGTATGTAACTGTCCATACTTTTGATCTTGGTTTTTTTTCTTTTGTTTTTACAGAAGGCCTTCCACAAAAACAGATGCTAGTGTTCTGTTAGAGGTTCTGTGGGTGAGAGGAAACCAGCTGAACAGCACTGAGGGCAAAGCATGCCCTCAGTGAGGGGCCTACAATAAGCACCCTGTTGGGTCCCTGCACATCACTCCTCCATCTTTCCAGACTCAGCATTACAGCAAAGTCCTTCAAGGTAACATGATCTAAACATGTCATTTCCCTCCATCACTTCTTAAATGGGAGCAAGCCATGAGAAATTATTAAATATTATGGTATCACATATGTTTTGTCTAATTTAGAATACACAGGAGACCCAAATCGCTGTTTACAGAAGTACTGTCTGGATGCCAGGGATTTCCAGTAAGATTCCCTGCACACAGGAAAAAGCAATAAGCATATTTTCTACTTGAGTGCCAAAAGTTGGGTGGCTACCTTATTAAAATCTCTAGTTCCCTTGTTTATATAAGTGCCAGGTGTTTATAAACTATCATAGTTCATAAATATTGTCTTCCTTTAGATCCTTTTCCACTTAGATTATATCTTCAATGTTTCAATGTGGTACCAAGGAGTATAGTGTGGGCATTATAAAATATCAAGGCATATACCCGAGAGTATGAAAACTATACAGAGCTGAGGAAATGCACTTAGGTAGTTCCAGTGAGGAGAAAAATCCCCCTGAGACAACACTCACTATGATTTAAAAAAAAAAAAAAAAGGTTTCAAATGGAAATGAAGTTTAACTACTTCTCTGGGGGTCAAGGTGGGGCTGCCCAGAGATACAGTATCTGCACCAAAGGCCTCTCAAGATGTGATGTGGTGTAATCTTCTCACCTGAAACATGCTCCATCCTGCTTCCCCCACTCATGCACCTGGCTGAGCTCTCTATCACAGTCATGCTTGGGGCCCCAAAGGAAATTGCATAAGAATAAAGTAATTTCAGCTCATTGCCTTAACAGCCTTTAGAGTAAGTCTGCTTCTGTTGGCCAAGGCAGAGAAATCAGGCCGAGACTTTGAACATCAGTTTAGTTCTGCAGTTCCTGCCATGTGGTCCCTGAGCCAGCAGCATAGATAGCATCTGTGGGTTTTCTGGACATGCAGATTCGCTACCACCACCTGAGGCTCTGGAGTCAAACTGAGCAGCCTTGCCAACCGTGCTTCGGTGCTTGTGGTGATGCTGAAATTTGAGGTTCAGTGGCCTCATCTCTAGGCTATTCCTTACTGATCAAATGCACACAAGTCTTAAGAACTTACTTATGTATGGCACTTTATCTACTCAACCCTGCAACCTTGTGTCACTGGCACTCATATTTTTCATTCACTCTTTACAAATGAAGCAACAGATACTCAGATTTTCACATCAGTCATGGCGATTACTGAAATCACTCAGCCAGTCAGTTCTAGAGTCCACACCTTTGTTTGTGCATTATGCTCTGCATTGGTGGAACTCCCATCCCATTGGGAGCAATAGCATAGTCACAGAAGAAAAACACACGATTCAGTTAGGCCCAACACAGCACATCATGTGGTAGGTTCCGCCCTTGAAGCAAGGCGTCAGTTTCCCCAATGGTGCTCCCTAGATGAGCAGAGTTCCTCATACACACGCTCTCAAAAGCTGTGACTTGCCTTCATGCTAGTGTTCCTCAGACCTTTTTGAAGATATTCTGCCGCAACAGTTATCACCTGTTTTTCTTTTCCCAAGCATGGTACCACATGCTGTCAACTCACTGATGTTGCAGTTGAGTTATAGTGAGAGGGGAATAAAGTCTTAGGACTTGGACCTCAGTAGCTTCCTACTGGATTGGCACCATCGACTGATGATCCTGACTGTTCAGGTCTTTTGTTACCTGAGAATGGGAGAACTAATGGAGTCATCTCTTGCTCCCTATGTAGCCTGAGTACAATCTCAGCAAAGAACCAACAGCCCCCATCTCACTGGTGCTTCATCCCATCCACCCATGGCACCTAGAACTAACATTTCCCCCATCTTGCTAATGATTCATGTCATCTATGGTGAGTTATTTTTAGTGATTTTGGACAAGCTACCTCCTTTCCTTCTGTTCATCCATGTTCTGGGCCTTCTTTGAGCTAAACAGATTTTTCTCTCACATGCAATTGTTATTGTGTTTTATTTAAAATGGTCTCTCTGTTCATCTTTAGCATTTTCCATCCAGATTAAAACCAATATGAGGTGAAATTGTAGTAAAACAGTTAATGATGAAAATCATGGCATTCAGATGCAGACAGAATAGGATATCAATCCATGTTTCATAAATTATTTAATCCTCACTCAGATAGTTTATCCTCCTTTAGAGAGGCAGAATCCTCAGATGCAAATAGACCCATCCACTGTACCTCTTGGGTTGTGACAACTATGTAAACTGGTATTACACAGGGTAAGAGGCAGCTAGAGTCATTCTTGGTCATATTATTTAGTCTGTCATATGTTTCTCCCAGAGCTACTTGCAGTAGGGATCAGGTAAGAGCAGGAGATCAGGAGAGTAAAAGCTGTGAGGCTCTCTAGCTACATTGTCTCTGTTGGAACTGCTCCATGGAGCAAACAGTATAAAGACAACTACAGGAAGTGCATAAACAGATGCACATGTCTATGTTTCAAACAAAAATATCCACAAAAGCAGGTTGGAACTGAACTTGGCTTGTAAGTGATATATGTCAATTACTGTCTAGAACTTTATTTTAATTGACTATTTTTAGAAGCACTGCGTGCCTGGCATTTATTCTGCTTGAATTCTAGACTGGAGGAAGTCAGGAATCATTGCCACTGTGATTATGTTGTGTTTTAGTATAGTCAGGTCAATCTCTGGTCCATTTGCAAAGTTTTGACCTTGCAGGTAGTCCAGGAAGAATCAGTTAGGCAAGAAATAAGCCTTCTTGGGAATTGTTTTGGTAGTGATAAAAATCAGTTTGAGGAAAGACAATGAAAAACTTGCATTTCCCATTGGAGTGATGGAGATAAGATGGTGCCACAGCAAATTCTACATCAGAGACTATTACAACAAGCAGAAGTTTGTGAAGAAGAAAGGTCTTTACATTCTGTTAACTGGGATTCATTTGGCTGCCAATGTTTAGACACAGGGGTTGAATCAAATATAGGTGTCATGTTGATATCTTAGTAGGAGTCTGAGTGTAGCAGTTTGGTGGTCATTGTAGCAGATCAAGGTTTCAATGATGTTGACACCTCTGAGCATCTTACTCTGTGGCCTTGACATCACTCTTGACCTCCTAGTGACAAGGTGACTGCTTTGTCTCTAGGAAGACTAGAACATGGGGAGAAAAGCTGTCAGAGGTATCTGTCTAAGACATCTGATACAAGAATGTTTGTGTCTCCATTTTACTAGTTGCATGGCTTTCCTTAGCTGCAAGGGAGTCTGGCAATGAGGTTGTGATCAGACTCACTATTACCTTAAGCAAAGCTGTTCTTTCTGTGGGTGAAAGAAATAGCAATGTCTACTATTTTCTCCAAAATATTATCCCTTTGCTGTATGGTGGTTGAGAGTTGGGCTCTTGTACTGAATTGACTTAGCTAGTTTCCCTAATTTCTGAAGGAATCATATAATTAAGTAAACTGATCTGAGGGTTGGGCTTTGATAGACAGCATTATTATGCAATGCTGTTCTTCCATTTTCCCCCCAGAAACTTCATTTTCCTCATTGGTATAAATTGATTCAGAAACAATCCCTTGGGCATTGCCTAGGAAAGAGACAATACTGACTCCCTAACTCCTTTATCACTATTGCTTTTTTATGAGAAATATAGGGAACATGGAAAAGATTTTGATAACTTTATTTGAAGGTGTCCTATCTATAAGAACTAGGAGCTAGGTTCTGAAAAGTGAGTAAAGAACACCAGAAAGGATACCTGGGCCACCAGCCCCCAAATAATGACATGGAAACTTATTCTTAATTATGAAAGTTTGGCCTTTACCTTAGGCTTGTTCCCAACTAACTCTTAAATCAACCTGTTTCTATTAAACTGTGTTCTGTCACATGTTCTTCACCTTTCCTCCATTCTGTACATCCGACTCCCTCCATATCTTGCTAGTGTGTCCTCATGTACAAGATTCTAACCCTGAGTTCCTCTCTCTCCCCAGAAGTGTGCAAGATTCTAACCCTGAGTTCCTCTCTCTCCCCAGAAGTGTGCAAGATTCTAACCCTGAGTTCCTCTCTCTCCCCAGAAGTGTGTAAGATTCTAACCCTGAGTTCCTCTTTCTCCTCAGAAGTGTGTAAGATTCTAACCCTGAGTTCCTCTCTCTCCCCAGAAGTCCTGCCTATCCTCTTGCTGCCTACCTAATGGCCATTCAGCTTTTCTATTAAACCAATCAGAAGGTGCCTTGGCAAAGACACATCTTAACAGTTTACAAAAAGATTATCCTACAACACCTGGGAAAAGGACAGTATAAACAAAAGTCAAGGAAGAGCCTATGGCACACAATATCACTTAATGACTGCTACTACCAAGTTCAGGGACATCAGTGAAGTCTTTTTCAAAGTTCCAGGGACTAGGTGATTATTAGTCAGTTACAAGTTCTCCTCTGTCAAAGATAAGTTCTTTTGAAGTGTTTCTATCCATTATAGTAGGAATAATAAAACCCAGAGACAGATATTGGGGCTCAAACTGAAAGATCAGAGAAATAAAGCACCCAGGCCAGTGGCTCTTACCTCTAACCAGGCTGAAGCAATCCTGCCCTGTACTTGGGTGGAGACTAATTGCCTGAATATGAATGGAGACCAAAATTCCCCAGACTGAATATCTGCTCCTATATCTGCAACTATAAAGCAGTTGATTATCCTCTGTCATAACTATCTATGGACTACTGCTAGACTTAGTGCTAAAAGCATAGGACACCAGTGTCTACGTGCATAAGTTTTCTGAAACTTCTAGGAGGGAGGTTGCAAATTAGCCTCCCAGACCAAAGGGGTTGCTGCTATTCGTTAATTTGATTTCATTTCTGTTATTTGGATATGATTCATTCATAACTGTATTGTTTCAAATGACTAACCAGTCTAAGTATTGGGAAGTTGCTAAGTGCTGCCCAGCCTTGGTTAAGTAGGACATCTTTGGCTTGAGTCATTAAAATGAGAACACTGCTGGGTTTCCTCTTGAGACTGGGTCATCTGCCTATAGATAGACAAATATAGACCTGGCAAAATTCCAGCAACTGGGAATTGCACCCATCATGGGAATCAGACCCCACTTCCTGTGAGTTGGCATGTTCCCACAGAATGCTAGGGGGAAAAAAGAACAGGCTGACTCAACACAGTGAGCTCCTTCTGGTAATGTGTGCTACCAGAAATGTTTTAAAACATGACAAAGCATGGTGAGGGCTCCACACTGCTGGTGTTCCTGGAGGATATTCTTCTGGGTCACAACTCTTCATATACTGGTGGAGAGGGAAATATGAGCTCTCCCTTTATCTAGTGCTTGAGAGGGGGAAAGGCATGGGAGTTAATGTCTCATAATGGGCTTTGGATAAGTATTTTAAGTACCTCATCAAACTGTAAAAGACTATTGGTTAAATATTAGTATTAGTCTTTTTCAGTACATGTGGTTGTCACTGGACTTGGAGCATGAGCCATTCATGTTTAACTCAATATCACATTTCCAGCCTATATTTAAGCTAGTACCTGAAATAACCCAGCAGCTTGTGAAAGAGCCAGGATTTGAGGATATAAATATGGGCCATTCATGACTGATTTTCCAAAAATGCAAGAGGTACCATAGGATCAAGACAAGTTCAGTATAAGTGAAGGCAAGTTATATCCCTCATCCTGGGCTTTTGTAAGATGCTGATTCCCATGCCCAGCATCTGAGGGCTCTGTGTCAGTGGGTCTGAGATACTGTCAGAGAGAGTATATTTTTGTAGCCAGTGCAAAGACCTGGCTCACAGCACACATTTGGGGTATACAGTTGTAGGTGACCATGGTGGTTAATCATAGGTGCTAGAACTATTGTAACTATTCCCAAGCCTCCATAGAACTCTCTCATCCAGAAACAATGAAACCCAGGCTCCCCCCTTTCCACTCATCCTCAGTGAGTGTGGTGACTCCATGATTAATATCCCTGTCTCAGAAGCTCTTATGACCACACATAAATTCACTTCAAAATAAGCACAGGCGTGAACATGCAAGAATCTACTTAACACAAAGACTGACAGATTTCAGACTAATGTTCTTGTACTGCAAATGCCCCTACCCCAAGCCAGATTATGGAGGGCTTAGAAAGGAAAGCCTGGGGGTGGATATTCACATCTGTGAGAGAGGAGAGAAAGGCTCCAGCCCTGATGCATCGCCTGCCTGCTGGGAGCTGCAGAACCCTGAAAGCCTCTTTTAGGCTCCTTCCACAGGCTGAGCCGCTCAGTCATGCTGATGAGCTACAGAAAAAACCTCCTTTTCTTAGGAACATTTCAGCAGGGCATAAAGGGGGTGCACTATGTTGATGGACTGCCTGCCACAGCTGTCTCTGAGCAATGTTCTATGCTGGGATACTGGAGGAATTGAAGCACATGTTTGGTTATCATTCTGAAAACAGATAAAATGTTCACTTGAGTCAACAGTATAAAGACCCGAGGAGCCAGGACAATAAGAATTCAGTAGAATGACAACTAGAAGAAGACATTTGTAATCATTAAGAGCCTAAGGGCATGGTGGTCATGGCTGCTAGAGTTTTCAGCTTTTGACTGTAATAATGATCATATCAGAATTCAATCACTGTCTGGATTGTGTCTTATTAACCTCACAGACAATGATTAGCCTCATCTAGATAGGGAAAAATTAGCTCAAGGGACCCTTTTAGAGTGAGGTATTATTTCATAGCATCAGAATACTTCCTTGGTATGAGCTGATACAATGTTAGTTTGTTTCCTTCACCAAATCCATTTTGGTAAATAGGGATATCTTTATTCTGGCAATGGTGTAAAGATAACATGGAGGAGATGTTTAAAGTCTTATCCTCCTCACCTTTTGCCCTCTGCTCTACCCCAATTCAAACACCCTGTCTGCCTCACCGTGACAGACCCTTGTCATGGTTGACAACGATTTCTGCATACAGTTTTGTCTTCTCCCAAGAGAGCTGGGTGAGAGTTCAAGACCCTCTCCAGCTCCCAGATTCAAGGGTTGAGACCAGATCAAAATTGTGTCTGCCACCCCGGAAGAGGAGGGATGAGTCTACCTTCCCACGCTCTTGGGAATCCTTGTGTAAATGAGTATGTATCTTCCTTAAGTGGAAAAGTACAGTGGTGACTGAGAAGGGACATATCAGTTAGGGTCACATTGGTGTCAAAACCCTAGCAAAATGCTAGAAGTCAGTATTTTTCCCAGAACAGAAACTCACTGAGCTGTCCCACCCAACAAGGTCCCCTAACTCTTTTATCCCAGACCCATGAGAGCCTGAGCCTGAGACAGAAAAAGGTCCCACTGCCCTTGAACAGGGCCAAATACATGCCCACTACCTCTCTCCTCCACTTCGGCATGTCTTTTCCTGCTAGGGCCCTGACACCGACCTTGATCAAACCCTCATCAACTCTGCAGTAGCTTTACACTTGGGACCCTTTGCCTCTGAAGTTCCTGCTTCTATTCTAGCTTGCAGCCTGCTGCATGGTAACCATTTTCTAATATCATTTCTGAAGAACACACTGCTATGCTCATACTAGAGCCTTTTATAGTTCTTTATTGTCTAGAGAATAAAATGCATGTCTTTATAGTTCTTAAGATCCCTGCAATGCTCAAAGTTCATCCCTAACTCCTGTACTTTCTTCTGCTTTTGTCAGTGTAGAGATCTTCAGATCTACATCTTCAGATGTCCCATGAGCCCCCATACCTCTGGACTCTGGCTCATTTTGCTTTCTGCCACATGGAATGCTCTGTTGGACCTCCTTTTACCTTGACTTCCAAGTTCAGAGTCCCTCCATTCTAGAGCATTACTGGGTCACTCACATAATGAGTTTCTCCTGGGGATGGACACCATGTCTGTTTTGTTTAGTTGCATGCCTATCTGCTATCTGCAGTGGACTTGGAGTCCTGGAGAAAGAACCTTGTTCAGGCTGTATTAGATAGCCTATAGTCTGTATTCTCTTTATATATTTGAAATTTTGTTATGTTGCCATGCTGGCAACAGTTACTGATCATGGGGCTTTTCCCAAGGAGTACAACTTTCCAATCCCTTGTCCGGACAACAACACTAACCACTCCGGTTGGGTCTATTTAGCATCCAACAAGTGCTCTCTAGTCCAAAGAATTTGGTTTCTATCCGACTCCGCCCCTTCCTTATGAGTGATATTCACAGAACTTCTACCAGAAACCCTTGGATGGAGTCCATGTTGCTTTCAATTCTCTCCGAAGTAACTAGTGATGTGGAAGGGCAGAGTTCAGACAGAAATCTGAGGTATTATTCTCTTGGGATGGTCCACTTGGCTCTCCTTAAGCTCAAATGAAATTTAGCTCACATCAGAGTCCAGCCAAGGCTCAGAGTAAACTTCATGAGAACCCATAGGTACCAAGTTAACTCTTGGGAGGGGCAACAGAGAAGTTTTCCCCTTCAATATGAGACCATTAGGTTTCAAAAAAAGGGGCATCTGGACACATCCCAATAAGCAGGAGATTTTAAACACTCCCTAGTCCAAAACTAGAATCAACTAGAAAATGATTTTCTTTTGTTTTTACAATATCACCACAAACAATAATTTAAAAAAATAGACAAAGTAAAAAGAATTCTATTTTGACTGACTTCTGGGTGAAACCTGACAGTTGATGCTTGTTGACACCCACTCAGACTCAGCCCAGTCTTGACTAATGGATGTGTGCTTGAGATGACAATCACATTGGAAATTGCCAGAGAAATGGTAGAGAAGTGGGATTTATGCTGGGCAAGTGGACAACATGATAGCTCCCCTTAATATTGTTTGCTGTCAGTGTGAACACTGAACATCCTGTTATACGTTAGGGTTTGTCCCCTTGACTGATTTCCTGTACACTTCATGGCTCCTGTATCTCTGTGAGTTACTGTACATATTACCATGTCTGGATCACCTCTACCTCTCACCTCCAAAGCCAGGGGAGTGAGCCCCCTTCTCTTCCACACTTCCATTTTTCCCAGACTCCCCCAACGCTATGTTTTCCTAACAGCACCTGCCTTACAGACCATTGCAACTGCATCAACAATGGATTGCTGGGACATAGCTGTGTTTGATAGACAGTGGGTGAATGATCTGAATGAAGCTACTTAGGGAAAGTCTTATTTGGAGAGTGGGGGAAAACAGGCCAAAGATCATTATTATGCCATTCCATTTTTCTGGGAAGGGAAGACAACACAGCCCAGAAACAAAACTACATAGAGACTGTGTTTCACATGATGTCCTTTAGAACTTTTCCAGATAGATCTGGTTCTGTCACCCTTGGTCAGAATTCAGTTTTCATCATAGGAAGTATTTCTAGTCCTCTGTACCAGGTTCTAAACTTCTAGCAGCCAGAAAGGCAGTTCATGTCATCCACGACATGGCACCCTCTACAGTTGAATGGCTACGTGTGTCCTTGCTACAAAGCAAGGGACCATAGTTAAAAAGCAAGAAAACGAGCAGTCAATCCCACATGTCTGGGTCCATTGTCTTCTTGGTGCCAAGTGAATGGCTTGGTGGTTTTACATGCTGAGTTCTTTTTTGTTCTCTCAGTTCAGCTCATATGAAGACAGAGCATAGCCCGAAGGTGTACTTAAAGTGTCCCCCAGTTTGTAAGCTTACTCAGACCCAGTAGAAAGTGGCATCCCTAATAATTAGTACCCTGAGAAAATTCAGCCTGAGCTAGCAACTGTAAACAATTAGCTATTAGTGTGTGAAGCCTCTTATAAGGGGAGCATGGAAATTCTCAGGACCTTCATGGGGCATGACAGCCTCCGTGCCCACTTTGCTATTTACTTTTTGCATAAGCAGACTTTCAACATTGTCTTCCCAACCTCTTTTGTTACCTTGAATTCCTCTTAATTCACTTATAAAGCAAAAATTAGTGCCAATGGCAACCTGTAAAAATAGTCCACATCTTTGTTTAATTATAGATTCTATATAAGCTATTTTTCACATTACTGGAGGTATATAAAGGAGGAATAAAAAGATTACTGTCTCGTTAAAATGGCAACTAAAAACAAATTTTAAAGGCACATTTGTGTCCCAGCAAAGACTGGGTTCAGCCCTCCCCTGTTTACAAAGCTTCCTGTTAACAGTGCCCTAAGAAAAGACAAAGCTGGTTAAATACAAGACATGAGTGCTTGAAAAAACTTTAGTATTTTTCTTTCTGACTTTTCCCTCTTTTGGAAAGTGATAAAAGCCTGTGTGTGTGTGTGTGTGTGTGTGTGTGTGTGTGTGTGTGTGTGTGTGTGTGTGTTTTATTTGTTTGTTTTTGTTTTTTAAATTGCCCTCATTCTTTTAAGTTTACCTTCTGAAAGTGGAGATGTATTTACATATATTTGAAAGTATATGTCTGTCAGATGTTTAGAAGATGTTTCAGAAGGGAGAAACTACAATGCATATCTTACCAAACTGTTTGGGGATTTTCCACTTTTATGCATTTGGGCATTTTCCCTCTTAAACATCAAAACCTAATAATTGTGGCAGAAGGTTAAATATTTTCCATACTTTGTTTCTGAAATTTGTTCCTTGAAAAGAGCAAGCATATGGGCAAAGAAATTTCCACCCCCCAGGCTATTAGTGATGATGACCTGGGGTTAGAGCATCAGACATTAGTGTAGGACAAAGAGGGTCAGCTAGCTCACACCACTTCAGTTACAGTGAATCTCTGTGTGCCATGTGAACAGTTTTTATAGCTACTTGATAAAGAAGATAACATTAAAAATTTAAAAATATTTATTTGAACACCTTCATTTGTAAAACTTTTGCTTTGTGCTGGGGTAGTGGGTACATGCAGGGGTAGTGGGTGCATGCAGGGGTAGTGGGTGCATGCAGGGGTAGTGGGTGCATGCAGGGGTAGTGGGTGCATGCAGGGGTAGTGGGTGCATGCAGGGGTAGTGGGTGCATGCAGGGGTAGTGGGTACATGCAGGGGTAGTGGGTGCATGCAGGGGTAGTGGGTACATGCATGCCAGGACCTGCACATGGTGCTCAGAGACCAACTTTGTGGAAGTTGGTTCTGTCTTTTTTCTGCTTCTGTGCTGCTTACTCCAGGTTAGTCTTTAAGGAGCTTCCGTCTAACTCTCCTGTCTCTTGTAGGAGTGCTGATAATACAGATGCCTGCTACTGCCTCCAACTTCTTACATGAGCTCAGGCTTGTATGGCAAATGTTTTAACCTGCTGAGCCATCACCCTGGCCTGTGTCTGGGTAACTCAAAAAGTTATCTTGTGTCTCATGTTTAGACACTGCACAGGGAATGGCCAGGGCTCAGAGGGGTGGGTGCCAATCACAGCTGTACTGTTAGCATCCACTCTCTGAAGCATCTCCATACAGACAAACCAAACCGAAGGATAAAGGGGAAATGGAAAAAATGAAGAATATGACATAAGTAACAAGAAGAGCTTTGAAAAATGAATACATTGCTTTATCACGATGACATTAGGTTCATTTGCCCTACTACCTGCATGCTTTCATGGAATTTCCATTTTCAAAACACCACAACCATGAACAACATTGGTGCCTGCATCATTCTTTGGGACTTTAACCAAGAAACAAAGCAAAGAATAATAAGCATATTCAAGAGAACACTTTGAAATCCCCACCCTCTTGGGGGTTAGAAATGCTGAATTAACTTAATTATTCTCTTTCTGGAAGTCTAAGCACCTAATAACAGTTTGTGAAAGTTTCAACCCCATCCCACCCCCAGCTTTTTTTTTCTATCAGATTGGAGTGGAATGAAAAGCTGACCAGAAGAGCAAGGCCTATTTTGCATGTAAGACCCTGACCTCCAATTGCCCAGTGCAGTGGAACTGTTTCATAGATGACATGACCATCACCCTATGGGCCAAATGTGGGGGACATGGAGGGTAGTGTACAAGAGAGCTTTTCATCCTTCTGGGACTTAAAACTACTTATATAAGGCAGGAAACGGGCACAAGTTCTGTGCTCCAATGCACGTGTGTGGGTGTGTGTGTGAATGTGAGCATGAGCATATGCATGCATGCTCATATATATGCATGCCTGTGTGATGGAGAAAGGCTTGGCTCAAGTGGCTAGTATGGAAGAGGACCTCCATTTCATCCCATGCTTCCTCTTCCATTCACGTAGCAAGAGAATGGTTCATAGCTCATTTTTTTACTGCCTTCCCTTGGAGGTATATGTCGCCAAGAGGATGTGACCACTCACCAAGTCTGGGGTAGGACTTTGCTGGTCAGGAAAAGGCCCCAAGAATCTTGCCTGCAGTCTGTCAATATTTAAGTTCTATTCTTTGTCTGCTTTGAGGAGACACACAATGTCCCTCCAGGTTCTACAGTCTGGGTTTGATTAAATAATTACAAATCTCTAGTGACGATCTATCATTTATGTTCTAAAACATGCCAGTGCATATCTGCTGTGGCCACACTGGCCAGTTACAAAACTGCTCTCATTATTGCCACTGAGAACAGAGAGGTCCTAATTTCAATGACAAACTCCTGCCTAGCCACAGGCTGCTAGTGCCAGTCACTATACAGCATCCCAATTAATTCTTTCTGTATTTACTCTGCCCACCACTCCAACACAGAAATTGCCTTTGGTGGCTTCCACTTCCCACTTTGAATTCTGGGTGATTACATACTCTAGCAGAAAAGACTGCAAGGGCTATTGTGTGCATGTGTGCACCACCATGACTGCTGTTCACTAGGGAAGGGAGGAAATGGGTGTGGGAGAGTTGAACTTTTATTCCACACAAAGTAAGAGCAGGGGTGATTTCTTTAATCTGCTTGGTTAAAAGTGCTTAAAAATTTCCACTTCCTCTACAGCTGGAGCCAAAAATAAAGTTGTCAAAATCAACCAGTAATACTTCACAGAAATAAGCTATTGCCTACAAATGTGGGAGAGGGCATTGCAAAGGTGGGGTGTACCGAGATTGAGTTCAAGGAACTTAAAGGGATATTTTGGCCAGAAACTATGTCTGTACTGTCCACATGTGTAGTATCAACAACAATGGAAAATCATGGAAACTACAAAATGGGAAATGTTTCCTACATTTTGTGTGAAAAAGGTAATCTTCTCAACAATAGTGTTCATCTCCAAGGATGACTTGGCGCTCATACTGACATATGAAGAAGGTTCCAGAAATTATAATATAGATAAAGTTAGCAGTGGCATATAAGCTGTGCTACAAAAATAGCAAGATATATCCTCTTCAATTTTCCATAGCCCTGTGCAAAAGAACTCAGGAAAACATGAGTCCATATGGCTTATGTATGTTTTCTTTTTTCAAAAATGATCAAAGTCTCTCATCTGTTGAGAGGAATACAATGAAATGAGATAACAAGGGTTAGTGGAAATAAACTATAGGGTGTCGATGGAATGCTGGAATCACCAAGCTAAGCCTGCCAAGCACTGCATTGTCACCAGTCTCTAATCTGTGTTTACATTTACTGTCCTTCTCTGGGGTTATATTAATCTGTAGATGAAATGGAAGTCTTGAGAAGACTGACTTTATAGAAAGGTACAATCAACTGAGGGTTGGTTATAACCATTGCTACCTTTAAAAGAGTCACTAAAGGTACTCGGGGTCAGAGTATTTACTGTACACAGATGGGGACCCTGTTTCAAATCCTTTGCACCCACATAAAAGAAAACAGGGCTGTGTGAGCCCAGAACCCATACACTGCAGTGGGTAAAACCACGAGGTGCTTGCTGGCTGCCAGCCTTATTCCAGATTCAATGAGAGAACCTATCTTATGGGACTTAGCGTGCTAGAGTAGGACACCCAAAGTCTTCCTGTGACCTCCATGGATATGTACACACACAGACACACAGTCACTGCAATGCTTAAATTAATGAAGAAAACTTATTATCATCACATTTTTAAAAATAGGTTTTAGAAGAATTAATATTATAGATAATTAAATGCATAAAATTAACATCGTTTTCCTAAATTTAAAGGTCCTATAATCTATATTCTCAAAAACTCAGTAAGTTATGGATACTTTGTTTTTAGACTGCAGAAAAAATTTCCCCCACTGTAATTCCTGGCAATAGTGTATTCATCCCAATACTACTCAGAGATTTTTTAATAATTTTGAAAATGAAAGCAATAAGTCTTTTAAATGAGCATATTCAGAATACTAACATAAAATGATGCAAAGTCAAGTTGGAAGAAAACAAATATGGATAGTGTGAAATGTGCAGTACTAATGATGGGCTATTGGGGTGAGTGTTTCTGGGAAAATGGTTAGGGAAAAGAAATGCCTAGGTGCAGGAGGGATGGCAGAGTACTTGGGTTCAGTTTGCAGTGTGCGCATGGTGCCTCACAACCGCCTGTAACTGCAGTTGCAGGGGATCCAATGCCCTCTTCTGGCCTCTTCAGGTACCAGGCATGCCATGTGCACATGCATACATGCAAGCAAACATTCGTGCACCTGAAATAAGTACAGAGGGGGTTGGGGGATGGTTGGACTCAGTGGTGGTGCATGCATCTAACACGAACAGTCAGGAGGCTGAGACAGGGATTTTGAGTTCAAGATTGGGCTGGAGTACCCAGAAAAAGGCTTACCTTCAGAAAAGGAAGCAAAGAATGTGAGCAAGGAGGTCAAGGATGAAGAGAAGACAGAGAGGAAGGATAATGGGATGGGCAAGAAAAGCCTTAAATTAGGTCTCAGTTAGAAGGCCTGGGCAGTCTAAGGGACCTCTGAAGGTGAACCAAGATGTATCCCTGGTGCACGAAAGGACTTTGGGAGCACATTCCCCATAGAGGGATACTCCCTTAGTCTAGAGGCAGGAGGAAGGGCCTAGACCCTACTCCAGATGACTTGACAGATTTTGTTGATCCCTCCTGGAAGGCATCACCTTCCCTGTGGAGTTGGTGGGGGGATGGGAGGGGAGTTGGAGGGCATGGTTGGGAGGGAGTGAAGGAGGGAATGAGGGAGGGAGAGAAAGGGAACTGGAATCAATATGTAAAATAAGGAAAAATAATAATAAAAAAAGAAAGGCAAAAAGTAAATAATTCAAGCCTTTGTGTTGATGATTTTGACTAATTGTCTAAGCCTGTTTGTAATGTGTCCTTGGAAAGGGGTGGCATCCGTAACTACCACTAGGGGGCCTTCCTGTTGATCCATTCTGAAAAGTGACAGAGTAATTACTAATAAACTAAACAGCTGAACCCCAATGTTTTCCCTCACAGACTTGGAAATAAGTGGTTGGGAACTGATAAAACTACATCACACCAGTGCTCAGCAATATGAAAGCATTGATTGGTCTGTTTTATTTGCTGGGCTTTTAACTTTTATTTATTTATTTTGTTATCAACTGCTGTACTTCATGAGAATGGTCTTTAGCTGAAATATTGTTTTACCTAAATTTTAGAGCAATCTAATTTTGCTTTATTGATTTTCCCTAGAGACAAAAATAAGAAATCTCACTGAATTTGACAGTGCCTTGAATGGGCTTGGAAGACCCCTAATATTTCTTGCAGGAATGTGTTTCAGAGCTTATGCTTCAACAACTGTCTAAACTGTGCTTGCATTTTCATACAAGTATATGATATGCTTTGACTTTGAAAAGGAAGATACGATTTGAAGAAGAGAAACCAATATTGATTAATACACTGGAAATGTGCAACCTTTGATGGCAGCTACAAATTTTCACTATGCTCCTGCAGTCTCCCGAGTGCTACACTTGGTGATGGACCATTCACAGAAATCAGCCATACTGGGAGAGACCGCAAGTATAGAGGTAAGGGGGGCTCAGTACACTCTGGGTGCTAGATGCTGCTTGCTGGGGGTTCTGAGAAGTTCTGGTCTAGGTGGAGTCCTGAACTCTAGCAAGGAGGAGGCTATGGGACCATGCTTACAGGTGGGGTCAGGGCTAGTAGCCAGGAATCAAGAGCCAGGAGCAAGGTCTTTTCTCTTTTACTTTCTAGCAAAGCCTGGCCTTAGGGACCCCCAAGGGAACTCTTGGAAGGGGATGTTAACCATGGTGCCTTTTCTCCCTCATGAGTCAGTGGGATGACTTATTTTCAAATGCTTTATAAAAGGACATTCAGAAACGATTTCTTGCTCAAAAAAGTAATGCTTTTTTAATGTGGATTTTGGACTGGGCGATGGGGTGAGGGATGGAAGTTTTAAAATAGTGATGTATTAGCCTGAAAAATATCCTACTGCATTAAGTTTGAAATGGTTTTGTAAAGCAGCATCATACTGGGTAATGTCTGCATATATTTCCATGAGAGTCAGCAAAGCTATGAACTGATACGAATATCCCTTTGTGCATCTTTGTGCATCATGAGTGTTTTCATTTCTTTCCCTTCTTGCTTTCTCTGCTTCCTGATTTTCTTCAGGAAATGGTGTTTCAATAAGATAATACTAATTTTAGAGAATTATAGAGGAAAAAGGTTATTGATAGGGTAGGAAAAATTTCAGTTTCAAACAAGATAAAATTTCTCTATATAAATGTTTTGTTGGATATTAATATGGAGATTTAAACTGCCAAGTATTTTTCAAATTTCCATCAAACCATTAGTATTGTGTTTAAAGAAGTTTAATTGAGTTTTTTCTTAGAACCAAATATCTACTTTAATACATCTATTCTTCACAAAGGGAGAGTTTATAACATAATGAAAGTGATTTTCGATGTAAATAGCTATCTATATAGACATTTGTCTTAAAAGGTGGTACCTAAGATTTTACTTTAAAATAGGCGGCTCTGCCAAAGTCCTAAGCTTTTCTGCCTTTGCCCATCGTTGGGTGGATCCTACAGTTTACACCTCCTCCCAACACAGAGAAATAGTTTACAAGTTTACAAGCACCTGCCAACAAACATGTCATCGTCCACAGAGCTCTCGTCTCCCTCCCTCTTTTCTCCCATGAACTGTGCGACTTTGTCTGTGTACTTTCCCTGCTGATATCCTAATCCATCAGCATTTGGACATAGATAATTCTAGAAACAAATAGTGCAGGTCTTTCTCCCTTTTCTCTCCAATTATAAGGATTACACAATGCCATTTTCTTTCTTTTTTTGTTGTGTTATTTTTATTTTACATTATGGATGTTTGCACATATGTAGGTAGGTGTTCCTCTCTAATTGGACTTAAAGGTGGTTCTAAGCACTATATGGGTCCTGGGAACTGAATCTGGGTTTCCTCCAAGAACAGGAAGTGCTCTTAACCACTATGCTACCTCTCCAGCCCCATGCAAGGCAATTTTCACACAGTGTACAATGTACTTTGACCATACCCTCTATATCCAATGGCCCCTCTTTTGTCTTCTGGAGAGTATAACTAGAGTTTCATTCTAAGGGTTGTTGACTATTTCCCTCAAGTTCTCTTAGAGTTTCTCTGTGGATATAAAGATCTGTGGTGTGGGAAAAGCCCCTGTGTTTTAATAATGTAAGCCTTCTTCCTGTTTGGGTAGATACAGTTCTTAAGGAGGAAAACTACTAAAGGGCCAAAAGACATTGTTCCAAGTCCATTGAAAATATTTACAAGCCCTGCTGTTTTGCCTGACACACTAGACCAGGGAAGGATGCAGAAATTGCCCCACCCTTGAGGGGAACATGCATTATTTCCTAAAAGGAGGAACTATGTCATAGGATCGAGGCCTGTCAGGCCTTCCACTCTCTCTGGTTTTCAGTTTTGAGAAAGGCCATTCCATTTTGAAATGTCCATTTTGCCTTAAAGAGTGATGGCTGAAAGCCTAGCATTAAGGTCCAGAAGCTGAAGGAGGCGCAGGAAGTCACTCTGCTCATCGTCTTCCAGTAGATCCTTCCCTGCTGCAGTCAGGACTCTGGGTCTCGGAAACATGGACACCCAGTAGAAGAGGTGTGTGTAGCCAGATAGGGAGTGAGCCTCTGGCGGTTGCTGCTATTTCTCTCTTCTGTGTATTTGCTGTCCTACATTTCTTCTGGACTAAAGCCAGTGAGAGACTTCCTATGTTTCTAAATGAAAGGTTTGGCCAGGTAGGCAGCCGCTAACAGGAGGCAGGTATGAATTTGTGGAAATGCCTGTTGTGGATAGGTGGTTTCTCCTGAGTTCAGGCAGGTGTGTGTCTCCTCAGTTCCACACCTGGTTTCAGAAGACACAGACTAAACAAGGACACCCTTCAAGCTTCCTGAGGGGAGCCTCCACATGCTGCTTCTACTTCTTCCTGTCAGCTAAACTTCCCACTTTTCCCTGCCAACATGCATTCATATTCATATTTATATTCTCTCTGTGTGTAAAGGCATGTGTGTGGCTTGACTTCTGATAGGAGTCATTAAAATTATCATAGGGAGAATATTTTAAATAGGTTTGGTTAGTATGGGATACATGGTCAATGAGGAAGAAGGGAGCCTACTGCTCTGAGAGATGGTCCTGGATCCCTGGACCTCCAGGAGCTGACTTTAGGTGCCTGCCTGGTGCAAGGGAGGAGGTCAGAGCCACCAAGTGGATGCTGGGAACTGAACCACAGTATGTTATGTATATGTATATACAGGTAGGTACCTGGCACACATATGCAGACAAACATTTTACACATGGGATAAAAATGAATAAATACACTATTTTAAGTGGGCTAATGCAAATAAGTTAGACTCTGTGTCAAGGAAATTGTTCATTTTTGTTCCTTTGTTTCAGTTTGAACATCTCTGGAAGCAAGCAATGCAGTTCAAAGGTACTTTATGTTTCCTTCTATCCTAGAAACATGGGAAATACACATGAAAACTGTGTTATAAAGCTTGCCAAGGTAATCTTGCCTGAGTGCAGATGTTGTGTAGATACAGTCACCCTCTCTGGGAGCATCTCTAATGTCTTCATGAACTTGCACACTCTGATTTATTAGTGATAGGCTTTACTCTTTAACTTATGTATGGACACTGTCTGCTGATACTTTACACATATGGAGGTCCCTTGACGGGAAAACCAATTTTCTAAGTAAGAAACTGTCAGATTAAAAAAATAATGTCAGATGAATGTGTTAGGAAACACAATTATTCTGTACACATTAAATAAAAGTCCAAGCTCAATAAAGATGCCAGTTTCAAATTATTGCCGCTCCTGCCTTCTGTGAAATAGTATAGAGTGCATTATTTAGAGTTTAAATTAGTTTGAGTAACTGTGCTTAATCTACTTTAATCTGCCATGTTAGGATGGGAGGCAAGAGTTAGACTTTGCTCCTGGGCATGCAGAATAAGGCTACCTTTCATTTCTGCAGCACCCCACCCTCCAGCTCCTCTTTGCAACCTAAAGTGTGACATGTCTGTGGCCTGTGTTCACACCAGTCCTGCTTTATGCTCTGCACTCACCTTCCAGGCTCCTGGCTTCCCTGCCCCAAATTTCAACCCCTTGTAAGCTCCTGTGCTGTGGAATGTCAAGGGTCACTGAGGTGTAAAGGTGGGCTGAAAATACATACCCAGGCCACCTCCCACATCGAGCAGCCCTTCACAGGGTGGGGCTAACAAGGGTCTTGGAAGGTAGTATGGAAGGAAGAGTCTGGAAAATGCTTTAGAAAATGGCTAAGCAGTGTGCATGGAGGTTTTCATTTTATGTATGTTTGGGGAAGGCCGAGTGTAAGGCAGGATGTGATCTGACATTTAGATTTAGCTCTATTGATGGCTCGCAGATCCGGGAGGGTGCTTCCAGCATGTCCAGGCCATGGGGGCTGGCTCTACCCAGGAGGAGTACTCACTTAGAAGAAATGGACTGTGAAAACAATTTGCTGTTCTGCCACCCTCTGGGACTCAGGAAAATATACTGCAAGGTTGGCTAGACCATCTCCCAGCCACAGAAGGACAGAGAAACCAACCCAGGTTTTCCTATATGTCTACCACTAATGACTGTGTGACCTGGGGCATAGCGCCTAGCCTCTCTGTTGCTGTTTTCTCAATTGCAAAATGCTGTACTTAATAGTAATATAAGTTGCATCCAGGCACCATTCTAGAAAGGTCTGTTCACTTAGTCCTCACTGCAGTGTCTCAGTTTAAAATCATTGTGGTGACTAGAAGTTCAGAGTAAACTTCAGAGCAAAATGTCCTGCTGCAATAAAGGAGGGGGGCTCTAATCTAATCCACAATACTATGGGAAGCAGTCAAGGGCTAGCTAAGGACAGGGATGTGGGCCAGACTGAGTCCCTGCCAGGGCTTTATCCCTTGTGGGCTCTGCAGCCTTGCTCAACTTGAGAGCACCTCAGTGCTTTTAATTCCCTCAATGAGGTCTGCCTCAGAGGAGCACTGCAACTATTAACTGAGCTAATACTTGCTATGAAACACATGATAGCTAGCACTTGCTAAGAACTAGCTAGATATTTGAACTGTTATATTTGAATTCATCTCCTTGAGTCATGGATTAAGGCAATAATGAATATATTATTATAATTATTAGTTATATTTTATTTAATTATAATTACATATTAATTATTGATATACATGCATTATATATATTCATTCGCTTCCTGTTCTTAGAGACTACAGAGGATCAGTTGTGTGTGTGTGTGTGTGTGTGTGTGTGTGTGTGAGAGAGAGAGAGAGAGAGAGAGAGAGATGCCTAACTTATGTGTGGGAAGTATGCTGAGCATGGGTCACAGTGGGTGGGGCCAATTCAGTTTTCTGGACTTGAGGAGATGAGAGTATTCTGTCTTTAAGTGGCTTGAAAAACAGTTAGTTGTGCGCCATGAGATGATGTCTTGGTGAGCATCCACTTCTAGCAGGATGGGCACCCCTAGCACTACATCTCGCAGACAACATAGCCCTTGTGGGATGACACATGGGTGTTGTGATTGGTCACCTTCCGGTGGCTGGTATGTGGGATGGGATGATTAAAGGGAGGAATGCTCAGTCTCACCCTCTTCTCCCCAGTCCAGTACAGAGCCTGCCTTTGGGGAGCCTCTTCTGTGAGGACAAAGTCTACCTAGGAGGGTACATGAGGCTGAGCAAGCTCCGGGCCAAAACCCAAATGAGAGAGAATGGAAATAAAGAGAGCTTTCACATATCAGGGAGCATGCATGAACATGTATGTATGTTATGTCCATATATACATTTATACATGTATATGTAGACATTACACACATATCTGTGAACAAATGTTCTGTATTTGGTAGGGGCTAGGGGATCTGATGGAGCTCCCGGGCCAAGGGATGGAATAGAGAGGAAATGTCAATGAAGCAAGTGCAGCAAGACCTATCATCTTTTATCTTACTAAAATAGGGGAGCCAAAAGGATTCCCTTCTTTTCTTAAGATGTTGACTTGTACATTGTTTGTAGAAGCCTTGCTCCTTGGAAACAAACTTCCAAGTGCTCCTATGGGGTATGGAGCATCTTTGATTTTCCAGGAGCCGTGTCAGGTGTCTTTGTTCAGAAAGTATTATCTCTTGCTGCTTGTCCTGGGCCATGCCCCTTCAACAGCCATGACCTCAAGATTCCTTCAGTCTGGGGGAGGGGGCTCAACTCTAAGGATTGTACAACAGCAGGTCCTTTACTAAAGGGATTTTCTGGGCTTTCAATGTGGTATGCAGACATGGATTCATTTCCATCTTGGACTACAGCAGTTCCTCTAGCATGTTCTTACATATTCTAGAAAAAAAACCCTAGCAGTTATTCAAACTTCTTTATTGGTGACAACACAGATTCCTGGGTATAAGTTAGAATTTTAAAAGGGAAATGTCATTGATGATGCTTATCAAAGTCTGGACAATGCTGAAAATGTTACCAAAACTCAGCATGAACCTGCTCCATGTAGGAGAAGCCAGGGACATTCTGAGAATGGTGCAGCAGCCACCTGTGTTAGCTAAAGTTGAGGATGAGAGATGATGTCTTCTGGGAATCAGGTGGGGACTGTGCCCCTTCTCCACTCCCAATTTAGGAGCATCAATGTTCGTATCTTCGAAGCAGTTAAGGTACAGAAAAGGCATGTCCGGGGACAGAAAAGTGTGCCACAGGCATTCCTCTTAGACAGAAGCTTCCACGCAGCCACCTACCTCACCCTGGTGGACTTGATGCTCTTCTGAACTTGTAAGGCTGGAATCTTCAGTATGAACTCTCAAGAACCCTCGGTGAGCTCACTACCAGATCTGGAAACAGAAGTTTCCCATCATAACTCATCAATACCTTTGTTAGTTATCAAAGCTAAACTCATACACCATGTGAGAAAGAATTGCCTGTTGAGGGCTTAAGACAGCCTTTCAACTATGTCATCATTGGACCACCTGGAATCGTGTGACCTTGAGCTCACCTTCAACTCGAGTTGAGCTAGGCCTGTGGTTTTGGTAGTTCTCCATTGGCATGTGTAGTATCACCCACAAACAACAATCCAAAACAGCTCACAACTTAGTGGGTCAGAAGTCCAAGAATGATTTAATTGATGCTTCTGCCTAGGAACATATGGTCTCACCTGAGAGTTAGCTGAAGAAGAGTCTATTTGCCATCTTATTTGGGTTGTTTAACACAATTTCAATCATAGCACAGGACTTCAGTTCCCTGATAGCCATCAAATACAGGCCACTCTCGGTCTTGAGTTCATCACTATCCCAAGATCACCATCTGCATCCACAAAGCAAACAAGGAAGAGACTCCAGCAAGACGGGTGCTACAGTCTTATCTGTCTAGTCATGAGCCTACAATCACATGTACCTTGTTCTTTTTGCCACGTTCTGATAGTTAAAAGCAAGCTGTGGATCCTGCCCACATTCAAGGCCCTGAGAACCTGTAGATAAAGACTTTGGGGCTCCCTTCCAAGTTTCTCTGCCAAAGCAGCAGTTACTAATTTCAGTTTCTACTCAAGCAGAAGACAGCCCATTTTCTCTAAGCAAGGGCTTAGCCCTGGCAGCTGTGTGTGTTGTAAGATCCACACAATGGCCAGTTGACTGTAATGCAGGTAGATCCCATCCCAAAGTAGTCACACTTTTCCTTCCATTGCTACTGAGACTCGCAAGCAACAAGCTAGTCTGGGCTAGTTCCTTTCAAGGAGGAGAGGAAAACTACCTACTGAGAGACCATTTTCCATTGTGTGGACATGGAACCTAAGGAGTTAATTTAGAACTGAGGGAAGAATCAAGTAGAAAAACAATGGACACAAGGTATAGAAAAAATATTCACCTGGATCCCCATTGACAAACCTGTCTCTTGTGAAACCCAGGGATTTTTAAGTTGTGTCCTCTTCCACAGACCACCCCTAAAGCCTCTATTTTGCTTAAGCATACGAAAGTTGGCTCCTGTTACTTGGCCAAAGTCAAGTAACCCTGACTCTTGAGAGGTTAAAACAAGCCTGATTAGTTCTTCTTTCACACCCTTTCCATTCTGAATCCACCTGCCTAAATATCCAGCCACTTCAAATACTTGTGCATTTCTAGTGCTGCCCTGAGTACTTGGATACAGCAAACACCAAGATCCAGAGTTGACTTACACCCCAATTCGAGGTGTGTGGGCAGAGTAGCAGGGAATGGTACTGAGGAGCACAGAGAAGGAGCAGGTGTCCAGTCCCTGGAGGAGGCTTTCCTGAAGAAAGTGACCAGCTGAGGTGCAAGACAAACAGAATCTAAGCAGCTGAAAGTGAGGGGAAAAGATGGTGTCTTCGATGTGGATGGCAAGTGCAAAGGAAATTATCAGATCTGACCAGACAGGAGCAAGAAGAGTCATGACCAGTCTGGGAGCCAAAGGGTAGAGTTCCATTCATGGTCCTGTCATGTCTCCATCCTGTCTACCTTCTTGAAGCCAGAGACTATAATTTTTATTACAAACACGTGCCTTAGCATTTAGGGATATAAAACCAAATAAATAAGAGTTTTGGTATCTCATTTATTTTTGTAAATTAAAATTCATACTTTCCAGTGTGCAAAGCTATGGCTTCTGACTGGGTAGGGAGTTGTGTCCTTGTCACCCCCACCAGAGTATAATTTTTACTGTTCAAATTCCCCCAGTCTAAAGAGATGGCTCAGCAGGTGATGTATGTTGCGGAAGCATGAGGCCCTGGGTATGGGTCCTAGCTCCTCTGTGTTAAAGAAAATGATAAAACAAGGTAGGCATGGCTATGCACGCATACCTCTATCCCTATTTTAGAGGCAGAGACAGGAGGATCACTGGGAATGGTTGGTTTGCTCTGGATTCAACAAGAGACCCTTTGTCAAAGAACTAAGGCATAGTGAAAGAACAGAACATCACACATCTTCCTCTGGCCTTCTAAATGCACAGGCATTCATACCCACCCACCCCCAACACACACATTCTTGTACACACAACAACAAAAATGTCTCCTTGTGGTGCTGTTTGTACTCATCTTCTCTCTCTGCTCCCTGCCAAGCCAGTTTAGATCCAATGCTTCATTTAGCCTCCATATCCTCCTTCAGCATATAGATAGTATTATCTCTGCAAAGGAGGCAGCCAGAAATAGATGGGTTTCGCCTCCTTCATTCTCTGCTTTTATCCTGGAACCTCCCAGATTGATTGACCTGTGAGCCTAAAGGGCCCATTCTTCTGACACCACTTAAGGCATTCCAATTATTCAGGTCACGTGCAGGAAATGATCTAGTCTGTTTGAAAATCCTGCTGTTCTTCAGACTGGAGCTCTGGTTTGAAAGGACGTGAGAACAGAGTGGGCACTAGCTGTCAGGCCTGCCTTTCACGGTCTTTTGCTGTGGGGCTAAAAGCATGCACTTCATGGAGCCAATAAAATGCACCTTGGGCCCCAGAAATGTTAGGACAGCTGGGTTCCAGACCCTCCTCCCCTGTAACATCTTTTTCATGAAGTATCCATTAATTCTTTTTAATCATCTCTTGATTTTACCAAGGTCATTATTTCTGCAGGCACTTGCCTGATAAATTAGGGGGTGTTTTTATGTTGTCTTTTTCCTGTGGTGTGGTGTAACTTTCTTTGTCATCAATACATACCTCAAAGCAGGCTAACCAGACGATTTCCCCAGCCGGAGCATATGGTTGGGTCATGCAAACAACCATCGTAAATCTTCCTCGACAGTGGCCAGAAATGATACCATGACCTGGTCCCCATGGAATCCAGATTTATGAAGATCTAAATGTGAGATCTGAGTGTTAGGCACATGGGTTTTTTAAAATGTGCCACGTGAATGCATCTGCCTCTCCCTGTGGATACTTGCTTCCACATGTGGCAAGTGAATGAAAAATATGTGCAGAGGTATTTGAAAAATTCTTGAGGTGCCTTAGTAAGCTTCCATAGCTCCCCATGCATGGTAAACACCCAATAAATAGTCACTGAGTGAGCGAGTGAATGGATGGATGAATGAAGTGGAGGTTTGGAGACTTATATAGTCATCTCATTTTTCTAGAAGGGGGCTTACTGCTTGGAGGGTATGATCCATTTACCTTCCCTGTACCCCACCTCCTTTTTCTTCTTCGGAATGCATGTCCAATTCTATTCCGGAAGCTATTCTAGCCTAGGGGTAAATCTTATTTAGTTTTTTTTAGCCAATCAGAACATGGTCTGTTTTCAAGGAATCATGTTATTGGTCTGAGTGGAGGCATGTGACTCCTTTTGACCCAATGAGAATGAAGGAGATGGGTCTCAGTTCATGAGTGGGGGGCCATTTTCTTTTTTCCTCCTGTGCAGGTAGGCAAGGAGCAGATGGCATTGCTTGGTACACAACAGCCTTTACTGGATGGTGTTGAGTTGAACACTTAAATCTGAAGCTAAGTTAAAAGCAGAAAAGATATTGCCCCTGGTGGCATGGCTCAACCCTCGGCCGGATTCCTTTCCTGTTAGCAAGTGAGCCCTTCTGGAGTGAATCACCTGAAGCAGGGTTTCTGTGGCCTTCCCTTGAAAACAAAAATCTGTGCAGATTTGAACTCCACCAGAGGAAAATTTAGAGAAGTGAAGGTTTGTGTTTTTACCTTAACAGTGGCACTGCCCTCTGTTTAGATCATTCGATAAAGTAGCTCTTACCCTGCACCTTTCCTATGGAGTCCATGCATGCCTGGGGCACAAGTAGCTGTACCCCCTAGGCTGATTTGACTTGTCAATTTCATGCATTGGGAAAAGATGCTTAGATGAGGGCCTTGTCTTTTCTTCATGGTGTTTGTTTTGGTTTAGGTGGCAACACATAGAAATGAATTTCTACACTCTACAGCATGGTCCTCTCTCAGGCTGAAACCAGAATACTCCTTCTTTACTGGCACGGGGCACCTAGAAAACACAGTGAATTATCCTTTCACATTTCCTATAAGCAGGACTCCATCAATTTATACAAGGAAGTATGAAATAAAGAGCCTGTTTAAAAAGACCTTACCCTAGATTTTGAATGTTTAAACAAAGCGCTTTAGACAGTGGTAGAACTCTCAAATAGGACTGTGCTGTCAAGAATTAGCAAGGCCTATTATTAATACTGGGTGACAGAAGCATCCTAGTACTCCATGAATCCTTTTTGACAATTTGAAACATCTTCTAAAACTATTCTCGTCTGCATGAGGAGCCACAGTCCAGCTGCTCTTATGAGCAGAGGCTATGGGTTTCATGGGGAAGCAAAACCAGTCCTGTTCCTCCTCTGTGCTCCCTTCCATGCCTGTAAACTTCTGCCAGGGCTGGTCTACTGTCTGTATCCTATTTGTGTTTTCCCCTCTAGGAATTTTTTTTTATTCCAGGCATCCAAAGCCTTTGTATGTGCTTTTCCCCATTCTAGAACACTCTTCTCTTTCCTCCCATTAAGCCAATATACTCACACTCCAGACCTTAGCTCCAAGCATCTTCAGAAAAGTCTTTTCTGATGTGTCTGTCTATCTACCTACCCATCCATCTATCCATCTATTCATTCTCCCTATCTCTCTCTCTCTCTCTCCTCTCTCCCTCCCTCTCTTTCCCTATCTCTCTGTCATAGTACCAAGAGCTTCCCTTTTGGCTTGTTTACATGTTTATCTTCACTTGGGATACCTGTATACATCACACACACACACACACCTCATGGTGGCCAGAGATTTTGCCAGGTGTTTAGTTACCATTATGTTGCATCTCCCTGAGCTTGGCAATGTGTCTAGTACATGGTAAACTTAATAAACATTTACTGAAAATAGGAATGAACATGCAAACAAGCATACCACACCAACTTCAGGCTGTGAACCCAACTTCATGGTCACTTTGCAAACTCATAAGAATTAGTTCCTCCCTGTGAGAGAGATCCTATTGTTATTGCACCTTTTTATAGTTGAATACTTTAAGGCTCAGACAGATGGCTTAATGTGTCCAAGGGGCCATCCCAGGTATCTGACAGAACAGGAATTCTAACAAGACTTGTGGCTTCAAGTTCTGAGTGCTTACCTCCAGACCCTTGCCATATCTCCCAGATAAATGAAAGTATTATGAATTTGGAGGAAAAGCTGAACCAAGCTCAGAAACCAAGGTGGCTTTGTGTAGAAAAAGAACACAGATGCACAGGGGTCAGGATGACATACATGTACCTGTGAGTAGGGTTCTCTTTCTGGGTAGGGAGCCAGGACATCATGGCAGCCATGCCAGGATAGGAGGGTCGATAAGTCAATTGCTGTTTCAATTTCAGCTCTCATTTCAACTTTCAACTTCACCACGTTTGCAGTACACAAATCTGTAGGAATGAAGCTTCAGATTCCAGAGGCAAAATAACAAGAAATGAAAAAAATATCAACTAGAGTAGATATCTTTAAAAGGAAACAAAAACATCATAAGGCTTGTATTGTATAAAAGAGTAGGCACTAACCACACATGGTTATTAAATATAAGTGAATTTAAATGAAATAAAAACGTTGCTCTTCAGACATCATACCCATGTGTCAAGTGCAGCCGATACCTTCTATATTGGAGCATCCAGGAAGTTCTGTTGGATAGCTCTAGTCTACAAAACAAGCTGTGGATAGAGTTTGTATGAAGTTGTTCATCCTTGGCCTTGGACCTTTAATAGAAAAGATGTAACTGTGAGAGATGATGTGGCAGTCAGGGGATGCATAAGTGTCACAAGAAGTAATAAGAAACGTTTTGGAAGGTGTCTTGTGCACCAGGTAATATGCTAAGGTGTGATTTACGATGTCTCCAGAGTCAGTAGGTAAAGAAATGGGTGCCAAATAAGGATTATCTCCTACAGCTCCAAGTCAGATTCCAAAGAGTCTATTTGACAACATGCTTCTCTGCCTTACTTAATGTGATAATTGGAAAGAAGCATTCGATAATATAGAGACTGAGGTCAGGGAGTCACATTCGACACCCCAGGTGCATTTTAGGTGTGAAATGACCTTGTTGTAAGTTGTCAAGTCAGGAGTTTCGTATAATCAATCGGGCATCAGGCGCCCCTGCTCTTTGTTCCTATGGGCTCTTCCTGTCCTTCCCTGACTCTCTGGCCATTCATGGCAGTTGCCTTCATTTTCTTTGGACTCATCCTTGCTTATCCTTTTCCTCCTTGTGTTGCTGTTTCCAAAGAAAACTGTGTTTGCATTAGTTTTTAACCCAATAAATTTTTATCCCTGGGAGGACGCCTCCCACCTCATCCTATTAATAGGCCTCCTCCTTGAAGTCCCAAGACACAGCTGGAGAGAGCTTGTGTGGGCCCCACTATAAGCCAAGCCTAGAAATCTCATCTGGAGATGTGCATAGCGGGGGTGGGGGGTACCCTGTCCTCTCAGCTCCCCTAGAAAATGGACGTGCACCAGCAGGCCTTTGGTTGATTTCTCTTCCTGGTGCTGAAGAATATCCTCCTCTACATCAGGTGTTCCAGAAGATTTAAGGATGGGAAGGTTTTCACCTTGGGTGATAGTTGCCAACCCCCTTCCAGGTTTATGAAAATAATAGACATTCTTTGTTATGGATATGGGCTATTTACATCTCCTCTTATACTACCCTACCTGGTCAGAAGTTAGAGAAGTCCTTATATACTCACCTGCATGCAAAGACGCAAGAAACAGGTACAGAAAGCAGGGAAGGACTCCACGCATTAGTATTAAAGACCCAGAAAGAACAGCATGATATCCAGGTTCCCTTCCATGCCTTTGCCACAGCCTGCATTTGCCTATTTAGTTACAACAAAAACAAAAGAGATAAACATAGATGTAAGCTAGTCTAAACACCAAATTTCAGAAGTTTTCCTTCTGATGTCTACTCAGCCACCCTGACCTTTATTGGAGGATAAACCAACACTCAGCAGCTGTGGACAATTATTTACTGTAAGCCAGAGACCAGAGTGCTTGGATAATGTGAACTCAGCATTTGAAAGAGAGAGATGTGCTTGGTACCAGGAAGTTATTTGTGTAGTTGGTTCCAGAATTTAAGAAACAAGTAGGTTCTCAACTGCTGACCAAGTATCAAGTTCTTCTCATACCAGAAGAGTGAAGGTTGCATTTGTACTGTAGACTTTTTCATAACTGAGGCATTTATTACCAATGTACAAACACATCTGGATCTCCCCCAGCCTAGAGACATATGGACACATAAAAGTAAACTACAGCTGCTGTGGAGTTACCTCCACAAGTTATTGGTTATTATAACTCAGGTTATTATAACTTGGGTCATATATTAATAATAATAATATTGCATTATATTGTTATCATTATTACCAAGTTTCCTAACTTGGGTTAACCATCTTGGGTTATTCAGTAAGAAACAAGATTGGATTCTCTCACTCTGGCTACAGTTTGCATATCCTTATGATAGTCTCTGGCAGTGTGGCCTCTCCATGACAGCCTGTTAAGGGATACTCTTGGCAGTTAAGAGAGGAACAAACACTTGACATAATTTGGTGATGAATTCAAAGCCAATAATACATACCATCCCAATAAAGTATTTGAAAGTTGCAACATGACTTGAAACCCATACAGTATTGTTTAGACCTCTCTTTATCCTGGGATAACAAACATGGTTTAAAAGTTTTTGAAAATGGTATCCACAGTTTAAAGCAGGATGTTGTCTCCACACTTTGAATTTCCAAAAAGAACCCCCCCCCTCCTCACCTGGGTTTCAAAACAATAGAATCTGCCTACCCAAAGTGTTGCAATAAGAACAACCAAACTAATGAATTACCTCTTTTTTTTTTTTCACATATTATATTGGTGTGGGATTCTTGTTAGATTCTTTTTTTATTATTATTTTATATAACCAAGTCCATTTAAATGAAAACAAACATTTATAGACAATATTTGGGAATTTGGGCTTCGTTCTTTCGAAACTACTTCCTGCTGGTATGGGGCTCGGTCATGGGGGATTCTAAGAAGATGCAGAAATCCTGGCTATAGACTGCAAGGCTGCTTTGTCCAGCTATTTTGAATGTAGGATCACCTGGTACTCTGTTTCAGGCGGTCTGGCTTGATCAAATCACATTAGCCTGGAAGGAATCCACAGCTTTTCATTTTCTGTGGAAACAAAAATAGAAATCCTTTTCCCCAGTAACTTGTCCTTGAACTTAAATTTTGGAGTCAAAGCATTTTTTTATTTAATTTATTATTTTACATGTTGATCCCAGTTCCCCCACCCTCCCTCCCTCTTGAGAACAGGAGCAGAGTTCCTGCCTATACATCAAACCACAGTCCAGGGAAATTTTTGTTATAAACGCTACCATACTTTGAATAAGTTTGAACTCCCAAAATGCCTTCCAGAGCAAGGCCTCTCAGGAGGACTCTATGTTCTAGAATTTTAATTAAACAGACCACAAAAACCACTAGCTCTAAGTTTGAATTTGAGAATAACTGCAGTTCTTAAAATACAAATGACAACAAAGGAAACTGTCTTGGTTGTCCTGAGCAGAACTGGTAGGCACAGCGAGACCCAGCATAAAATAAAACTGACAAGCACAGGCTATTGTAAGGATGCCCATGGCCAAATTCCGGCCTACCTTCACTCACTGCATGACCTTGGACTGATTACTTATAACAGACAAATTCTGGTAAATTGGAATCATGAATTAAAACTGGAGATAACCTTAGAAAACATCTTGGCAGACCATTATCCAATTAGAGTTGCCCACGATGATTCAATGAGGATACTCTGGAATTCCCAGGCCTCCACCATCACTATTTCCACTCAAAAAGAACATGAGGGCATCAACAGTGAAAGAGGAATGGCAGGGGTCTTGTGATTCTAAACCATTTACGTTGGCTCAGTGGAAAATACCTGAGGGCTAGCAGATGAACACCACAGAGCTGACGTTTCTTTATGAACTCTCAGGAGGTCAACTAGCAGCTGGGAAACTCTTCTTATCCCTCTCCTTCTCCAGGACTGAGCCCTCATTTCTGTAGTGAGGATTGTTTCCTATATAAAGCATTGTTTCCACCTTGGAATAGAGAGCCCTTGAAAACTGTCCAACCCTAGCTGTCCAGTCTCAACTTTCACCTCATGGATATGGTCATCAGGGCCCTTTCAAATTGTCCCATTCTAATTGTCTAGTCTCAACTTTCACCCCATGGATATGGTCATTTGCTACATAATTGCCTTGAAGTTCATACTAGCCCCAAACATGCATGACGTTTTCCATATGATTGCATCACTTACTGATACTATAGCCATCTTCATTTGTATAATACATTTTTGATGTTTGCACAATGACCAAATTGCTTAATGATGCATTTCTCAAAACATGTCCTCACTGCTAAAGTGATGCATAAGTGTACTCTGTCTGACCACACTGACCACCATGCTCTGCCTAATGCTGTATACATGTGTGACTTCAAGTTTAGAAATGCTCGTCCTTCCACTTGAAATGTCTCTTGCCCCTTTATAAATTCCTATTCATTCTCCAAGATAAAAAACAAAGCTACTTCATCTGTGAGGTTTCCTAGACACTATCACTTCCTTTTAAAGAGAAAGGTCGAGCATTTTGGTTCCTGGTGGCTCAATTTCATTCACTTAATCCTTTCTATTACTGTATAGTAAACTTAACTATGATCCCTATTTTGAGATGAGGAAACCAAGATCAGAAACTTATTAATGAAAGAGGTAGTTTCCAGCCTGGCCTGTTTAACTCTAAAAGCAAGTTCTTCCCTATGGGACCATAACTCTCCCAGTGAACCTTACTCAAGCTTTGAATCCATAATTTTCCAGTTTAATCTTCTGTGGATCTCACCCACTCAGATTGAAAGTCAAATTGTCTAATATTTGTCATGTTGCTTGGTCCATGAGAACTGCTTAAGATAAAAGCAAGCAAATGTATTCAGTGTAGAAATAGATGTGTACACAGATGAATCATGTGAGTGGAAGAAAGGAGAAAAATAGAGAGATATTTGGTTCTCTTAAATGTGTGTATTATTAAGCTAGCTGACCCCTTCCAAGTTGACCAAGCTCAATAAAGAAGGACTTTCATGCTACTTGGGAAATGTAATTGGATATTCAATACATGTTTTATACCAGTGCTGGGCCTCATTAATGGCAGGAAATTCAAAGGAAAGTTAAGTCTATACTCTGATGGCCAAAGAAGAGGAGCCTAAAAATGTTGGACAAAGCAGAAAACATCTGGGCCTCTTAAAGAATGGAGATGCTGTGCTCTTTGAGCTTGATTTTTTTTTTTAAATAAAACAAAAACCAACCACCTTTATGACTTTCTCATTATACAAGGACTTGCCTTTTGACATGTCCTCCCTGTAAGAAGTTCCATTCACAGACTTCAAATAGATAAGCATACAGCTGCTGCAAATTCAAATGTTTAGACTTGAACAGCTTGCTTTCTGCAACAGCTTGCTTATTAAAGATGCATAAAAATATCTTGAGAGAAATGAGAACATATCTTAGCTTTGGGCAAAAATAAATATGTAAAACATCAAACAGACAGGTTCAGAAGTCAGTACATAGAGCTCAGAGTTCATGTTGGCCTGATCTGGGTCCCAACATCCTCTTGAAGCCTGTGAGCAACAGGGGTTGCTGTTTGGTGATGTGCAAGTGTTGGAGACTGAAACCTCAGAAGCAAGTATGTGAATTTCCAGACAAGGATAGACAAAGAACAAGAACTATGAATGGCATGCTAAAATATCATCTAGTGGTTCACAGTGTCCAGATGCTTTGAACAAGCATGTGTTTGAAACTCCTATGGGTCAACCGTGTCTATCTATGAAACAGGTCCAGATGTTATCTGTAACAGAGACTTGGGGATCTGTCTTTGTGTGCTTTCAGTGTGGAAAGGCTGATCCTAGCTTTGTGGGAGATGGTTGGAAAGGTTTGGAAGCTGGATTAAGTAGAAGCTTCCGGCCATCTGTGTGATCTCAGTTTAGTAAGCCTTACAGCTATCTCAACAAAGGTCTTTCTATAGTTCTAAGCATGTAGCCTTGCTTTGAGTAAATGCCCAAAGCTATTTTCTACCTTGATTTTACCCAGTTTGATTGGAATGAAGGCCAAAAAATTAGGTTAATGTTCTGTGTGTACTTCTGTTTTTTTAGTATAAACAAGCATCATTATTTCTAGTCATAGACCATTTATTATACAAGAAATTCTGTTGAGTGCTTGATACTATATTGTTTTGTTTAATACTTGTGAGCAACTCAAGAGAGAAGTGCTTGCTTATCTGTTTTGTCGATAAAAATAGACTAACTAGTTATTCTACTTCAGAGACAACGGTTGATTTCTTCCTTTAAAACTAAACTCCACACTTAATCTTACTCCAATGGAACTGCCTCAACACTTCTAGTATTTATTAAATGTTTTCCTAGATGTTTGATTTAAAAGGACTGCTTTAACCCCTGTGGGCATCTTACAGCCCCAGGCACATTCCAATAGCTAACTAGGTTGATAAAATTTTGGGGGATTTGTTTGTTTTGGAGGTTTGTTTGTTTTAATGAACAGACAGGTACTGAATTTTCCAGAATATGAGAATGATCTATGCACTATGTCAAACAGAAATTAATCAAGAGAGGAGAATGGCAGGATGAGAAGGTGAGACTCCCAGGGAGCCAAACAAAGTATTTGTTGCTAGAGGTTAGATTTCATGTTCACTCAGGAGCCAAGACCACTTCAAAGACCTTTATTCTGTGTGGTGAGAAGCTGTTGCCAAGGTGAAGAGTCCCTGTGTGTCCCCCATCCATAAACCTGTTTCTACATAGCAGGAAGGCACTATGCAAAATGGTGTAGTAGCCATTCAAGTGAAAGGAGAGACAGGAAGTGGGGGTGGAGGAACCGGAAGTGGATGCGTCTCCCTCAGTAGCACTGCATGAGCCAGTAAGTGTTCCACATCCTGAGTGGCCAAGACAAACACTGTCTGGAGCTGGTGGGAAGCAGTCATCGTGGAACAGCTGAACCACCACAGTCTTCCAGCCTCCCATAAGATTGTCACCGCAAGAGTAAAACCAGGTCCTGTGGTTTCCTGCTGTCCTCTGGTACACAGCTTGGGCTTCCAATGACTCATGGCCAGTGGCGTGCCAGACTTCATGTCCCATCTGCAACTGAGCCCAACCTGTACATAGCCACCACCATTTCCGCTACTTTCTCCTTCTGAGGAGTTTAATGAGCGGATTAAGGATGTCCAGGATGTGAGAGGACGTCTTTGTGTGACCCACCAGGCTGTAAAAATTCTCTGTATACAAGCATGCAAGGACAAAGCCAGGAATCAGATACTGTCAGCTGATCTGAGCCCTTGCTTCTGTGTCTAACTCTGCTAGCACATGAGAAAGAGGATAGATAGCTAACATTTATTAACTTCAGCTTCGAGAAAGATGGATTGGTAGTATGGCAGAAGTTGAGGTGTCAGGTTGCATCTGGTCAGCCACTTACTAGCTAGGTAATCTAGTAAATTTACCTGGATCTTCTGAATCTAAGGATCCTTTTCCAGAAAGGGGATGATATCTGCATCTGCCTTCTCCATGGGTTCTGAGGATGACTCAGAAGTTAAAATATGAATTTTAATGAAATGTTAACATGTATAATCATTATTTTGCTATGATTGATACTTGAGATTAGTTGGTACTAGCTAAAGAAGAGAGACAGTTACTTCAGAAAGAAATTATACCTGTTACAGAGTAGATGCTTCTGAATGTTGCATACTGGGGTCCAGTTATACGTTACATGAAAGTATTGATGTTGATATAGGAAGCATTGACGTTTGATGCTTATACAGGCAGCATAGAGTATAAAGATGCCTAATATCTATGCACATCTTGGAAACTGACTACCCAGAGAGGCCATGATGGCTCCCAACTATTGCCAATACTGATAACCCAAGTTTCAATTACACACAGATGCCTGTGATACAATTGTACCAAACTTATTGGAAGCTTGTCAGATATAGGGTGTGTACCAAGTACCAGTGTGGACCATGGGGAATAAACCACAGTAGTTCCTCTCTTCAGTGCAGTGAGAGTGATGGAGATAGGTACTTTCAGCTAATATAAGGCAAGCAAGCTCTTGCTCTCCAGAGGCTAACATAGGTGAGGTGTGAGAGCATTGGTCAGCGCTGAAAGCAGACATCCACAGAGTGCTCTTGGGAAGTGTACATTTTGCAATAGGCCTTAGATGTTACTGGGAAAAGGAGTGAACAGGCCAGATACAGGGGTTGTCTTTGGTAAAAGTGGTAACCTAGGCTAGAAGGAGGAGGTAAGCTGGGAATGGAAGTTAAGAAACAGGGAGAAAGTGTATTTTATGGCTTTGACATTCACACTGAAAGATTTGGATTGTGTTGTTTATGCCTGGGGAGGATTGGCTCAGACATGGGTGCTGATGTGGACTGGAGTCATGGCTCTGTCTGCACATTGTATGACTTTGAACAAATGCTTTCTGGACTTCTCTCTGTAATGCAGAGATTACAAGGTAGCTACCTCATTGGACTAAGGATTCACATAGGTGGTACAGTAACGTACCCCAAACAATGGGTTCATTAGACATTAGTTAATGTTATCCTTGTCCACAATCCAGAAGGCATCACAGTGGTCTAGGGAGAATGAGGAGCACCTAACAGTGGAAAACACAGAGAAAATATCTATGTCTTTGTGAGGTCACCTAGACAAGCCAACAGCCAGGCTGGACAGGTGGGCAAAGTGTGGAAGGAGACACTAGTAGTGACTTAAAGATTCAAGTTTTGGAGGTCAGGAGTCTGAGAAATGGTCTTGTGATCCCATTTGTGGATAACCGGATCAAAGGTAGCTGGTAGACCCTTCATGTTGGCCTTTTCTATAGGACTCTCAAACCCAAATTCAATGGAATTTTTTGAGGTAAATAGGTTCACATAATCTTATGTGCACAGGTTAAAGCCAACCATTTGAAATGATAAGATGATCCCAAAAGGCATTTAAGAGCAATTATATAGCCAGCCCTTAATAGCACAGGCCTGTAATCCTGGCTACTTGGGGGGCTGAGACAGGAAGACTACAAGTTCAAGGCCAAACTGAGTTTGTGAGGCTTGTCTCAAAAATTAAATTTTAAGATAAGCTTAGGTTTGTTACTCGAAAATCTAGCATTTGCCCAGCATGTGCAAGGCCCTGTGCAAGGCCCTCCGTAGTCCTTAAGGAAACTAGAAGAACCAGGCAGTTGGTATGGTACAGAAGCTAAATGGTGGGTAATTCAAGTAGGCCATGGTCAGTCCAGGAGGTAGATGAGATTGTAGTTCAATGATGCCTCCAACAAGCAACTCTAAAGGATGTAGAGGAAAGAAAATATTATATAAGCCGGGGGGGGGGGGACCAAGGAACCGAAATGTATGCTGCATTTGTCAAGAAATTCTGAAATAGGGCCTGAGACATTATCTCAGTTGGCTAAGACTACAGGTATGTGTGTAATCTCAGCACTGGAGAATTGGAGACAGGAGAATTCTTAAAGCTTGCTGGCCAGCCAGTCTAGTCCAAGCAGTGAGAGAACTTGTCTCAAAAACGAAGGTGGAGAACAGTTAAGAAAGATGCCTCTGTCCTTACAGGCACCTGCCGCACACATATACTCACACATGAGTGTACTCACATTCAGGAATATAATGAGTTTGGGGAGAAAAGAGGTTGATCTGTTTATGTGGCTGAGGAACTTCACCTGAGAAAACAGGAAAGGTGTGCAGGAGGAAAGAGGTTTGCATGGATCTCAGAGAGCAGGAAAGTATGTGCAAGGTGTCAGTTTCAGAGCAGACAAGAATCAAATCATAAATGAACCCCAGAGACAGCAACGCCAGCTCTACTTTAATCTAAAGTAGTTGAGTAGTAGATGGAGTTCCCTTTGGTGCACTTGTACTTTCTGATAAACTAGATATTTCATTACAAAGTTATTTTTCTAGGTTTTTGAAAACAGAAGGGAATTTTATTCCATAATTTGCCTCTTGAGAAGCTGAGTGCAAACAAGGGATGATCACAAGAGAGGACAGAAACTCAGACACCCAGGCTGCCCTTGCCAGCATCCCAGCTCACTCCAAAGGAAAGTGCCTACTCTGAGGACAGACCTGGGCTCAGGTGAAAGGGTAACAGCTCTGGCTGCATAAACTTGTTCTCTACCTTAGCTAGAGGTTTATAAAATTGATCATATTTATCACCTTTTGTTCCTGAAGCTGGTTTTGAGAACTGTCATGGCTTCAAGAGAGAAAAATATATGGGATATGAACAGAAAGTATAAATGAAACAAAGGGGGGAAAAGTGTGTATGGAAGGCAGCCATCACCAAGTACTCAGAAATGTCCCTTTATAGCATCGGGAGGGGCCCATCACTGAGCTTTCTACTAACACAGGCCTTCTCCCTACACTTTCCAGTGACATCTCCAACATGATTTTGAATGATTTGGGCTGCAGGGCTCTTACTCTTGCCTTGTTACACATTTGATATTTCCTGGATTTCTCTACCAGGGCATTTTCTTCCCTCCTTCCCTCCTTCCTTCCTCCTTTCCTTCCTTCCTTCCTTCATTCCTGTCTTCCTTCCTTCCTTTTTTTTTTTTTTTTTTTTTTTTTTGTCTCAATGATTAGAACTTAAACTTTCCAAAGGGGACCCATCCATGAACAAGAACCACTGTGTGTGTGTGTGTGTGTGTGTGTGTGTGTGTGTGTGTGTGTGTGTGTGTGTGACCTTAGGGTTTCAAGGTTCATTCTGCTCTCCCATTCTGACCCCAGGTTATTCTTTGACTCAGAGTGAAAGAATTCTCCAGTTCTTATGGAGGTGTTGCTTCCATATAGCTTCTAGAAATCTGCCTTTGAGGTCAGCAGCCTTCCAAGGACATCTGCCAGGAAGCCCCTGGAACCTCATCATCCTTCCAAGACTCTATATTTATGCATATCAGTGGATTTCCCTGATGTGGTGAAAGCCAGGGTTTGAGGGCAAGGAGAATGAGGTTGAGGTTCTGAAGCAAGCTGGCTGAGCATCAGAGTACAATTGGGTGGATCTGGAATCCTTTCTCTGAATTCTTTTCCACTGTTTCCAAACTCCTTTGGACTGACACCTCATTGAACTTGTCCCTGCTCCTACCTAGATCTCTACAACACCTGAACACCTGTTTTGCAGCCCATTAATTCAGTCACCTCATGTCCACATTCTGTGGGCTCTTACACCTCCAAAGCCCAGGAACACACATGTGTGCTGGTCTATATTGTAAATAAGCATTCTGGTCCTCCCATCTCTACCAACCAACTGAACTCATGATCAGTACTTTTTCTTTCATGAATTCTTCTTTGTTCTAAAAGCCCTTTATGTCCCTCATGAGGCTTTAGATGTCTGTGTCATTCCAACCAGACCATGGTCTCCCCAAGGACAGAAACTCCAGGACCCAGGCCATTGCCATACACTTTTCGAAGAATGCACAGAACCTTCTAAACTTGAATAGTGGATACTTGGTTATCACCTCAGCTCATTTAAACTTTCTTATTTTTTCAAACATCCATTATGCATTTGGTGTTGGACTGTCACTGCAAAATACATATGAGTTAATTGCATCTTAATTTAGATTCATACAAAACCAACCAGGTATTATGGAAATAATGAATATAAAATATAAATGTAAAAATAAGGATAACTCTTCTAAGTAATAGCCATTGAACAGTTACTGTGTCACAAGTGTGCAGCACTTACTCCAGTACAACTCATCTGTTTATGTGATGTAAACTGGGCTCCATCTTTGGTCGTCATTTTTCCTGTTTATGTTCCTCCATTCTAAGCATACTCCCAAGCTTCCTTCCATTTTGTCATCCTAGCTACTGCTTTCCAATCCAGTTGATTCCAGTTTGGAGTCCTCTAACTTTCCCTCTGGTGTGTTCTACCTCCAATCCTTAGGTTACTTTACTGACTCAATCATCCCAAATTCAGCTCATCATATCCCTTTCTTCCATTCAAGTCCTAGCGACAATCATCTCTTTCCTGGGTTACACCTGCACCCTCACAATAGGAGCCCATGTTGTGCCCTATGGCATGGTCCTCCAAGGAACAGAAAATATGTACCTTGATTCTGTAGTGAGCCACAGGTTTATTAAGAGGAAAGCCAGGGTTGTCCCAACTCCTCCTTGACTTGTGGTTCCCTTGCTGTCTGACGTCATGCCATCTTGCTGGTCTGAGAATACACCAGGCAGGCTCCCATCTTCCGCTCTTTGCTCCAACAGATCCTGCTGATACATCTTGACCAACTCTTCATTCCTTTCTTGTCTCAATGAGATTGGCCCAATCATCATGCCTCCATATTCACACTGTCTGGTTTTCTGTCTTCTGCTCCCTCCACTTTACTTTCTCTGTAGTTCTCAACTCCCAAGTTTCCCATAGTTCTCAACTTCCAAGTTACCCTATAAAGTTACTTATAACTATACTATTAGTCTGTCCTTTCCCTTGCTTGTATAATGCAAGACGCATTAGGGTATACTCTTCCTCTCTTTTGTTTGGAAACCTGACTCCCATTGTAGGCATTCAGTAATCTTGCTGAATGAGTTGATAAAAAATATCATAGTCTCCTAGAATCTCTCTGTCTCAGAGTTCCTGTGGCCTAAAATCTCCTGTCTCACAGTGCCACTTAACCCACATCACCCTGCCCAGCCACCAAACTCAGTCTCAGCCTCAAACATCCTGTATCCTTCTGTCAAAAGCCATTTGCACTGCCCCAGTGTTCCTTGGCATACTGCTCATGCCTTTGAGAGAATGAAATGCAACACTGCATATGTCTAAAACAAACCCAGTTAAAGATAGGAGCTTTCTGTGTCACAAAAGGTTGCTTGGTTGGGGGAGCTGATAAAATGTGACCATATGGCAACTCTCCTGGCAAGCCATTCCTTTAAAAGGAATTATAGTCTGTCACAGCTCCAGTCCTGTGATTAGATTGCCCTTTCCTGCTCTTGATACTGCTAAAGGAGGATGTTGGGCATGGGCTGTCCATCAAGTCAGCAAGGATAGAGATGGGAAAAGGTTTAGTTTGGAGTAGGTATAGCACCATTAATTATCCATTGTCTTTTATAGAGGTCTGTGTTAAGGAAGATGAACTCAAAGACTTGAAATGTGCTCAGAATTAGTCCTCTGATAAATTTCCCTTTGACATCAGTGGACATTAGCAGCCAGATGCCAAGGTGAGGAAGTACCAGGTGCATGCTGTAGGCTTTCTGGGTAGTGATGGTGGCTTTTGCTTCCTCCTCCATTCCTTTTATTCCCCCCTCTTTCTTTTCTCCTTCTTATTCCCTCCTCCTTTACTTCCCCTCCTTTTTCTCCTTTTCTTCTTCCTCTTTCCCATCTGAGCACTGGGTGTTATCATGCCAGTATCTTTCCTGAGCCCTTGTTTACTATCATATGGATAAACAACACAGCATAGAGGGAGAGTAGGCCCAACTCTTGGAATTTTATCAGAAACCCCAAAGGGCAAGAAATCAATAGATTCCTTGGACAAGGAATCCCTAAGACACTATTGGCTTATTCTAGTACAAGCATAACCAGTGGTGCAAATGTTATATATTTTAATAGTAACTTCTTTTCAAAGTCATCTCAGGCTATTAGAGAAAGAAAAACATAAATGTGGTAGCTTTGAAGCAAGAGACACTTCTTTCTCACACTTTGGAAAGCTGGAAGGTCCAAGATCAAGCTGTACCAGTTACCTGGGAAGAGGTAACCTCAACTGAGGAATTGCCTCTGTCAGGAACTGGCCCATGGTCATGATTGTGTGTCAGCTAATTGATATAGAAGGGCCCAACCCACTGTGGGCAGTGATATTCCTAGGCACATGAGTCTGGGCTATATAAGGAAAGTAGCCAAGTCCGCCAGAGGAAGCAAGCTAGTAAACAGCCTTCATCCATGGTCTCCGAGGCAGTTCTCGACTCCAGGTTCAGTTCTTGCCCTGGCTTTCTTAGATAATACACTATTAACCTGAAAGACAAATAAGCTCTTTTCTTCCCAAGTTTTTGTCAGTGTCTTCTCCGAGAAACTGAAAGCAAACTAATATAATATCATGATCTAGAGAGGGCCTACTTACTTTCTAATTCACAGATGGCATGTCTCCTCCATCCTCATGTAGAGGAGGGAAAGTACATTCTCAGGCCTCTCAAACAGAGAGTAATCTTAATTGTGGGAGCTTTGACATCACAATCTCAGGATCTCAGTGCAAAATGAATGTCCAAAGGCTAGGAAAACCTTACAGATGAGTTCACATTTATCTTTGTCTTGAAGAATGAGTAAAGGTTTGAAGGGATGAGGGGAGGAACTCTGCAAATAAAGGAAAATCATGTCTTAAACCTGAAGTCATATACACATTAGACAATGGGCAGTATATGACAGCCAGTATGGTCAGACAGTATGTTCATGCATCATTTAGCAATGGGGATATATTTTAAGAGTGCCTTCTTTTGCAACTTGGCTGTTGTATAAGTGTCATAGACAACAAGACAATGTCTACAGGCCCACTGTATGATAGAAGCTTATGGAACCCCTGATAATATGGTCCAGCATGAACTGAAATGCCATTATGTAGCAGATAACCATATTTATGTGGCGGGGGTGGGGGAGAGAGTTAAGACTGGATAAGTAGTCTAGGACAATTCAAAAGGATCCTGTGTTCAAAAGTAAAGTTCATACTTCATTACAGAAATGTGGGGGCACAGCATTGTCTATTCACTCCAGAATTGAGGGCTGAGTCCTGGAACGGGGTCTTCCAGATGCCTGTCCAGCATCTCAGAGTTCACATGGAATGTTCAGCTCTGGCATTCAACCAGTCACCATCAGATATTTTTTCATGGCTCTAGCCAGCTTTATTTTCAAATGTATGAATAATCCATACTTTAGGTTTCAAAAGGCCTTTACCTAGAAGGTGTTCCCGGCCTCCATACTTCCTTGCCTGTATTGTTTCCCTAGCCAATTTGCCTTAAGACTCAGCTGAAGCAAGAACTAAAGCAATGGTTCTGCTTCTCATCTTGGTACCACATGGATTGCTACCTGTACTACCTGCTGCCCTATGCTATTCCTTTGAACCAGTGCCTTCCTAGCCTGTATTTCACCTGCTGTTTTCTATGGACACTGGGCTCCTGAAAGTGTTTCCCCCACTGTTTTATCTTCAGTACCTAGTATGTTGTCTAGAAAATGAACATGAATAATAACTATTTAACAAGTGAATTAGTAGGTAACTGAGTGAAGAAAAGAAAGGCTCATTAGTGTACCTCTTATTTTGCAGTTGTTGTTAAATGTATAGTCACGTGGATGACTGTATAGGTGAGAAAACAATTTGTACTAGTCCTGTTTTCCACAGGGTATGCATTCCTAGAATCATGGAGCTACTCTGATCATCTCCTATACCTGTATTTATATTGAACTTTAGGTTTTAGATTATTTGCAGGGGGGATGTTAACCAGAGTAATTGATAGTGTATGGAATAATGATAGTACTCACTTTAACAAAAGTAACATAAGTAATTCTCTGTCTCTTTGACTCTCAATGTTCTAGGCTGTGCTTACCCTTCCTTTTGTGATACTCTCGGATGCTGCAATGCTACAGGACATGGTGAGGAGAAGGGAGGTGAATGCAAACAGCATGATACCACAGTCTACTAAGTGACCAATGGTGGGTAACATATAGAGTGTGGATACACTAAACAAAGGTGTGGTTTTATATCCCTAGTGGGTAGCAGTGAGAAAGTACAAGATTTCAACATATTATTCAGAACAGTAAACAATATTAAATGTATGAATTGTTTATTTCAGGAATTTTGTGCTGTGGAAAACTGTCGTCGTGACTTGGGGGAAGGAGTGATGTGGGACCATGGTTACTTAACTTGGGGGCGGGGAATGCTGTGGAATTGGAAAGTTGTGCTGACTGAGGAGAGCTGTGGATAGGACTAACCAACAAACATCCAGGATGTTTCCAGAATGCTGACTACACGTGGTTGGTTAAAAATAAATCTGATATTTTGCTATGTAATGGTTTATCTAAAATGTTTTTTTTAATTTTAACTTGTACTTTGTTCAGAAGCAACTATATTGTTCATAGTTGCTTAGGATTTGGGAAGGAGGGGATGCCCTTAGAGAGCATCTATTGGTGTCAGTCATACCTGTGTGAGGCAAGCTTGAAGCAGTCCAGCTATCTCAGTTATTGGCACCATTATCTTTCTAATATCAGAACTTAAAATACAAGGGGATGTATCCTAAGCTGTGATTTATACTTGGGATTGGCCACCTGTAGGCTAGTTCTCCACATGAACCACCATTTTCCCTCCTCCTCTCCCTTATCTCTCTGGATGAGGCTTTGAACAATTAGCACTGTGGTTGGACTTCAGGCTCCTTTTCCAGATTCTGTCCAATTGTTTTCTTCCATGACCCCTAAGCTCCACCCTAGACTCAGCCTTCAATAGCCATCCATTTTATGGCTTATGCAGATCTCTGGACCTCAAAGAATGGTACTGTTCCTCAGGTCTGTTTATCTGCTGCCTCCCTCAAGCCTTCCTGCATCATTGTCTTGGCATCACTCAGTTTCAAAGCAGGAAAGGATGGTGGGGCCCAGGGGTAGGCAGACTGACCACATAAGCCTGAGAAGGCACCGCTCTACCCTTCATTCTCCCTCCAGTATTCTTTGTCATGTTCTACTGGGGTTAAGGAACAATTGCAACTAAATTCAGAGTGAATCAACAGAGTTCTGACAAATGTGAAATCTGCTGCTAAACACAGTGATGAGTAAGACCCAGCTGCCCCCACCCCAACCCCACCAGCGGCATTCGCATAGCCTTTGTGAGAAATGGATGTTAGTGTCCTTGAGCATGTCCATCACACTTGGGAAGCCTTGAAAGAAGAGCATCTACAGAATGGGAACTCAGGGATGTGAGGGGCGTGACCTTGTCTAAGCAGGACCCAACTCATTAGTGTCCTTCATCCAGAGAGAAGCTCTGTGTGGAGTGATGGCATGTTTCTAGCCAAAACAAGAGCCACTGGGTTCCAAGATGGATGGCTCCATTACATCTTGAATAGCCTAGTGTGACTTCAGCTCATCTACAAAGACAAGGGTAGAAAGCCAAACAACACTGTCCTGGGCATTTAGGGGATAAGCAGAAAGGAGACGCGCTTTCACATTCTTAGGAGTTATCATTTATTATTATAACCTTGCTCATTTTCAGAGAGATTCTCGGACATTTAAAAACTCACAATAAAAGAAGATGGGAACATAATATTACTATTTAAAAGAAAATGATAGATTAATACCAGAAAACTCCAGACTATTCCATTTAACTCCGTGTGGAGAGCAGTCTTTGAAATTAAGTTTAGTGACTCCAGGCTTTTTATTTATAGAAACAACTTGGTTGTCGGTCCGAGAAGTGAGATATACAGGGTTCCAAATAAACTTGAGTCACAAAGAACTGCAAGTACTAAAGGAGCGTGTGGATGAAAAAAGAAACCCTTTAAATGCCCTGTCTAGTTGATAGGAAAAGCATTTCTATTCGATAAAGCCCAATAAAATGATTTACAGACAGTATGTAAAAATTAAATATCTGTACATTTACAGACTCACACTACTTGAGCTACCATTATGTACCCCAGGGGCAAAGAGGAAAAGAAAACAGGAAGAGAAGTGGTATTTCGAATAAAGAAAAAATACTCCATCCCTTCTTCCCAAGAGTAGCATGGAAATGAACTGTGGGTGAAGGGTGCAGCCTGGCTGAGTGCCTAGCCAGGCAGGGGTGTCCCTCGGTTTGAACTGGTCAAAGGCGCCCCCTCTGGGAAGCTGTAGCACTTGAACATGTGGCTTGTTAACTGGAGAGTCTACCAGACAAAAGTAGTTTTGTCTCTCTGGAAATTCAGCTTCCCAGGGTGTTGGGCTTCAGTCTCCCATTTGTCATGTCGGGTGTGTGAATTTCCTAGCCGACCTTGCCTGCTTAGCGGCATTCTGTAGAAGAGCCCCTGGGTCTGGGGCTGGGAGCATTGGATTGCAAGGTCCATTCTAATTTTGAAATCAAACCTCTCCTGCCCTGTAAAGTGCAAATTCAAAGCCTAGTTGGATCTGCTCCCATGGGGAGGATGGGGTGGACTTGATCCCATGAAAGGCTGGGTAAATTGGACATTATTATGCAGGAATTAAACTCTCTGGATTAAAGAAAGTGGGTCTCCTTTACCTTACAAGGAATGAGAAGTCATTGCATTTTGCATCCTAACCCATTCTTACTCTGACATTTTAAAGAACATGTATGCTTTTACCTACCTCCATTTACTTGTTTCTTCCAGAAAATAATAACAGTATTGATAAACCATGTATACAATAGCATCCACCATGTATTGGGCACTTTACCATGTAGCAAGCATTGCTTTGCAAACCCTTACTGTATCTTCTTATATCTTGCCAGCCCCTTTTCATTGGCAGGCCATTCTCTCCATTGCACAGATCCAAATTCTGAGACTCAGTTGTTCAGGAATGAAAAGTAGCAGAGTAGAGGTTTACATCTACAATTTTTAAAGAGGATGCAGAAATTCTCTTCCCTGCCTGTTCAGGGCTATTCATTTTAGAATATTTGAAGTCAACAAAGAGGGAAGTAATAGTTACCTTTACTTCACAACTTGCTCCTTAGCAAGATGCTGCCCATCTTCCTGAAGGTGAAGGACTATTGAAATCAACTTTATATGGAAAAACAAAAGATCCAGGATAGCCAAAACAACCTTATACAATAAAAGAACTTCAGGAGGCATCACCATTCCTGACTTTAAGCTCTACTACAGAGCTATAGTTCTGAAAACAGCCTGGTATTGGCATAAAAATAGACAGGTAGACCAATGGAATCGAATTGAAAATCCTGATATTAATCCACGCACCTATGAACACCTGATTTTCGACAAAACAGCTAAAATTATACAATGGGGCGAGGACAGCATCTTCAACAAATGGTGCTGGCACAATTGGATGAGGGTGTGTAGAAGACTGCAGATAGACCCATGTCTGTCGCCATGAAAAAACTCAAGTCCAGATGGATCAAAGACCTCAACATCAATCCAGGCACATTGAACCTCTTAGAAGAGAAAGTAGGAGTTACCCTTGAACAAATTGGTATAGGAGACCGCGTGATGAACATAACTCCAGGGGCACAGACACTGAAAGAAACAATTAATAAATGGGACCTCTTCAAACTTAGAAGCTTCTGTAAGGCAAAGGACACAGTTGACAAGACCAAACGGCAGCCCACTGACTGGGAAAAGATTTTCACCAATCCTATATCCGACAAAGGGCTGATCTCCAAAATATACAAAGAACTCAAGAAACTAGTCAACAAAACACCAAATAACCCTATTAAAAATGGGGTACAGAACTGAAGAAAGAATTCTCAATAGAGGAAATCAAAAAGGCTGAAAGACACTTAAGAAAATGTTCCACATCCTTAGCTATCAGGGAAATGCAAATCAAAACAACTTTGAGATACCATCTTACCCCTGCCAGAATGGCTAAAATTAGAAACACCAATGATGACTTATGTTGGAGAGGATGTGGAGAAAGTGGAACACTCCTCCACTGCTGGTGGGAGTGCAAACTCATACAGCCATTTTGGAGATCAGTATGGCGGTTCCTCAGGAAAATGGGAATTAGTTTACCACAGGACCCGGCAATCCCCCTCTTAGGCATATACCCAAAGGATTCACATCCATGCAACAAAGACATCTGTTCAACTATGTTCATAGCAGCACTATTTGTAATAGCAAGAACCTGGAAGCAACCTAGATGCCCCTCAATTGAAGAATGGATATTGAAGACGTGGCACATCTATACAATGGAATACTACTCTGCAGAAAAAAATAATGGTATCTTGAAATTCACAGGCAAGTGGATGGCACTTGAAGAAACAATCCTGAATGAGGTAACCCAGTCACAAAAAGAGGAACACAGTATGTACTCACTCATATATGGATTTTAGACCTAGAGCAAAGGATCACCAGCCTATAATTCACATCACCAGAGGAACTAGGATACAAGGTGTATTCTAAGAGATTCATATAAAGGCCCTCACAGAACTGGGAAGGGACAAGTCCCCCAGAGCTCAGGTGAAGTGGGGGGGGACAGCAAATGGAGAGAGAAGTAGGAGAAAATGAGGGGGAGGAAAGGAAAACATGTGTGACCAGGAAGATTGAGCCTGGTTAGGAATAGAAGATAGGAAAGAGAGAGAGAGAGAGACAGAGACAGAGAGAGAGAGCATAAAAGAGGGAGCCAATATTGGTTTGAAGATAAAATTGAACACAAAGAAAGGTCTAGAGAACTACAAGACTGCTGCCAACTAACAATTTGAGCTTCCGTGGAAAGGCTATCATACATGCCCTTCCTGGAGAGTGAGATCAACAACTAACTTCTCCATGGAGCCCTCAACTAATGCCTGTTGGAAACAGGATCAAACACCCATACATAAACACTGAGTCGAACTAGAACCCAGATGCAGATGGAGAGGACAAGACCATGCGGCAGAAACACATAGAGACAGCTTACCTGAACAAGGAGGAGCTAACGGCCACTAGACTGATAGCTGGGAAGCCAGCATGGGACTGACTCAGGCCTCCCTGAATATGGGTCTCAGCCAGAAGGACTGAGCAGTCTAAGAGACCTCAGACAGTGGAGCCAGGATGTATCCCTGGTGCACAAAAGGACTTTGCGAACATATCCCCCATGGAGGGATAACTGCCATAATCTAGAGATAGGAGAGAAGCCCTAGTCCCTACTTCACATGACCTGTCAGATCTACATGACCCCAACTGGATGGCATTCCCCTACATGTGGAATTGGGGTTGGGGGATGGGAGGGGAGGGTGGGTGGAGTGCATGTGAGAGGGCAGAGAGGGTAAAAGGGAGGGAAGGAGGGAAGGAGGGATGGAGGGAGGGAGGGATGGACGGAGGGATGGAGGGAGGGAGGGAGGGAGGGAGGGAGAGGGAACTGGGATTGACATGTAAAATAATAAATTAAATTAAAAACAAAAATGCTTTGACTCCAAAATTTAAGTTGAAGGACAAGTTACTGGGGAAAAGGATTTCTATTTTTGTTTCCACAGAAAATGAAAAGATGTGGATTCCTTCCAGACTAATGTGGTTTGATCACGCCAGACCGTCTGAAACAGAGTACAAGGTGATCCTACATTCAAAACAGCTGGACAAAGCAGCCCTACAGACTACAGCCAGGATTTCTAAATCTTCTTCGAATCCCCCATGACAGCGCCCTTACCAGTAGGAAGTAGTTTGGAAAGAACGGCGCCCAAATTCCCAAATATTGTGTATAAATGTTTGTTTCCATTTAATTGGACTTTGTTATATAAAATAAAATAAAATATAATAAAAAAAGAAAGAAAAAAAACAAAAACAAAACCAAAAAACTCCTTTGAACCACAACATCAAATACAGCCTTCAATACATTAAGCAGTTGAAGATTGGAGCCTAAGGAACTAACCTATCCATAATGAGCTTGCACCCACATTCAAGAAGAAAAACTGAAAGAAAAGTGAGGCCTGGTTGTAGATGCTTATGACCCCAGTGCTGTGGAAATGTAGTCAGACAGATCCTTGGAGCTCACTGGCCAGCCTACCCTGCCTCACGACCTTCAAGACAATGAGAGACATGCTCTTCATAAACAAGTAAACAGTTCCTAAGGAATGATATCTATTCTCTCTCTCTCTCTCTCTGCAGCTTAGAAATAGGAGTGAACTGGTATTGTATACACTATAATGTTTTTACTAGTATGTATTAACTACACATAATAATGGGTCCCATTATAGCATTTTTGTTTGGTATTGTCAAGACAACCACAGATCAATCAATAAACACACACACACACACATACATGCGCGCACGCCTTCTAGCTATACTGGGGATTGAACCAAGGGTTTTCTAAGTGATCTATCACTGAGCTACAGTCCCAGCCCTTCTTTTCCTTTCATTGTGATTGCTATAATTCCTAGGTTCATTTATATGTGTTAGTAATTTTAGTAACAATAGCTCAGGATCATTCCATGTTTGGCAAAGGCCATGGAGGAAACACACACTATTTGCTTAAGCCTTTACTGAGAATAAGTGGAAGTTACTTAATCAAGTTCATGAGCCTACAGTTACTCTCCCTTATCACAGCTTCCACTCTGGAAGCTCTAACTTCCTACAGCTGACAAGTTACAAATCACATCCCACTCTATACTGCTGATACATTGAAAAATATGATTGTGACTCCAAGTCATTAGAGTATATTCATGAATCCATTGTGAACAGATGACCCTGGCATCAGGAACCCTCTGAAGCCCTCCCATTCTCAGAACATAGGTTTCCTTTGTGATTTCAAAGGTTTTTTTTTCTACAGGTGTGAGCAATGGAAGGATTTGTTCAGTCAAATGTTCAATTGCTTCTCCATGTGAAGAAATTCTCCAGAGAATATTTGAGAGACAGCTATGTACCAAGTAGTAGACTGGACATTCAGGAGTTAGCTCTTTTATCTGGGTGTCATAATACTTACATGACACCCAGATTTGAAAAGTGAGACAGGAGGATGACTTGAGATTAGCTTGAGATATTCAGCAAGACACTTCCTCTTCCTCATAAAATAAAGGAAGAAAAGGAAACTGCAACAGTGCTTTAATGTTCACAGTAATTCAGACTTATTAAGTATTTCTCCTACTTTTCCTAAACATGTGAGGATGTTAGCAGGCCCAATTCTAGCACAGGTGAGCCACTAAGCAGTGTCAATGTCTAAGTCTAAATCCCTATTGGTCTGATGTTAACATCCTCTCTATTACTCTTCTCCCATGAAGCTCTCTGGCTTTAGTGAGTGATAGGTTTCCCTGCTTCTTTCTCACAAAACTCTAAAATATGTCTGTCAGCAAGACATCTTGGTATTCTGTATATTAGACTTGAGCCACAGTTCACAAGCCATGCCATGCTCTGGAAGCCTTTTAGGAAGGACAAAAGGATGCAATCCATTCTAGCATCACCCAATGTCCTAGAGGACACCAATAATGTGTTTTCCCTCTTACATGGTTAGGTGCTCCTCATGGAGTTTCGGTATGGGAGAAAATGATCCTCCATTTTGTCCCATACATGCCCCATCACTTGGACACTTGAGCTAGTCTCAAGGAAGACACTTGGGTATTTCTGTCATGCTTGTCTGGTTTCAGCCCTCCCAGTACCAAGCATTGCTTGAGTCCTTATGGGAAATTGTACCCGTATGATGGCTGCCACTGTTGCCTTGTCTTCCTCTCATGTGGGACAGCTGAGGAAATGCTACATTTGTCATCCTTAGTTTCAAAGATGTCTCTATTACATGCCTAGTGATAGTTTTCCTCTAAGAAAGCAAAAAGATGTGTTGAAAGATATAACTGCCTCTCTTATGAGAGATTCTGGCTAGTTTGATAGTCATGAGACACACACACAGCACACACACCCCCACACACACACTCTTTCCCTTCTTTATGGGTTAAGGGAACAGCACTTCTAGTCTATCCCTTGAATGAATGCTGGACAATAAGGGACAAAACCTACCCTTCCTGTTTTAACCTAAAGTGTTTCCAGAAGCCCAAATTTTTGAGTGTTTATAAATAATTTGCCTCATTTTAATTTCTTTCATTCAAATGTATGGAAAGTGTGTCTGTTGTAGGCAATGGAAAATAATTAAGACATTATCCCAGTGTCAGATGTTCAGACAGCACAGTCCCATTAGGATACATGTCAGCATCAAATGACAGTGTTGCCGAACATGAAGACTCAGGGGGGAAAGCAGTGCAGGAAGTAAGATGACCCAACAAGCCCTTGTCATAGTCCTTGTTAAGCTCCTGGCCTTTTTGCTCTGGCCTCATCTTTTCTGCTTCTCTGCTGCTATCTCTTGAACAAATTGATTTTGCCAAATTTGAGGATCTTCCTTGGTAATATGTTCAATATGCGTGCTCCCTTTGGAAGAAACTCAGCAGCCTTCTGAGCCTTTCTATCTGCTCCCAATTTCCTATACTGTGAATTATGTCATCTAGATTTTGTGCTGTTGCCAGTGGGAAAAGGCTGTCTGGATCAATTTCGTCAGGCGGCCTCCTAGGCCTAAGAACGCCAATTAGATCCCCGCAAAGCCAGCCTGTGCCCGGGAAGATCAACCCCAGTTTCCTATACTTTTCCTCATTGTTTAAGCTCTTGACCTTGGGAATGAGTTGGTGTACACATTTTACTCAGCGCTTCTGCCAAAACCTCTGCCCACGACAGGGCAGGTTTATTCCAGTCTTTCACAAGCCACAGAAGTGTTCTGAGAGCCTACATCTAGGAAGAGATACATTCTGCCTATGCAGGGTGGACTCTGATCTGGGAATGAGAATTTTGTTGTTGTTGTCACTCTCCTGACTTCCAGCTAAAGTGGAAAGAGTTAAAACCATACCCACATCTACAACAGCCATGAGGAGTAAAAATAGCTTCACACTAGATTACCCACATTATCTTGTCCCATCATTTAGTTTGATGTCCATGAGGAAAAAAAGCAATTCAAACACCTTGTTGGAGCTTTTACTTCAATCTTGTCCTCTTGGCAGAGTTCATTTGAGGGGGAGACCGAGCCCCCATAGTCTACTCTGGACTTAGGAGACTAAGAAGCCTCTCCTGAACTCTGGTCATGCCAGACAGAAGAAATCCCTAAGCACAGCTGAGTAGTGTGACATGTTCCCTCACACTTGGTAACTGAAAGAATTCCCTTCTCTTTGACCCCTTCACTCTGTTAATCATTTGATTGGAGTTATAGTTTCAATAAAATGTGGAGTTGTATTAGAAGTTGAAGGAGATAAGGGGATTTATTTGTATATAAATAAATTTAAATAAGGGCTCTTTGAATAAAGTACTACTGGCTTCTGTCTGGGAAGAAAGGTGGCCCCTGGATGCATGGCCAAAAACCTTTATCCCGTGACTACTAGGGCCCCAGGATTAGAACCTAGGGATTTCTGTGACTGGAAATGCATTGTAGAAGCTTGTGAACCACAAACCTTGTGAACCACTATAGCCTCATTCACTCTTTCATTTGGCCACTCAGACTTTAGCTTTTCTTGGATTATCATTAATGAAGTCAAAGAGACTGGTTGTTTTTCTTAACCTAAACCCTTTCGCTGTGTACCCATACTCTTGACTTTTATAGTTTCTTTACCACTGTCAAGATTCAAGACACTCATGTTATAATCAAATAATTTCAGAATGATCACAAAAACTGATCTATTTGTGTGTATTCCAGACTCTCAGAAGACTGGAGGTACCCTTGGTCAGAGCATAATCTTTGTGGTTTTGTTTGTGTGTCTACATAAGGGGGTAGCTATTTTGTCAGCTCCTTCTACCGACACTAATAATACCCATAAGGAAACATGTTAACTGGTTATAAAACAATAAATGTCTTGACACCCCCCCCACTAGCTATCATATTCCTTTTGAAGCACAGAATGGCATTGTTTTGTCACAATGGCATAGAAAAAACTCCCTTCAAATTCTGTTTCCTACGTATGCAGATACAACTGAATCTGCCTTCATTTCAAGAAATATCCACCCTTAGCAGTTTGGAACATGGCTTTCCAGGCTGTTTTCAGTTAAAATAAATAGTTATGGTTTTATTTTTCTGTTTTGTATAGTTTTAGTTTATATATACATATCACATTAGCTTTAAAAAATGAATTTGGGGATCCTTTTTCACATTAGCAAATATAAATTTTACCCCTTTCATTTTAACTAGGAATCTGCCTCTCGGTGTCTTTCCCACTATTTCAAAATGTTTCTGATTTCTGACTAATTAGTAGTCCCATAGAATTTTTTTGGTAGGCTTTTGAAAATCCAATTAAAGAAATCACATTCCAGTTTTAGTTTGTAATGTTTTTACCCTGAACAGACATGGAACTTCGTCAAAGGTTCTTCACCCATCTCTTGAGATGATAAAATGAGCTCTTTGCTTTCTGTTTATATACTGAATTACAGTAATTTATTTTCAAATGTTGATGCACTCTTGCATGTATAGAATAAACTCTTCTTGGTCATGATACATTATCCTCTCTACAGACTACTGGATTCCATTTGTTAATATTTTATAACATTTTAGCATTTATGCACACAAGATTTTGTACAATTTTCTTTCTTGTAAATATACAGATTTTTTGGATCAGTTTATAGTAGTCTCATAAAATGAATTAGGCCCCTTTTTTATTATTATCTACAAGCATCTGTATAACATTAGTTTATCTTTCCCTGAAATTGTGGGAAAACTCACCAGTGAAGTCATCTGTGCCTAGAATTTGTTTGTGAGGAAGGTTTAAATAATGAATTCAGTTTCTTTTGTCTATAGCAAATCATCATATTTGCATTTCTTCTTTTTTGTCCATAATCCATTATTTCTATGACATAAGATACACAGTCATTGTCTCATTGCTGTGACAAAATGCCTGACTAAAGTGACTTCATGAAAAAGGAGTTATTTCTGGTTTATATTTCCACGGACTGTGGTCTTTCATGGTGGGGAGGATATAGTGGAAGGTGCCAGAGACTACACCTGGGGCATCCTACACACCAGGGACACTCTACATACCTGGAGCATCTGACACACCTGGAGTATCCTACACACCTGGGGCACCCTACACACCTGGGGCACCCTACACACCTGAGTATCTGACACACCTAGGGCATCTGACACACCTGGGGCACCCTACACACCTGGGGCACCCTACACACCTGAGTATCTGACACACCTAGGGCATCTGACACACCTGGGGCACCTGACACACCTGAGTATCTGACACACCTGGGGCATCTGACACACCTGGGCATCTGACACACCTGGGCATCTGACACACCTGGGCATCTGACACACCTGGGGCATCTGACACACCTGGGGTATCTGACACACCTGGGGCACCTGACACACCTGGGGCACCTGACACACCTGGGGCACCTGACACACCTGAGTATCTGACACACCTGGGGCATCTGACACACCTGGGCATCTGACACACCTGGGCATCTGACACACCTGGGGCATCTGACACACCTGGGCATCTGACACACCTGGGGCACCTGACACACCTGGGGCATCTGACACACCTGGGCACCTGACACACCTGGGGCACCTGACACACCTGGGGCACCTGACACACCTGGGGTATCTGACACACCTGGGGCACCTGACACACCTGGGGTATCTGACACACCTGGGGTAACTGACACACCTGGGGCACCTGACACACCTGGGGCACCTGACACACCTGGGGTATCTGACACACCTGGGGCACCTGACACACCTGGGGTATCTGACACACTTGGGGTATCTGACACACCTGGGTATCTGACACACCTGGGGCACCTGACACACCTGGGCATCTGACACACCTGGGGCATCTGACACACCTGGGGTATCTGACACACCTGGGGCACCTGACACACCTGGGGTATCTGACACACTTGGGGTATCTGACACACCTGGGTATCTGACACACCTGGGGCACCTGACACACCTGGGCATCTGACACACCTGGGGCACCCTACACACCTGGGGCATCTGACACACCTGGGCATCTGACACACCTGGGGCACCCTACACACCTGGGGCACCCTACACACCTGGGCATCTGACACACCTGGGGCACCCTACACACCAGGGACACTCTACATACCTGGAGCATCTGACACACCTGGAGTATCCTACACACCTGGGGCACCCTACACACCTGGAGCATCTGACACACCCAAATTACCTACAGCGCCTGCAGTCAGGGGCAGAGAAGGAACTGGAGTAAGACAGTATGACACCTCAAGTTCCTCAGTAACCCACTTCCTTCAGTGAGGTCCCACCTCCTAAAGGGTCCACAACCTTCTCAAGCAGCACCGCCCACTGGGGACCAACCATTGGAGGACATTTCGCATTCCCACCACAGCAGAACATGCTTCTGCATCTTTAAAATTGTTTGCTTTGTAGCTCTTAGATATAGACTGAAAATCTCCTCTTCTCTATCAATTTACTTTTTGTTTTTAAGTTATTCTTGGTAAGAAGTTATCCATTTTATTACTCTTCCCAAGCTAATGTTTTAAAATGAATTTAATCTATTGTATTCTTCTTTAATTCATTGCCTTAGTATGTTTTAAAGGCTTGTTTTAGTTCTAATTGTATATATGTGTGTGTACATAGGTGTGTGTTTATGAGTGTTGGTACCTGAGGTGCTTGGAATAGAACTGGGATCCTTTGGAAGAGTACCATGTGCTCTTAATAGCTGAGCCATCCTTCAAGCCTTGTATTAAATGGTTGTTTAAGACAGAAAGTCTTGTTTTTCAAACACAGAGAAATGAGTAAATAGTGCAAGAAAAGAGTACACAAATTTTCTACATTGAAAAGATTAAATTTTAAGTAAAATTATTGTGTACTTATTCTCTAATGTTGCAGGAACATACCAAACAAAAAGTGAAAGATTGTTTATAATACTCACCAAGTTCTTCTCTGGAACACCCTCTGTAGACCAGGCTGGCCCCGAACCCAGACATCCACCTTTCTCTGCCTGCATGTACTACTGTGCCTGGCTTACCAAGTCCTTCTTAAGAAAATAAACGTTTTTCCTGTGACTTAATTTAGAAATTTAAAAGATTCTGCATTTATTTCTGTAATTGTATGTAGGTATCAACATTACATAATAATTTTTTAAATGACATGTAGGTATCCCTATCTATATATTTATGTTTCTATATACACTAAAGAAGATTACATACAGCACAAAGTTTTGTTCGTCTTAGTTGGAAATCACTTTAAAAGAGTTTGCGTGTAAGTTATATTTTACACATGTATGTTCTACACTAGATTTTATTCCATACCACATCATGTGGCTATTCTGTTTCTGATGAAATTCAGGCAAGTATCATTCTTCTGCCTCTGTTCACCTTTTGTTGTTGTTGTTGTTGACAGAATTTCTTATTGACCTTGAACTGATTGGGCTAAACTGATTAGGCAAGAAGCCCCAGAGATCCACTTGTCTCTGCCTGCCTCCCATCCTCACTGCTGGGATTACAGCATGCATGCACCTCCCTCCACACCTGTGTCAGTTGCTTATATGAACCCTGGGGACTGGACTTGGGTCCTTGCATTTTACCCACTCACCTACTTCTCCAACCTTGTTTACACTTTTACAAAATCTTTGGGAAAATGGAAAAGTACAATATGATGTAAAGAAGATGCTCTTCCCATAACTGACAATCATTAGACTTTGGCCATGTTTGCATCATTTATTTTTCTCCCGAAGTTGCCATAACTTACAGACATGAAGACAGATTAACGTCATTGCTAACAAGATGAATAATTCCTATACTCTAAGTTCAGTTTGCATTGCTCCTTTCCTCAACATCTTCAAACATCTCTGATGATTGTCTTGCTTGGTTTTAACCCAACGATTTTCAACCTGTGAACCACGGCCCCTTTAAGAGTGGCATGACTCTTTCCCAGGAGTCACCTAAGACCATCAGAAAGCATAGATAGTTACATTACAATGCACAACAATAGCAAAATTACAGTTACGCTGTAGCAAATAAATAATTTTATGGTTGGGGTCACCACAACATGAGGAACTGTATTAAAGGCTTCCATCATTAGGAAGGTTGAGAATCCCTGTTCTAGAATCAAACAAAGCTGCGTGTTTTGTCTCATGACTGTTTCTCTTGAGTTATTTTTTAAATATTTATTTGTTTAGTATGTATACAGTGCTCTCCCTACCAGAGACTCTTTACCACTTGTATTTTGTTTTCATTTAAACTTGTTAAAGAGACCAGCACAGTGCAGACAGTCACATCTTCTGAACGTATTTAATTGATTTCCACTGCAGTTAATAAGTGTTTCTTTGAACCCTCTCCCTTGTTCTCTGCATACAAAAGCCAGGGACATAAAGTTTGTACAAAATCCCTTAAGTGTGTTGATCTGAATATGTTGTAGGGGGTGCTAGGTTCTTCCTATCAGAGACATGCTCCATCATGACACATGCCAAGATCAAACTATGCATGACGATGACAGTGACAGATTTTCCTGTATGAGCTATAGTGCCTTTGTATCAGTACAGTGGCACTGTGTGTCTATTGGATTAGAGTGGTGGTTTGTCTAATGAGCATTTTTAGTTTTTATTTGGGTAGAGTTATTTCATAAATAGTACAAAATGAGCACTTTTTAAGAAAAAATCTCTGAAAGTGATTGAATTCCTTTGCTGATGATCAAGGTTGCTAGGCTTTAAGCCTTCCCTGCAGCCCACACGGACATGGATACCCCTACGCAACATCTGAACTTGTGCTTTGATTATTGACAGAGTTAGAGCCACACTGCTGGCTTCTTTGGAGAGCAGAAGGTGTTCAAAGTGGCAGGAGGCAAGTGGCCCCAAAGGGCTTCTTCTCACACGCGTGGTCCTGTCACAAGGCAGTCAATTACCCGTCTCCTGTTTGTTTTTATGGGGATCATGCAGCCAAGGTACAGTGGTGAGTCCAGGATTCCTGTGGCCATGGGTTTATGAGCTGTTCTAGTTGGGATTCAGGAGATTTCTCGTGGCAATTGAAAACATTTCCAGGGAAAGGCAGAAAAGACAAGCTAAGAGCTCTTAGTGTGCCCTGTGCCTGGGCAGTGTTGCTGCTACTCTTCCACAATGGAGGTCCTTAGCTCAACTGTTTTTCACATCTCCTGTGAATGGGGCTCTGTTAATGAGAAACTACTGGGCTTCCCAGAGATGATTGCTGGGCAAGAGTCTGGTCCCGCTTGGGGAAGTGCTCCCACATTCGTAGAACTCCCTCCCTGATATAGTAAACTTCCCTTAATCTGTTTTTGCTTCTATTTTTTAACTTTCTTTGTACATTTGGAAACTATACAGTCTTTTCATACAACAAATATGAAAATAATTGAGATTCCTGGTGGATTAAAGTGTTTGTTCATAGCTATGCATAGAGACATTTTATCATTTTGGTTGCTTTTATCCTTATGTAAATTTAGATTGGCTACTTGTTGGCTGTTATTTTCTCCAATCTGCCAACCACTAAACAGTCACCAAACACGGAGGAATCTGTTCACTTTGCATGTGGCTCTTCTTCCTGGCAAACCACTGGCTTGGCAACCCTGAACTCAGCATGTTAGTCTAATTTTCTGTCTGCAAAGGTAACATTGTGGCTTAGGGAAGGAAGCAGGTATGGAATGCCCAAAGTATGGTGTGAAAGGGATTGCTTTGAAAATCATTAAAGACATACTAAGGTTCATGGGGTCTTTGATTTCAGAGCCATGGATGGAGGTCAGACGGTACACAAACCCCTGACATCATAAGCCTTGCTTTCTGGGTCTTTCCCTCTGTGCATTTTCCTGGAGAGAAGTGTTTAGGCTTTTATTGCAACATTTGGGACAACACACTAATGTGATTCTCAGTACTGAGGAAAGCACAACAAGTCACATTGAAAGGAAAGGAGAAAATAATCCCCACTATCCAACCTCCCCAGATGAGAGCCCTGGCTTGGCCTGCTGTCCTGCTGTGATGAATGACACCTCCTTTCACTCTCCAAAGGGTCCCCCTTGGATCATCTCCACATTTATAGTCTGGTTCCTATTCCTGTCCACAGATTGTAGACATCTCAGTCCATCTGTTCACTGTGACTTAGGGCTAAACACAGACTGTATCTTTTGGGCTAAAACTGTCCCAAGACATGGCTGTAACATTGCACATGATCAACCTATAAAATCCTGCTGCAAAAATTCAGCCTCAGAGTTGGAATCAGAAGCAGACATCTGGGAAGATTTCTGCATTCGAAATCCTGATCTGAAATTCCCTGGGATAGGGTTCAAATCACCGTCCTTGAATCTATTGTGTGGCAGTAAGCATGAGACAGGTGACTTAGGCTTAGGCCACATATCCAATAAAAAGTAATATATTTATAATGTTGGTGCCACACCCATGACACACTTTTATTTTTATTTCAAATTTCACAGGAATTCGGAAAACAGAAGACTATTCCAGGCCCCTCTCAACCTTTGGATCGGTTCTAGAGCAAAGGATTTTATGCAAGCCACCTGTCAACAAATGTTATACACCTGTGATGTGGCAGACTTGGAGTGAACATTGTAGGTAGAGCCTGAGCTGGCTTCCTAGAATTTCCAGGTTAGACTACGTGGGGGAGGGGGAGGGTCTGTAGGATAACTGCAGATGCCACACAAGAGCAATGTCCCCTGGTAATAATTAATCCCACCTGTTTCTGATGATAGTGGGCTCTTCACTTTGAACAAACTGTTTAACAAATTTCTTCTCACACTGAGCAAAAATTTATATTTAGTTGTGAAAACCCCACTTTTAAAATGAGAATCATCAAAGAAGTACAAGTAGTTTGCCACTGGTAAAAATCATGCTTTTAACAGGCTAATTTCTACCTTATTTATATTTAGATTGGCAATATGGAATTAAGGTGCTTTTTTTGGTTTATTGGTTAGACTTGTGTATGAATATTGCCTGTTATTTGAAAATCCAAACTTGAATGCAAAAAAATATTGAATATGAAAAGAAAAAAATATTTTCAGTAAAGGGCTTTTCCCCCTAGAGTATCTGTATTTAAAGAATTTGACCATCACTGTCATTAAAGGAAGATAATTAATAGTTCCTTTTCATTTGATCTTGTTAATAGTAACGTGGTGCTATGAATCTTGTATTGTTATTGCTGTTGGTGGTTGTGGTTTTTGTAGTACCTGGAATCAAACTTAGGGTCTGATGTGCTAGCATTCTGACAGTGAGCTATACCCTGGGTATTATGGTTTGGATGTGAAATATCCCTCAAATACACATATGCTAAGAGCTTGATTCTGTCCCATGATGCTATGGGGAGATGCTGGAGCCTTAAGAAGGCAGGGCCTAGTGGAAGGAAGTGATGTTAGAGGAGGTGTGTCCTGGGAGGAATATGGAGATTCTGGGCCTAAGTTATTATTATTTTTTTCTCATACTTTGCTTTTCTGCTGCCAGAGGTGGCCCTCTTCTCTGCCACATACCCCTGTCAGATTGCTGTGTGCCAACTAGGCTCTGTGGCTAGGTGACAATGGACCAGGATGGCAGACAAGGTGAGTCACAAAAAGTGTTTCCCTCAGCACTAAATGGGATGTCTCCATTAAACCCCTCCCCTCAGGATTTAGGGAACCTGTGGAAGAGGCCGCAGGAAGAGTGTAAGAAGTAGATGGGAAAGAGGACACCAAGAAAACAAGACCCTCTAAGTCAGGGGTTCTTAACCTTCCTAATGCTGGGATCCTTTAATACAGTGCCTCATGTTGTGGTGACCCCAACCATGAAATTATTTTCATTGCTACTTCATAACGGTAAGTTTGCTATTGTAATGAGTTGTAATGCAAACATCTGTGTTTTCTGATGTCTTAGGTGATCCCCATGGAAGGTCATGACCCACAGGTTGAGAACCATTTCATTAACGTAAAGGTTCACAACTGACCTGTCACATATTCCTTCTAGGAGAGGGGAAATCAGTTTTCTCCATCAGAGTGACACTGAGTATGTCAACCACTCCAGGACAGGCTTCATGTTCAGGAGTAGCTGACCAACATATAATGGACTCCACAGGGTTTTTTGTGTGCTTTGTTTGGTTATAATTTGGTGTTTTTCTTTGGGGCATGATTTTATTTTGTTTTCTTGCTTTGGAGGAGTTTTGTTGTTGTACTGGATTTTTGTTTATTGTTGTAAAAAGAACTTAAAGTTGTGTGGATAGGGAGGGGAAGAGGATCTGGAAGGACTTGGGTTAGGGGGAGAGTATGATCAAAATATATCTGAATTTAAAAATTGTTCTAAAAAAAATAAAAACTGTAGTAACCTTGTCACAGCTATGGAAAGCTGCCAAACACATCAGGACTCTTTAATTGAGTTGAAGATGAGAAAGGTCATTTGAAAATTGGTTCGAAGTGAGTTTTGCACACCATCCTCTGCAGCTTTGTCTTTGCAGCTAGTCACTTAAATGACAAACTTTTGTGAAACGCTTCATCTGTGTTTGGTGGAATTGCTGGGGGAAGGGGGTGGCAAAGTCATAGACTTCACAACTCTCTAACTCTACAGACAGCAAGGCCTTTCCCAGCCAGGTGTGGTCAATCACATTAATGGCACCATTCATAGCCCAAGAAAACAAGAGACAATTAATGTAGAATGAGTTGGTCCTTTTGCAAATCACGATCTTTTTATTTATTGTGTATATCATGCCTGCTGTGTGTGTAGGCATTTTTATTTGAGGTGTATGTAATTAATGATACGGTTCATTAGGGGGAGAACAGCTCACACAGCTCAGAAATACAGTAGTTCACAGTGTTGTGGGCTTAACTGATTCCACATGGCCCCAGATATTTCCTCTTAGTACTTTAGAGGGAATATTAGCTGTGAACATGGGGAATGACACATTTTCAACCAAGAGTCCAAGGTGAAGGCGTGCTATGCTAGGCTGTGTTAAGAGTGGCTGGTGTGTGACCACTATGACAACCTGCTGTTATTACTTCGGGTCCCTCTCCTTTGATCAACATCAGTCTCATGCATGTGTGAGTAGTTGTGCTGTTGGTGAGGTTGAGGAGAATGAATTTGTGCTTGAGTGACTGCTAACACATGGACATCACTTCAGTGTGAGAAGTTAAAGTCCATGCTTTTCCTTTTTTAAAATGCAGTGTATGTAGGAGGAGTGATGTCTAATCTGGGCCCCTAGGCTGTAAAGACCTGCTTTCCTGGAGTATCTTGGTTGGTTCTGGCTGCATGGTCGCATGCTTATCTATCACACCTTGGGTTCCATTTTCACCACTGTAAAGATTTATTCTTTAAAAGTCATTTACCAACCTTTAAAACATTACCTGCACCTTTAATCCCAGCACTCGGGAGGCAGAAGCAGGTGGAATTCTGTGAGTTCAAGGCCAGCCTGATCTACAGAGTGAGTTCCAGGACCGTCAAAGCTATTACACAGAGAAACCCTGTCTTAAAAAAACAACAACTAAGCAACCAAATAATCAACAAAAAACCATCATCTGTGATGTTTTCTTAGACTGAACATCAGCTTGACTAATCCTTCATGGCTTAGGTTTTTAGTTTTTGTTTTGTGTTTGTTTCTTGTACTATGTTTTTGTGACATTGAGGCATCTTGCCCTCTTGAGGCCTATCTGTTAACTCCACTCATTTCCCTTCCAATGTTCCTTGTTGCCTTCGCTGTCTGGTGTATGTTGACACTCAGTTCATAGACTCCTCTTTGCCTCAGACCTCTATTCCCACCATTGCCTCCTCTGCAGTGTTTGTCTAATCATTTTACAAATCATGTTGAATGTTCAGGTGCCAGACTAAATATCATCAGGCTAGGTCAGTTTCTCCCAGTCTCAACTATGGCCTGGTGATGTGGCATGTGGCCTTTGTCCTCAGCACGTAGCCTCATTTGCACAGACACCTGTTTATGTAGATCTTGTTGTTATGTCATGTTTCCTAGTGTGTGGACACAGTGGAGTGAGGGACTGAATTTGCCGGACTGTCTCTTCTGCTCCTGTTAGTCAGTACCTCCTGTGACCAAGAAGCTATCATTAAGCACTGGTGGAATGAATGGATGCCTAGAGGAAGGGCTATGAGGCTTTGTAAATTAACATAGGATCCAAGTAGCTTGAGTTCACTTTGAGAAAAATACAAATCTAAGGTGACCAGTAGTAGTCATGAGGCTAAATGGTGACACATTTATAAAAGCTGAATTCTGGTGAAATGTGTGGCTGAGTGGAAGGACAGTAACAGCTTGGGGTATTCGTTAAATTTCCTAATGTTAAGAGTAATTGTTTAGCATCTCAATAAATTAGTATATGATTATAAAAAAACAAAAACAAACAAACAAAACAGGCTTGTCAAAATGTGTTCTCAATGCATGTGTATCTCTTGGAAACCCCAGGGATGGGTCATAAAGTAACTGGCCTAAAGCATCTAGCCAGGCAATTATTTCTCACAGGGGTGATTCTGAGCTTTTTGCATCTCATTCTTAGATTTCTGCCAAGAGGGAACATACTTATAATAGAAAGAAAAGACTAATCCAGTATACAAACAAATAGCTCTGACTCTGAGTCCTTGGCCTTCCCTGAGCACATGCTGTGTTCTTTCCTTTTGTTTGGAGGAGGTTTGTGCTTATGGCTGGAAGGCAGGGGGCCCATGCTATTCATTGGAATTCTGGGGATGGCTGCCACTTCTATTGAAACTTTGTGTTACAGCATGAGATCTACCAGGGACCAGATGATAATGTCTCACCCCAAATTTTTATCCTACTCCATGGTAAAGGAGTTGTCAGGGAGACATAACAATCCATTTTCTGCATCCTGTGCTTTCTTTTCTGTGATATTCATAAGAAAAAAATGAACTGGTCCCTGGATAAACATAAGAAACAGACTAGGGATAAAGTTGAAGAAAAGGAGCTGCTTTCATTAGAGCTGCTTCTTGTTGAGCCATGAATTGCTCCCAAATCTCCTGCCTTCTGAGAGCAGCTGGGGTTACTCTTCATGAAAAGCCACTTCTCAATGACTTGGTGGCAAAAGGCCTTCCAGAGCTCCTGTGAGCAAAGGAAACACTGGAAATGTCTATGTCCTGTACCCTGAGCTCTACCCATACCCCAGAAGTTCAGGAACACCATGCTTTGCATGCATGTTTGGCTGTACTAAAGCAGGATATCTTTCCAGAAGTTTGAAAAAAATGACCACTATGAACTATTCACATCGTTCTGGACTTGATCTCCTATGATTATAGTGAAATTTACTTCCCTTGATACCCACGGAGAACTATTCAAAGACACAGACACAGGTAAGACTTGTATCTGATGTACAAGGACACCGAGGTCTCTAACCAGCAGTTCTTTTCTCCCTTAGGAGAAAATGCACAATAGATTCCAATTGTTAATAACAAACACTATGTTATATTGCATCAAAAATTTTAAATTGATTACAAACCAGCATCACAATATTTTAAATACTTGAGGTTCACTAACAGACACTGTTAAGACAATTTTCATTTGCTCCTTTATTATTTAAATTTCATTTCAATTGGCAGAGTGCTTGTCTAGCATGAGTGAATGCCTGGGTTCAATTCCCAGCACCACATAAACTAGACATGATTGTGTGCAATCATAATCCTAGTATTCTGAATGTGGAGGGAGGATGGTCAAAAGTTCAAGGCCATTCTTAGGCCTTGACACCTTATATATTCAGACAGTTATGAGAATTCCTACAAAGATGTTGACATTGTTGTATTTCATTTCCTACACAAACAGGATTTTGGAAATTTGCCTCCATAACATTGGGTTTGTAGGCAAGCTGGTAGAGCATTGTGTGTTTGATTATTGTACTTCCCATTTTGGACCTACCACTCCCATTACCCAAGAGTTAGCATATTGTCCTAGAAGGAGTACGAACAAAAGGGCAGTTGCCAAGGCACATGCATTCAGAGACAGATGCCTCTGGTGAAAACAATGGTGTGGAAACAGAATGTGTGAGGAAGATGGAAAGAAACTGAAGGCAGCCTGGGCCTCCTAAGGGAGAAAAGAACTGCTAGTCAGAGACCTCAGTGACCTCTTACATCACCTAGAAGTCTTACCTGCATCTGTATCTTCAAAACAGTGAATCCAAGGCCAGCCTAGGATACACAACGCCCTGTGTAAAATAGATCCATCTACTGATCACTAGACAGATGATAGATGATAGATAGATTTGCAGATAGATAAATAAACAAATAGCAATTGAAGCTTCCAATCTATTTCTGTTTAAGAGTACTAGTCAATTTATTGTTTGTTTGTTTGTTTGTTTTTCAAGACAGGGTTTCTCTGTGTAGCTTTGGAGCCTGTCCTGAAACTCGCTCTTTAGACCTGGCTGGATTTACAGAGATCTGCCTGCCTCTGCTTCTCAGAGTGCTGGGATTAAAGGCATACATCACCAACACCCAGCATACTTGTCAGCTTATAAGGGAAGCCCTGAGGGGTCAGGGAGTATCTATCTTATTTATACTACCCCTTTTTCTATTTTAAGACTTTATTTTATTTTAATTATACAATGTATGTCTGTGTATAGTTATGCACATAAATGTGCATGGGTCCTAAGAAGCCAGAGGTTGACCCTGGCTAGGGTTACAGTAGGTTGGGAACTGCATTGTATGCATAGAGAACCAAACTTAAGGCAGTAAGTACTTTCAAACACTGAGCCCTCTTGCCATCTGCTTCAGCTAGGGTTTTGTTGCTATTAAAAAAAAAAAAAAAAAAAAAAAAAAAAAAACCACCATGACCAAAAGCAACTTGAGGAGGGAAGGGTTTGCTTTGCTTACATTTCAACATCACTGTTTATTATCCAACAAAGTCAAGGCAGGAACTCAAGTAGGGCAGGAGCTAATGCACAGGCCATGGAGGAGTGCTGCTTATAGGCCTACTCCTCATGGCTTGCCCAGTCTGCTTTTATATAGCACCTAGAATCACTAGTCTGGGGTGACCCCACCCATAATGGGTTGGTTCCTCCCACATCAATCACTAATTAATAAAATGCTCTACCAGCTTGCCTACAAGCCCAATCTTACGGAGGCAAATTTTCAAATTGTGGTTCCTTCCTCTCAGATGACTCTAGCTTGTGTCAAGTCAACATAAAACTAGCCAGGACACCCATCCCATTTATACTAATTCTTGAACATCATTCCCTACACACTTGGTTCAGAGCAGATCCAAGCTCAGAGCCTAATAAACACTGAATGTCTTCCATCTTTCCCCATCAAAAATCCTGTTGGTGAAGTAAATGAAATATAATGATGTCAACATCTTTGTAGGAATTCTCATAAAAGTCTGAGTATAAAAGGTGTAAGCTGTCCTTTCAAGGCAGCTCATTAGGAAGCTTTGAGTTTGTTGTTTTGCTTTATTTTAGGTTGTTTAGAACTTACTTGAGACTTTTTCCAAGATGTCTCAAAGTACCCTGTGGTGATATTCCCTGGGCACTGTGCTCTTCTGACAGTAGTCATGGGGTAGCTAAGAAAGTTAACCTATTACCAGAGTCTGGGAGTTGTAATAGGATATTGCTTGGCCAGTCAGACTGGTTTGATTCTGTTAATAAGTTTGATGCCTCTAACTGGAGACTCGGGTGAGTGTCTAACCCCAGTGTGCCCTGCCTTCATTCTCTATGAACAGCATAGGGAACATCTGATCTGGCTCCTGGATCAGCTTGCTCTGAAACTCTAGTGAAATGTTAACTAGCATCGGATGTTTAGTAGAACAATGAGAAATAAAAAGGGAAGTGGATAAAGTCATTTTATGGTACACAAAGCCATCTTGCACCCACAAATTATGTGGAACCATACTGCGTCCTTGAGGGGGATGATGCTTATTGTAGTTTATTTCCCCAGGCTACTAAGAAACTCTCTTTGAAACAATGTCAGAAATGCCACCAGAGAACTCTGATAGACATTAATAACGAAAAAAGTGAGCCAAGCTGATAATAAATATAAACTGTGGGAGAACTATTCCTTCTGGGGTCTTTGATGGAGTTGAAGAAAGACAGTTATGGTTATGGTTTGCCTTAGTTATAAAAAAAGATAAGTTACATATAAAACTTTAGACTCACAAGATAGGACAGCTGATAGAATATTTTCCTTAAACTTTGCCAAATGTTAATGGATTAAATATTGTTAACTATAATTCTTGCTTGGTAACATAGTTATATTATGTTAAAGTTAAAACCTTCCTTTTTATTTGGACAGAAAGGAAGAGATGATGGGGTATGTCTTCCTGTATTGTCTTACTGTTGACTAATAAATGCTGATTGGCTAGTAGACAGGCTGAAAGTATAGGTGGGGCTACCAGACTGGGAACAGGAACACAGAGAAAAGCCGCAAGAGAGATGTCAGGTAGCCACCGAAGGAGTAACATTCCGGAGGGTGAGGGTAACCCACAGCCTGGTAGCAAGACATAGTTTAATAAAAAATGGTTTAGTAATTGAAAGAGCTAGCCAATACGAAACCTGAGCCATCAACCAAACAGTTTATAATTAATATAAGCCTCTGTGTGCTTATTTGGGGGCTAAATGGCTATGGGACCAGGCAGAACAGAAACTCTGCCATTATCCTCCCTAGAAGATTATTCCACATGGAAGTCACTCTGGACATTTGGTTATTAATCCTCTACTTTCAGCCCAAGACATATCTTTTTTTTTTTTTTTTTTTTTTTTTTTTTTGAGACAGTTTTATGTAGCCTGCATTGGTGCATTGGCCTAGAACTATTTAAATAGAATAATCTTGAACTTGTGATAACTTGCCTCAAGCTCCCTGGGGTGGGATTGAAAGAGTGTACCACCACACAGAGTTATGTAGAGCAGAAATGAAACCCAGGACTTCCTATGTGGAAGGCATGCACCCTACCAACTGATCTTCATCTACACCCTCATTACAAAACCTGTACATTTAAGCCAGAAATGTTTTTCCTATAATTTCTTTTAAACTATAACTAGTGGGGAAGTATAATGTATGCTTTTAAGTCCCCCAGATTTTTTCAAACAAAGTTTGGACATAGATTGGCATGATTTTCCTATATACATACAGTAAACTTATCAGATACCTTTCCCGTGATATCTGATGTGTGTGATGGTTTAGCATCTTAATGCACCTTGTAAATCTACGATAGTGTTGCACACCTGTAATCCCAGCACTCAAGAGGTAGAAGCATGAGGGTCCAAAGTTCAAGATCATCCTCTGAATAGATTTCAAACTGCCTCAAAAATTTATATCAAAGATTTAAAAAATAAATGTTAGTGAAGGACAGGGAAAGGCTGCTTAAATTATGTGAATCATATGTGCATGTTTTAGTCAACTTAGTATTTCTCAGTGGTGGTCTAATTTGCCTGGATATTTGACAAAAGAACCTGTATCACTATAATCTTGAAGAAATGTTTCCTGCCTGTGTTTGAAGAGACCAGGTTAATCTGAGTGTTCCAGTGAGAGGGCCACCACTTTCCTTAGACTCCACAGCTTCATAAGACAGGAAGGTAGTCAGTCATACTTGTCCTTTGTGATTTTTGGTTGCCCACTCCATTGATTGGTTGCTTGATTGTTCAGTTAGTTGATTCTGGGGATATTTCACCTGAATTTCTTATATAATTCACAAGGCTATTTCTGTTAGCTGATTATGTTAGAACAGTGTTGTTACCTTGGAAAGTCCCAGCAGGGCATATAAAGTACCTGACTGATTGTTTCAATGGCTTAAAATTCTTTCTTGACACCTTTCTTCAGCAAAAGTCTTATTCCCAAACTATATGTTATTTATGTTTATTAATGGGGTTTCTGCTATATTTCAACAAATGTACATGTGTCCACTGACAAAATTCAGCCTTTGTCTGCCTCATGCTTCACGACCTCTAGTTATCAGTAGTCTACATTCTACTTGACTTGCTTAGGCTTCTCTGTAGGATGTCATATGGTTCATGTTTTCCTGACTCTGACTTAATTCACTTAGCATAATGGCTCCACTTTTGTCCATGTTTCTGTAAGTGGTGGGATTTCATTCTCTTTGGAGAAAAGTAATATTCCATTGTGCATAGATACAAATATTTCTTTATCTTCATTACTGTCCTTCTCCATAATGGCTAGATGAACTTACAAAAATATAAGTTAGTTTACTTTGATACATCATTAATGAATCCAAGTTTCTTTTTCCCTTCATCTTCACCAGCCTTTGTTGTATTTTCATACCTGCCATTTTTACTGAGTATGACAAAAGCTTGCTGTAGCTTTGATGTGCATGCCCTCCAAAGCTAATGATACTGAGAATTTTTTTGTATATTTGTTGGCCATTTTCATTTCTTCTTTTGAGAAGCACTGATTCATATTATTTTCCCATTTTTAGTATTTGGGTGTTTTATGGTTGTTAAGCAAACAAAGGTCTTAGAAAGAAGGATAAAGGATTCTGAAATAATTGAGATGATCTAAAGTATGTATTTCTCTTCAGATTAGTACATATCGAGAGCAGACAGTTCTTCCAATCTCAATGTCAAAGAGAGAGAAGATTTTCAGAGCAAGTAGTTTTTTTACTGAGTGGTGTGTCCATACTGTGCTCTGGGAAAACAACAGTACTGGATGGTTAGGGGTAATATAAACCCAAATAAATTGACCTCCAATAGCTGGTTATATCTTCTATATTTCATTGTTCTTTGTATCAAACTTTATATCAATGCAAAAGATGATCTGAGAAATACTTTTTCCACAGATGAACATAAATGCACTATTGTTTTACAGAGATCTCTCATGCTATAATACTGGTCTCATACTGGGTATGTAGTTGATCTTTAGCAAGTAACTGACAGTCTCTGAATGTTTCCAGCTGGGAACCAATGAGTGTCCCTGTATTTGGCCTTGTATCTAGGCAGTTGACTCACCTACTAGCTCTCCTGTGGTGTGTATTTTCCAGATTTAACCCTCAGTCACCACAGAATCCTGTCCTTAGCATGGTTGAGTAAGACTTTTTTTGTTTTTCTCAGATGCCCAGTTTCTGTGATGTCCCAGATCCGGACTCCAGTTACTTTCTGTGGTAGGTTTCCTCATGGTTGTTTCATGATGATCCCAGGCTGCTTCTCCATGCATTGTGACTGTCAACTAACAGCCAGGGTCCCCTATGTCATTTTTGGCCCTTTGGCTCAAGTTGAGTCTCTCATTAATTTGTGGTTCTCTTTTTTACAGAATGGGGTTGTCTCCATTGTTTCTTTGGGCATGGCTTTACAAGCTTGTGAGAAAGCTAGTTTGCTCTTAACCTTTATTTTGGAGTCTTTCTCTCTGGGTGATGGTAATCCTATGATAAATATCTCCCTTTAGCTCAAAGCTGGCTTCTGGGCTGGCCCCATTTGTCTCTGTTCCAGTGCTTCACACCACTTTGCAGTAGTCATTTCCAACTGAATTGGCAATGTTCTTATCGTCAATGAAAACAATAAATATTAATCATTGGTCCCTTCATGGTCCTTGGTGGATCATTAATCAACTCAACTTCTGCATTGTGCAGCATCGTTGGACTCAGCTTGCCTGTTTCCGTGGAATAGATCAATCATCACTGCCTGGTGGGATTGCACACTCTTCCCTGACACGTTACCCTCAGCCATCTGCTGGGGCCTGAGTCCAGTCTGAATAATTTGTTTCATAGGAACCTCCTTTTGCTATGTGATTATAGAAAGTGCATACTTTAGGGATGAAGTAATGAAACATCCTGAATAGAGCTGGTACATGGTGATCGCATATGGATTTGAATTGAATCTCCACATACAGCTTAAATTTACAGGACTTTCAGATCAATTCTAATGAGTTAAAAAGAAAAGTAGAAAGGGCTAGTAACTGCTTTGCAACATGCCTAGGAGAAGGAGTGTGGGCCTGTTCTGTGTTCATTTTGCAGATGAGAAAGTTGCAATGCTGAAGCATCATGATTGGTTCTAGAACACCAAAGCAGTATTGTTGTATCTGGATGTATTTAAACAATTGAATCCACCAGATGTTCATGACAGAATCTGGCCCTTCCATGTACCTATAGAATTAGGGTGCTCACACTGTCTCACCCATTCCTACCCCCTCCTTTCAGAGGCCTTTAGGAATGGTTCTTTTCCAGTCCTGATGGACATCACCCTTCACAGCTGAAGATACCAAACCAGCTAACTACAGGGTATCTGTACTTAACATTTTGTCTATTATACTGACCCAAGAATTTATGGCTTGTTGTTTCTTGGAACTCAAAATACCATGGAAGATCCTAAATTTCAAGGTCCCTTTAAAGCCTCTTAGAGCTCATCATTCATGTGCAATTTTCATGTGAACCAGCCAGCCCATGGGTGCAACAAAGTCAGAGAGATGCCATGTGGGTTTCTTTAATCCCTTTCCATCAATACATGGTTTTATCTTTGATTAGTTTAACGCTGTAAATTTTTTCTTCCTTTTTTCCCCCCTATATAAAACTGGTAATAAAGAACTCCAATATCATCCAGACAAAATACTCTTTGGCTAGTCCTCAAAAGCACCCAATAAGTTAAAGAAACAGTTAATGTATTAAACAGAGGGTAGGATGTGAACATAGATTAACTCAGCTTCTTTATTTTGTTTTAATTTTAAACCATACATGGAGGCTGCGGGTACCTAGGAAAGAAAGTAACCAGCTCTCAGAGACTCCACAGCCCAGGAGCACTTAATTAAAGCTCTTGTGTTACTTTCACATATGCTGCCTCCACCCAGGCTGCATAAAGCTCCGTCCCAATGATGGGTCTGGCCATGAGCAGGCATAAATTAAACAATAAGCCAGCAGCTGTAGGTCAGAATGGGAGTCCTTGGACCAGGAATGCCTTTTGTCCCTGACAAGATTTCTAAGCCTCTCCCATTGCAGCTGAAGAATTGAAGCCTATGGGAAGACCAGAAGACCAGGTTCAGTGATGTTCAAAGTCAGGAGCTGGGACTGAAGTGAGCACATCTAGCAGGCAGTTGAAAGAACTTGGGGTGGGTTGGAGGAGAGGCATCTTTTCCCATGATGCCTTTGGAACATCAGGTTCAGCTGTAGGGGCCTCATGAGTTGCTTTGTGACCTAGGTGTTACTCTGCTGACTTTCAGGTCATGAGCAAATTATTTCACATTGTCCTTTGGCTCAGTCTGCTGGAAAGCCCTGGGTTTCCTCTGTATAATTTTTAAACATTCATTTATTATTTATTTTACTTTAGTTTGTGCGTGTATGGGTGTGCAGGTGCCACAGTATACATGAACAGGTCAGAGGACAACTTGCAGAGTGACTTCCTTTCCCCCATGTGGGTTCCAGGGATCTAACCCAAGTTGTCAGGCTTGGTGACAAGTGTCTTTACATGCTCAGCTACCTCATCAGCCCCAGTGTTGGTATTTATCTTTCTCTGTGAATTAATTCATCATTTGCTCATCTCTGCATTACATGGTTTAATTCATTATCTTTCAGCTCTTGGTCCATTGACATTTTAGTCTTTTCGTATATGCACAAAGCAACTTTTTTCTTGAATCAGATAAGTGATTATCACTTCTATTCCTTTATTGTGGATTTATTTCCTTGAAAATGAGTTGCAAAAATGTGCAATCTTGAGGACTGCATATTGTTAAAGTCAATGACCTGGTTATATATTTTACTTCAGCTTAAAATGTGTTTATTAACTACCTATAACAGTAAGGATAGAAAGGGCTATGGAAATGGGTTAGAATTACTGAGGGTAGCCTTAGAGTAGGCTGTAGATGGTGGTTCATGAGAACACTTCACAGCTATCTGTCACCACCTACATAGCCCTGATAGTGATATCTCTGGAATTACTAGTCGAGGGTGGGGTAGGGGAGTGGGGGGGGGTGAGAGCGTATGGCTCAGTAGTAGAACATTTGACTGCAAGGCAGTAAGCATCTGCACTTTTTTGAATGTGAACCATTTTTTATGCTGACAAACTTGTGTTCTTCTTTTCTGGTCATTTTGAAATGTGTAATGAATTGTTTAAGCCAGTACTTACCATAGAGTGCCAGATAAAATCAGAAATAAATTTCTAGTACCCAACTGTATTGTAGTGCTCCTATCAAACTTCTTTCTGGTCCCCGATCCCTTCCTTTCCCAGATACTAGTGATCCTCTTACAATTTATTCTCTTGTGAGCTGACATTTCATTTCCCCAGTGAGCAAGAACATGGGCATTTTCTCTTTTTGTGCCTGACTTATTTCACTTAACATAATGACTTCTATCCCCATCCACATTGCTGCAAATGAGAGAATTCTACTCTTTTGCTAGCTAACTAATAATCTGCTTTTTGTGTATGACCACATTTTCTTTATCCACTCCATTCATTATTAAGCATCTAAGGTGATTCCATCTTAGAGCTATTGATGAAACATATTTTAAAAATAAACATGAATACAAGTGTCTGTGGTGTCATGATTTCCTCTGCTCCAGATACATACCCAGTAGTAGAATTGGGGGATCGAATGTCATCTTTGCTCTGAGTTTCATGAAGATTCTCAGTCCTGTTTTCTACAACATGTATCATAAAAGTGAGACTCCCACCAATTGTGTGAGAGTCCTCCTGATTCCTCTGCATTGCTACCAGCTATTTCTGTGTCTTTTGGGTGATAATCACTCTAATTGGGTGAGATGGTATGTGATTGTTGTCCCCAAACTCACGATCCTCCTCCTGCTTCTGCTTCCCAAGTATTGAGTCAAGTATTGAGTTCTAAATCCTAGCCAGCCAGCACTAACTGATATTCAAATGTTCGAGCAGACATGAATTCCCAAAACAAGCCCTTGTTGGCTGTTCTGTTGTTTTCTGCTGATAACCAAGTGCATCTGGTTTACTCAGAGTTTAGGTAGGGCTTTTGCCTTTATATCTGTTAGCAAGATGGCCTGTTATTTTTCTTTTCTGTGATGTTCTTGTTCCCTGTTCATATTAAGATCATTATTTTCCTCCCAGATGAGTTAGAAAGCATTCTCTCTGTATGTGTTCTCTGTTAGCACTTGTATTCTGCTTACTGTTTCCCCAGAGTCACTCTCATTATCTCCTAGATGTTCCCCCAAGATAAGATCCTCCACTTCTCAGTCCTAGTGTGGCACTGAGATGATCATTTCAGCACCAAGTGGCTCCTCATTCAACTGTCTTATAATTTTCTGTTGCCTGCTGAGCATATCTCATGTCTGAGGGCATCTTGTTTATTTCCCACTGGCTCTATTCTGCTCCCCACTGTGTCTCTGTGCCTGAAAAGGGGGGGAGGGTCCAGAGAAAGGCACAGGCCCAGCAGAGATTGGTACATGGATGACTAGGCCACCCTCCTGGACAGAAATGAGACAATGCTTCAGGAAATGACATTTGATCCTTTTCTTTACCTGGCCAAGTCTCATCTTTTGATAGGGTCACATGTCCCAGTCACCTGTTTCCATTTTACCATTATATCCCATACTGCTTCTTACTCCTATTGATTTTAGATCTGAGTGAATGACTCCCTAATTACTCTGTTTTGCTAGCATCCTTGGTAATGTACAGGTTTAAGGAAGCAGAGACTGGACTGTGCTACCTGCTCTCTACCCCTCTCCTGGACCAGTGTCTGGCATTTGCTACATATACAATAAGCCAACTCAATGGAGTCAAATCAGAGACAGGCATCCAGCCAGTTCTATAAGCTGCATATTTCCATCTTTCAGAAAATAAAGCTGAGGTCTGTGCAGATCACAGAGCTGACTGGTAGCAGCTCTGGCATATATATGATCATGAAAATTTGCTCTTGTCTACTGTGTCTTACGGCTGAGCCTGGGCTGTGGAAGTCACTGCATTTGATTCTGATAAGGTGCTGCTATCTGCCACAGCATTTTATATTGGACTCACTTGTGGAGTGGGTCTTTATAGAATGTAAGAGATTGGAACCCCTTCTGGGTGTAGCACACAAATCATTGCAATGTTTGGGATTGCTTTCAGTAACACCAGCCAAGAGATGAGCTGGCCCATGTCATTTGTGGTACAGGGTGGAACATGGACCATCAAACTCTCTTGCTCTTGGCTCTGGATGATTTTCATGTGGCGGACAACTGTTTACATTTAGACTTCTCCCTTTGTACACCTGGGAGCCAGTTTCTGAGGGGTGATTAATCTCAACAGGTCCCCAGCAGGCACATCTAGCTCTGTCAGTATGTCCCTAGAACAAAAATACTAGGGAACCAAATGAAGAGGGCCAGTCACTATATGACCCAGTCAGCTAATCAGGAGGTAATGAATCACCTGGCTAACCCAGGCTTGATCCTAAAGAGGTCTGCTCCGGAAGGTAGCCTTAACCAAAATAGTTTTTCACTGAAGTCTCTTTGAAGTTAGTAGAATCAACAAGACCAATAGCTTTGTTTCTTTCCATTTGGAAGACTCAGAGAAGTAAGTCATCTTTCTAAGCCTCATTTTTCCATCAGTAAAGAGTACAGGGAAGGGAGGGTAACAAGATGGCTTCGGTGGTAGAGTGCTTGTCTTGCAAGAATAAGGACCTGACGTCTATCCACAGAACCCACTTTAAAAACGACAGGAATGGTGCTACATGCGTGTCATTTTAGCGTTGATAGGTAGAAGTGGGAGGGTCCTGGGCTCCCTGCCTGGACAGTCTGGCCTACTTGGTAAGTTCCAACCAAGTGAGAGAGCATGTAATTTCATAAAGGTATACATACACGTATGAAATAGCATCACCATCAGGGGTTTATTTATGACTTCCACATACACCTACAGATACATGCTCTCATTCATACACACATACCACCCCCCCCCCCACACACACACACAGGAAGCAGGAAGGAGTGGTACTGACTCCTTCATGCTCTAGGGTTACTCTACAGAAATCACAGTAGTTTAAAGACCCTGGTGTGGAGTAGCAGTGTTAGCTTTCCTAGGGTTGACTTACTCTTCTGGGCACAGTACCCCACATGTCTTTTGGAGAGGACTGCCCTTTGATACTCAGTCTGATGTTTCAGGTTGACCCCCATTCATGAATTCAGGGATAGAACTGTGATCCAAGCCTGGCCAGTCAGGATATTCTGTCAATATGTCAGCGTTGACAGTGATTGGCTTAGAGACAGATATTCAGATGAATATATTTGGAGTGAATCCTGGAGGCGAGGCATCACAGGGGGCCCCATGTGAAGCCAGCAGAGGTGACAGAACCCCTGGGGATATGCAGCACCAGATGATATGACATGGTTTAAGTTCCTGCATCAAGCCACTGTTGAGCAATATTACTGAAATATTCTACTAGTTAAACCAACAGACGCTGCTCCCTTCCAACAAATCTTAAAGGAAACTCCTTCTATGGCATCCCCAGTTTGCAGATGAGGGAAACTGAAGTCCAGAGATGAATAATTGTATTAAGTACTTTATGATATGAAATGCAGCATGAAGTTAGTCATGGCCAGGCTTCCTTCTCCTCTCCCCTTCCCACCTCTCCTCTGCCCTTCCATCTTCTTTTTTTCCTAACTTCCTTCCCTTCTCTCCTTCCTTCCCCCCTTCTCTCCCCACTCTCACCTCCTCTCTCCCCTTTTCTCCTCTGTGTTTTAGTCTGGCTTCTGGACTTCTTCTCCACCCCCACCCTGCTTGTTCCTCTCCAGATAAAACCACTTTCAGCTCTGGGGCCTCTTGTCTGGGGATGTCTTCACTGGCTTTGCCTCATAGCCCCATGTAGATCCTCTTGGAACCCAGAGACACATGGCGGCTTCTTGGGTTCATTCCAGGTGCTCCTCTCACTGAGAGCCAGGCTTGGAGCCTACGCCCCACCCCCATCCCACTGTCTGGCCAGAGAAAAGCACTCCAAAAAGATTCCTGACCCAGCCCTTCACAATATGGAAGGACTGAAAATAACCTCTATGTCCAGTAACTGCACATCAATTAAAGTAGATAAATGATATATACATGAGGTGGATCATCAAGTTATTAAGAATAATGATACTCAATATTCTAGAAAGATGTGACAAGTGGGGAAAGGGAGGACACAGAGCTCCATGACTACAGCTTTGTAGAATGTGCTTCTAGCAAGGGTCTGGAGAGTAATATATATATATATGTGTGTGTGTGTGTGTGTGTGTGTGTGTGTGTGTGTGTGAGATAGAGAGAGAGAGAGAGAGAGAAAGAGAAAGAGAAAGAGAGAGAAGAGAAGAGAGACGTGTATTTCTAGATTGTAAGATTTATGAGTAATATTTTTGGCTTTGCTTTTTCTCTAATTTCCAAATTTCTGTCATAAAACATGATTTATTTTAAAAATGTGAATAATTTAAAGATATAAGCAGTATGCTTTTGTTTGTGTCTGCATCTTGTATGTTACATTCAGTGTGGACTTACTTGTCATCAGGCTGTCATCCTGTGAAGAGTCGTGAGTGATCTTCCCATCATAGGGAGCACTTGGGCATCCTCCCTTTCTTTTAAAAACCAAAGCCTGGCATTTTCATCTTGTCTAGAGGAAGATCTGCTTACTGCCCACACTCCATCTATCCACCAACTGAGCCCAGGCACTATAAACACTGTCATTTCCCACATGGACGAAGGTATGGCTTTGAAGAGCAGAGCCTTTAATCAGACTAAACATCTCACTTTGCCCTAGTCATTAAACTGACTTCAGAGACAAAGGCCCAAGGCCGTGCATCTGTTTGCTTTGTGTAAAGACAGTCAGCTGACTCTTAACACTGGGAGTACCCAGTGTTTACATTAGGAGTAAGGAACCAAAAGCCTGCCATCTAATCCTTTCCTTAGCCAGGAGGTACTTCCAACATTTTAAAAGTCCCTTTTAAAGAGTAATAGAACTTTATAAGCATATTGGTCCTTTCATCTCCCAGAAAGTATCCTCAGGGCATGATTCAGACCTGTACATTAGATCATATTAAGCCTAATTTGGTTCTTCAGCACAGTGAAGAGCCTGGGGGTCTTTAGGAAGTTTAAGAGTCAGCCATTAAAGGACCTGGCTTTTCAGACAAACACATCTTTCCCATCTGATGATGAACTTGTTGAATGTAATGCCTCAGGGATCTTGCCTATAGACTAGGGGCTTCACCTTAAAGTGGGGGGAGGGCTAGTTCCAGCAACAAAGGGGATGAGTACTACTTGGTGGTGTCTCCTGGTAGCTACATCTCCTGTCCCTTCTTAAGTTCCTAGGCAGAAGCCATGCTGTTTCAATGACTGCTGGCTGTCTTACTCAGGCATGGTGTTCACAATGTTTTTCAGCCATGTGTAAGCTCTCAGATGGCAAAAGGAATTTAAATCTTCAAAGTTCATTTGATGCCATGTACCTGATCAACATGCAGGCCAGTGTGGTATAGTTGAAAAGGGTCATGGGTTTGAATCCTAGATCTTAGTTCCTGGGTTTGAATCACCCATGTTCCTCTATTGTATATTTTGAACACTTGGTCTCCAGTTTATGGTAAGGCTATTTTGGGAGGTTCTGAGACTTTGGGATGTGGGGTATAGCTAGAGAGAGTAGCTCCCTCCCCTCGGGTCAGGGTTCTAAGTTTCCATCTGACTCCTGTTTTTTGTTTTTTTGTTTTTTTTTTTTTGTTTGTTTGTTTTGTTTTGGGTTTTTTTTTGGGTTTTTTTGTTTGTTTGTTTGTTTTTTGTTTTTTTTTTTTTTTCTCCCCATCTTTCTTCCCATCTCCCTCCCATTCTTTTCCCTCTATCTTTTGCTTTCTCTGTTCCCTGGTCTGCATGATGTGAATATTTTCTGTGACATGCCCCTGCCACTTCAGTCCAAACTGAAACAGATTGAAAGCCCTCAAAAATGTGAGTCACAATAATTCTTCCCTCTCTTAAGATTTGCTATGAGGCACTGTGAACACCACAGGGCAACTGGTCTCTCTGAGGACATTTCCTAATCTTTGAAGAGAGGGAGACTGCAATGTGTGCCAGGTGTCCCTTCCAGAGTGGGGACAAATGAAGTCTAGAATAATCATCACTCTGTGGGTTATGAAAACCTGAGTATCTTGATTATAACATCAACCTCCACCTCTCTGTTGGCTCCTTAACCAGGTCTGAAGTGTGAGGCTGGAAGTGTAGTAGTGTGAGTCAGGTACTGAAATCTGAGCCCGAAAGCTATCTTATACTTGTGGCTTACACTTGTAATCCCAGTCCTTGGGATGCTGAGGCAGGGGGATTGCTACCAGTTTAGGGTCAGTTTAGACTACACAATGAGTACCAGGGCAAGTAAGGCTACATAGAAAGGATATGTGACTATGTCTAAAAAACCCTGGGGAACAAATTCTGTGTGTCATATACATGAAAGTACCTCCTGTTTGGAGCCACATATCACTTTCATAATCATCAAGCTACCAGAACTGTGCCTGGTTTTATAACTTAAAGTTTTGTGTGGATCAAATCTGCAAAAAAGTTGGGACAGAGAAATGTTTGTGAAGAGTCTATTGCTTTTGGGAACTTTTGGAGGGGTCTTGGACACCAACCACCCTCATCTTCCTTTTTCCTGATTGTATCTGCATCTATTTGCATGACAAACGGACAATTGATTACGCTTATGCCATCATCATCAGTAACATGGCTGAACTGAGCCTGTGTCTAGTGTACATATTTCCAGAAGCTGGCAGAGGGCTGGCTGCCACTCTGTTTTCCATTGAGGTCGTCTTCCATGTCTTGGCCTTGACATCCAGCTAGCTGGGGGTCTCATCATAGGCAGTGTGCCAGCAGACAAAATAGCCTGGTAGTCAGGAGTGAGGCCAGCTTTGGGGTTGCCTTCCCTTTCCTCTATTCTTTTCTTGTGTTCTGTGATTATAGCTCTAGCTAGTTTGACCCAAATGCAGGTGTTTCTGTTGGCCCTCAATGTTCTCTTTCACACAGGCAAGAGATTATTTGACTATAGCAAGTAAGAGTGGCTTCTGTCAAAGGATTTTGTTTGTTACAGGAAACTACAAAGAGCGGGGAACTGTGGCTTTCAAGAACCATGGACTCTGTGATGGCAGATAGGAATTGAAGACAGGGTGAACCCATACATTTAAAGATAAAGGGATATACAGAGGAGTGATAAACACATGTACAATTGCATATGCATGTGTACACATACATGTATGTTATGTATATGTACATGTATGTGTGTAGTGTGATCTGTACCTTTATGCTTATACCTATACTTAGATGTCTGCATTTAGTTCTTAGCTCTGACCCCCGAGAAGGCCTGGAGAAAGCAATATCCAAAGGCACAACTAGCACTTGGTTTTTGGTTTCTATATCACATCATTTATAAAGAATGGAGCTTCTTAGAGAAAGGACCAATCACAATGGATCCAAGAAAGCCAAGATGTAAATGAGACATCTTTCACCAAAAGTAAGAAAGCACTCAAAGCATAAGAGGGAAGTTCAGCTGACCACCAGAGGTCATTTGATCTGGCCAACTTAAAGGCAATTTGAATATCAAAATAAATGGTAACTTACAACCCCTTCTACTGAATAAGAAACTTATATTTCATACTATAAAAATAAAAGGACAATTGGGAAAGTTAAAAAATTAGTCACTTTATATAGTTCCTGTATATTCAATTACAAAATATGTATGAAAAATGGGAAAAAGTTATTTTGTAGTGGGTAAAGCATACCTTAACAAAGTTATCAAAATGAACATCATCAATAATAGAATGAAATGACTTACCACCCCCATGGAATAAGAACATGGTGTCCTCCCTCTGATGCGCCAGATAGGTATGCATGACCTGTGCTCAATGCTCACTTGCCCAAGTTGCAGATGTCCAGCAATACAATAAGCCAATGATTTTCAAGAGTCATTGGAGTGACTATGAAAGTGAAAACATGGGCAATGTTTCAGCTTAACAACCATGACAACCATGATCTGGAATCTGCACTCTTCATGGCATGTTTGGGAAGATGCTACCAAGCCATGGACACAGCACCTCATTCGTCAATGGGTTCAGGGGGGAAAGTTCTGTATACCCAATTAGCAACTCTCAGGTTACTGTAGTTATTGAAAACTTGGGAACAAAAAGCAGCTAGAATGAAACAAGACCAATTTTAAACAAAGAAATCCTCATTTCAGGTCTAGAATGAAGCTGAATATGAACTTCATAAAGTGTAACATGCCAGTGTTGTCCTTTGTCCTCATCTGTAGGCTGCTATGGTGTGTGTGTGTGTGTGTGTGTGTGTGAGAGAGAGAGAGAGGGGGGGGGGATTTCTCTCCAGCCTAGGATGGCCTGGAACTAGCTGTGTAGCCCAGGCTGACATTAGACTCATGGCAATTTTCCTGCCTCAGCATTCCATGTACTGAAATTACAGACAGCAGCTGCCATTTCTAGGAGGAGTTGTCTCTGCAGGATTACCCACTTGCCAGACTTCTATGATGTTTGACCTCATTGTATACAGAATGGAACTAATTTTTTCTACAAAGTATCATAAATCCCAAAAAAGAAATTTCCATGGGAAGTCAGAACAGGAATTGCATTCCATGGAAAAAAAACTAAGGCAACATATTATTACCATCCAGACAATTATCTAATGAAGACAAAAAATAAGAGATTTATGGTTTTCTAAACCAATCATAACTCACTCCAAGAATGTAGACACAGAAAGCCCTGTAGACACAGATTCCAATTATGTAGACACATAAAGGATTTCCTATGTGAAGAAAATAACTATTGTCTTGGGGACAACTGTATAAATGGGAATTATGGGATGGGTCTTGATAACTGTGAATTGAAAAATTATCACAAAGCAAAGATTTTGACAATATTTGCTAGTTGTCTTCCCCTAACCAGGATGCTTCAGTGCAATCAAAGATTTCTGGTCTTTAGGGTTAGGAAATTCAGCCAGTGTGTGTATTTAGATCTTGGGCTCTGGATTCTGTGATATCATGGGTGAGAAACAATTCAACTGTTCAAGTTGACAGGAACTGGAAAGGACTGAGAATACAGCTCAGTTGGTCCAATACTTGCCTAGCAAGCAGGAGGCCCTGAGTCTGATCCCAGCCCCTGTGAAACTGGACATGGTGGTATATGCCTATAATCCTGGCAATTTGGAGGTAAGGGCAAGAGAATCGGGGGTTCAAGGTCATTCTCTGCCACATTGTGAGTTAGAAATTAGTTAGGGCTACATGAGACCCTGTCTGGAAAGGAAGAACATAACAAAATAAACCCTCAAGTTTATAAAGGCCTGTAATAGTTTCCTTATTTTTCTTTCAAACTTGAGACCTGCTGAACACATAATCTCTGGGCAGTGTGGTCTGCTTAACCATGGAGATCCAATTTGTCCAGATACTTCACTTGCAGATGCTGGGTCAGACTGGGAAATGGCTTACCCTAACAAATGCTACCACTTAAGAGAAGGCTTTCAGATCCCCCATTTCTAAATCACAGTGCCTATCACTACAACTTGCATTTGGCTTTGCATAAACCTATCAGTTGGATTTCCTTAGGCTACAATCAACAGAAAGCTCTCAAATTGGATTAAAAAATAAAGGGAATTTATTGGCTCAGGTAATGGAAAAGTCCAAAGTATAGCTTCAAGCAAGGCTTAATCCAGGTGCCAAAGAATGTCATTACATAGAATCTCACTTCCTTTATGTTTTTATTAGCCCCAGTGGCCCTTCTAGCCATTCTAGGGAGTCCCTGCGTAGCTGCAAACACTCCTGACCTTTTGTCCTTACAGTGCTAAATGCAAAGGACCAGGCCTTGTCTCTTAGCATTAGCCTGGCACATCTCAGAAACTATTCTCTTAGTTGTCAGATGTGGTCACATATCCAGCACAAGCTGGCCATTAGTGATACTGTGAATAGGAGAAATTGATGGCCTGAGTCAACCAGGACTTGCTCTTCCTGTTACTCTCATACGGCTGAAGTGATTAACACCACCAGACCAAGATACCTTTGAACAATAGTCACTTATTCTACAGTTTCTAGAAGCTGTTTAAGTTCAAGGTTTTAGCAGACCAGATGTGAGGTTTTTTATCTCTGTGATATAGACAGGATATGTCTTTCTCGTCTTTCCTCAAATGGTGGCAAGGCTCCCTGGTCCCATCCCATCCCCTCTGTAACACCCCACTGCTTACACCATTGCACTGGGGATTTGGTTTCAACTTGAGGGTTTGGGGGTGGGTAGGGGCACAAATGCTAGGATCATAGACACAGCTGCAGCTTAGAGTGCCCCTCCCCCCAAAAAAACCTTACACAGATGGCAAGGAAAAGGAAATGGTTTCTGTCTCTTAGTGAGAAACTAGAGTGTTGCTTTATTAGAGGAATGATTGGATGCTGAGTAAAAAGATAAACACAGGTGTATATGACTCCTCAATTCTTCATTGCATCGAGTCAGCTTTTACTCAGAAGGGCACAGATCATGTCCGGCTACCTCTGGTTAGGCCTCTAGCATCTAGAGTGTATGCAGAAGGTCTTTCATGAAAAAGTTAGAAAACTTAGAAAAGAGGACCTAGTACAATAAGAAATTAATATAACTAAATGTGTTTATAATCTCAGCATCTAAAAATAATCACGCCTCCTTTTTTTTTCTTCCTACGCAGATGCACATAGTTATTCATAATTGGAAAATACAATGTTTATTTGGATTTAATTTAGCTTTTATTTTTCTATTTAATATACCATTACATTTCCCAAGTAATGAAAATCACTTGAAAACACAATTTTAAAAACCCAGAGTAATATTAGTTATAAGGAATCAGAATAAGTTATTCGAAGAGTCCTTGCTTGAAAGACTTTTAATTTGCTGCTAATTTTTCACTACCATGCATAATGTTGTAGGGACACATGCCTCCTAAGTCTTACATGTGTCTTTTTAAATGCCATAGGTGACAGGTACCTCTTTGTGTGAGCATGCATGACCTTCTATTCCATCTTACACTCACAGTTTTGCCACTTAGTATTTTTTTATTTTTAGTTAAATGCATAGAAGGAACAGTCAGAAGAAAAAGAATTTAACCTAAAAGGAACATTTGAAGAGACAGTTTAGTCCGTCATGAGTTTAGTGCCCAGCAACCATGTGAAAAAGTCAAACATGGCAGGAGGTATGGAGACAAATAGATCCTTGGGGTTCACTAGACAGCCAGTCTCATCTAATCTGTGAGTTCTAGGCCAGTGACAGACTCTGCCTATAAAAACAGGTAGATGGTTCCTGAGAAATTCTTTCTGATATCATCCTCTGGCCTCTATAAACATGCCCAGACATCAAGTATGTATGTATGCACCAGGAAACTACCTGAAAGAGAAACACAGACTTTTTCTTTAGACAGATTTGTGTGTGAGCCATCTAGAGTGTGTGAGACATACCTCTAAAGAGATTCATATCAGTTTTGAAGTATAGAGGATGTCACGGCCTTCTCTACAAGAGCTTTCAAACAATTATCATGTTATAATTCAGTGTTTTTTGGAGATTGATTTATTTTGCTTGGAGAAGTGCAAATTTGACATGAGATGAATCCCTGCCCCCTCCAGTTGGACATGGTTGGGGGATGGGGCAAGAAGAATAATCATTGAGTCCAAAAACATGCTCTTAAGAAGAAAACTACTGTGGCATCCAGAAAGTGTGGAAATTTACACTTCTACTAGCAGAGAATGGGAAGACACTGAATGTGTTCTTTTAATAGAAGCCCTTAATGTTTTAGGAAAACAAATGTCCACACAAATCTCTTCCCAGACATTTTGGTACAGAGAGTGGATTTTATTGACAGATGGCAAATTCTAAAGTAGGGCATCATATGTTTCTTGTGGGTCTCGCCTATCCTGGCTTGGCCGAGATCAAGAAGGAATGTGTAGAATCTTCTATGGTCTCTGTTGTGGAGCTGAGTCTGGACTCCACCATCTCACACAGTTGGGTCCAACTAGGTTTTATTTCCTTGGGACATTTTGGAGGATTTTTTCTGAGAGAAACCACATCAAAGCTACATTGGGGAAGAGTTTTCCAAGAATGTGGTGTGGCTATGTTCTACCATCTGTTCCCACAGCCAGGACAGGGATGGAGCCCACCTGTACCCCCAGATCTCAGAGGCACCTGATCAGGCACATAGTGGTTCTGAAGAGCATGGCATGTCTTTGAAATGAAGGCAACCACAGGGACAGCAAGACAGTCAGTCCATCTTGACTTCTAACACTCAACATTTAGGAAGCCCCTATACTTCCTACCTGGAGCATGAAGCCCACACACCCTCCTGTCCAAACAGTATTTTCCTTTACCAGATCGTTCAAGTCACCGAAGCTTTTCCTAAAGCAAATCTCAGGGAGGAAGGAATGCATGGCCATTCTAATCTGAAAGCTTCCCATTCAGGTGTCCTGCACAAAGACAGGATCCTGGGTGTTTTGGTCTTGAGATGCTGCTAAACCTGGCTTTCTGTGAAGTTCTTCCTATAAAATATGGTCAGTGCAGGCCTCTGAAATGTTTTCCTTGGGAGAGGGAAAAAGAAAGGCTTGTGCAAGATAGGCAGCCCAGAACACATAATGATTGCCACATGTCAGAGCATTTCAAGCCTTTAAAATGGACTTGGGCAGTTCTCTGCTAAGTTTTCCCATAAAACAACTGCTTTTATGGGTTTCTGAGGTCTCAGCAATGGAAAACACGGGTTCCTGATCTTCCAGTGTGCTGGCTAGTTTAGCCATGCTTTTTGTTTGAGAAACCTAGGGCCTCTCTCTTAGGGGAACCAGTCAGAACCCAATGCTGGGTCCCCTGATGTTCATGAATTGAGGCAAAACCTTCTGTCATGATGTTCCCAAGTTTTCTTAGCCTCTGGGAAAGTAGCAGAAAGGGTTCTCTCAGGGTATCTTTGATTCCTTGGAACAGAAGTTGACAAAAATCAGTCAGGCAATGTTAAAACGAAACAATTAACAAAACTGAAGATGCAATTAGAGCTTTTAAGGAGAATGATATGAAGTGCAAAGATTAATAGTGGCACTGAGGAACACTGGTAAGCAGAGAGAGAGAGAGAGAGAGAGAGAGAGAGAGAGAGAGAGAGAGAGAGAGAGACTTCTGACAGCTACTGTAGTATAAGGCAAGCTGAATTTAGCTATTATTTAATTTGTCACAATCAAAACACTCAATTCGTGTTGTATATTTTATAAGAGGCAAAAGTTTTAATCCCTGTATTTTGTTAAATTAGTAAATAAAATAAGCTTGTTTTCATAATCACCTGCTTTGTTTTCCAAGTTAAAGCCCCAAATAACTGAGGTTTTGCAGATTCTTTTGAAAATGCAGCCTCCTTCTGATGGATTTATGTGAAGCAGCATTTTTCCAGCACCAATTATCTGTGGGTAATGAAGACCTGCTGTGCTCACAGTAAGGGATGCTCTCTGCTTTGCTAATCAAGATGGTGACCCCTCTGTCACTAGTGCCCTGTACCTGGTGACATCTTAGAGAAGGTGGATCTTCCCATGTTCTTTTTCTTTCCCTTCAAAAGGGTATTTATTTTATGTGTATGTTGTAGACTCTTTGTGTGTGTGTGTGTGTGTGTGTGTGTGTGTGTGTGTGTGTGTGTGTGTGTGTGTATTATCAGTGCAGATAAGAGGAGGGCATCAGATCCTCTGGAATTGGAGTTACTGGAAGTTGTGAACAACCGTGTTGGTGCTGAGAACTGAACCCAGGTCTTGTGCAAGGGCACTAAGTGCTCTCAAGTGCTGAGTCATCTCTCCAGCCCGTGTTTCTCCTAGACCCTTTTGGCTCATGAAGGGTTATCTGGGAAAGGAAGAAAGTTGTGGCTAGAACCCCACTGCTTCAGCTAAGTGGATGAATCAGCCTTTGTCCCACTAGCAATGGAAGTCACCCTCAGGGAGAATCATTTCTGCTGAGCATGAGCTTCCAGGGACTGCATTTAAAATGTCCCAGTCCCAGCAATTGTCAGATGTTTGGACAACATTGTGAGGACTTCCCAGATGGAAGATGTATTCTGCTTAGGAATTATAAACATGAAATGAGCACTTGAAATTCCTTCCCAGACTGACTTTGAGAATGTCTGTCTATGCACACCTCTTTAGAAACTTCCAGAGACAGAGCCAAAAGATTAGGACTTGGTGTACAAAAGGCATGGGACCACGTCCAGGTTTCCCCACTGCCTAATTGTGTGATGTTAGACAGTAGACTCACCCTCTCACTGAGCTATGTTGTGAATCTGGGCATAACAATCTGATACCCTTTTCAAGGCCCTTGTGAGAACAAAAGTGGGCAGTGCATAGAAAGTACTTAGCCTTTGGCCCAGGGACAGGAAGTCTGTGAAGGTCCGTAGATAGCAGGAGTGCAGTGCTATCTAGAAAGATGGGACAGTTTGCTGTTCTGAAGTTAGGGTCATATTCTCAATCATATATATGCACCATCCATCCCATACACAGATATGAATGTCTGCTATAAGGGTTTGTGGCCAGAGTTGCTTCTTGGGTCATCATGCTGTACCAAACAATAAACTTCAACTTTATTCCAGATTAGTTTTTATTGCATAGATTTTTTTAAAAGCCTTAGAAAAGATCTAATGACAAAATATTAATAATTATTCTATTAGTAACATTTAATGGATGTTCTTTTTTAATTCTCTCTCTCTGTGTGTGTGTGTGTGTGTGTGTGTCCAAGTGTATAAGTGGACAATGTATTCCACAGTACATGGTGGTGGTCAGAAGACAACCTTGGGTATCACTTCTAGCCTTCCACTTTGCCTGAGAAAAGGGGCCTTGTTGTTTGCCCTTGGCTGGCCCAAAATCCTCCAGGGATTCTACTGTCTCTACCTCCATTGTCAACATGGGAGCCCTGGCGTTACAAACCAAATCCTACAAAGTTTTACAGGGATTCTAAGGACTTGAACTCAGACTCTCATACTTGCATAGTAGGCACTTCACCCACTGAGCCATCTTCCCAGCCTGAAACGCTTCTTTTATATGAGGCTTTGTTGTGGGACTTTTTTAGATAATTCCTTTAATCCCCCACAACAACCTGTGGCAAGAACTATTGCCATCTTCTGTTTTAGACTAAAATATGGAAGAGCAGGAAGTTAAATGGCAGAGCTAACACATGACCTAAGAAGGCTCCAGAACCAACATTGAAGCCATTTTCCAGTGCCCTGCAGAAGGAAAGGGCTTTGTTGTGCTTATATCCAGAAGGGTCCACATGGAGAAGAGGTATGAATAAGGCTGCTCAAGGGGTTTGTAAGAATGAAGTAATAGACATGAGCAAGGCTTCTGTGCTCCATGTACCAGGATGACACTAATTCAAAGTCATGGATGGACCCAGGCAGAAGTGAATGGTTTCCTGGGCTGGAGGCAATCCAAAGGCAGACACATGAAAGTTCATTTTTGCTGTTGTTTGTCAGTTGGCTACATAGAAAGGATTGCACAGAGGCAGATCTGGGAAATAGAAGGTGAGTTACAGATACAAGGCCTGAAGGTCTTAGAAACCTTCATAGAGAAATATGAAAGTAATTTTTTAAAGCAGATGGTTTCCAGGGACTTTAGGGAGAAAGCAAAAGAGTTTATTCTTTTTTGTTTTACTTTATTTCAGTGTGTGTGCGTCTACAGTGCTTGTGAGTTGTATATGTATACTTTTGTCTGTAGAAACATGGCTCATAGGCTAAAGCAGAATACCAGCTGTCCTTCTCTATCTCTGTTTCATTCCCTTGAGACAAGGTCTGTCACTGAGCTGTTAGTAGCCAGAAGGTCCAAATACTACTGCTGTGTCTGCTCTCCACAGTACTTGGATTAGAAGTGTGTGGGGCCACACACACAGAATTTTATGTGGATGCTGGGGATTTTAACTTGGGTCTTCATGCTTGAGTTGTGTCCTGGCCCCTATTACTTTTTAGATTTTTTTTTTCATTAAAGGTTTTTTCATATGATATATATGGTGTCACCATTTTTGAAACATATTGGCGCTAGTTTCTTAAAATTTTAGCTAAGGTGTTACTGTATAACTTGGCAATTCCAGGTCCAGGTATCTACCTGAAAAGTGAAAATGTGTCTCTGGATGAGTGTTCTTGCATCATCATTTTAATAGCTGAAAGGTGGCAATGCCTCAAGTGTCTGTGAACTGATGTCTGTGAAGGCATGCAATGACCATTTTTATTTAGTCATAATAAGGAAAGAAGGATTGATAGAGCCTCCACCACCACTGTGAAACTTGGAGACACTGTGCTAAGTAAAAGAGGCCAAGCATATGACAGCATGTATTATAGGGCCCCATTGGTCTGAGATGTGGATAATTGGCAAATCTTTCTAGACATTAAGTAGATTAGTAGCTGCCTAGAGCCAGAGAAGGGGAAAAGAGGAGATGGGAGTGATTGCTGATGGGTCTGGATTTCTTTTGAGGGTGGTGAAAATATTCTAAAACTAGATTTTAGTGATGATTGCCCAACTCCAAGAATAGCAAAAACTATCATATTATGTTAAACAACTGAATTGTATGATGTGTGACTTACATCACACATAGAAAATCAGCCAGATGGAGGCCAGTGAGATGGCTCAGTGGATAATGGTATTTTTTTTTTTGGTAAGTCTGAGGACCTGAGTTCAGTTCCTAGAAACCTACAGGGTGGAAGGAGAGAACCAACTCCTGAAAGTTGTTTTTTATACGTGGTATACACACACACACACACACATACACACACAATTATGGAGTTCCTCCCTGTGGTTTCCCCAAGTGAGTTTTTATAGCAAAATCATAAGCTCCAATAAGTAACTGGTGACCAGCTAGCAAATGAGTTCAATTAATTTTAAACTTTCAATTTCAAATATTTAGAAACTCTGTGTTTTAGTTCCCATTATGTTTGGAAGTAGCATTCTAAAGGACTGATTGAGTCACAATTGCATAATAGTCCCAAGTGTTAGGTTACCAGTGACTGGAAAAGACTCACTCGAATCATTTCTAACCCCATCATCTTGTGAGTTTACAAATAGAGATCAGCCTTTAATTCTGGGGGCTTGGGAACTTTTCTTCCAAAAGCCTGGTCTTTTGAAAAATTATGGCACCTACACCTATCACCATATTTGAGCATAAATTTTCTTCTCTCTGAAACCAAAACAGCACCACACTGCAATTCATTAGGCATATTCTGAGGTGTTTGTCAGGCCTCATGCCACACTCTTTCACCAAAATGGGTTTCATATGCATCCATGGGCCAGGGGCCTGCTTCACTTTAGATGCCAAGTGAGTGGTTGGAAACTTTTATTGAGCTTTTGAAAGAGTAGCTTAGGGTTCTGTAGAACTTCTCTCTGCTGGCACTCAGTGTGTGGGTGGCAAGGATGGAAAGCTATGGGCTAGCACTTGAGTAGCCCTGGGGGAGCAAGAAGAGCCAAAGCAGTGTGCCGCTGGGATCCCAGAGCACCGACGGTCGGACACAGGGACATTTGTGAGAGAAGAATGGAGTAGTCTAAGATGTGTAAGAACAGATGTCCCCATTATGCAGAATCTACATGGTAACACTGAATAGTGGGTAATGTTCACGGGTGCTTCCTGTATGCCTGTTGTCATGGTGATCTTTGACCCCCTAAGATCTCACTTCCTCCCTATCGTCCTGTAAGGAGGTCTTCTATTAACCCTACTCACGAAGGGGAAGACTGTGAGGCTTTCACTCTGAAAGTGTGCACTCTGTGCAGACTCGTGTGGAGTGTGTGGCCCCTCGGTGCAGGCAAGATCTTGGGAAGCTGTAGAAACGTTGGCAGGTGTGGCCCAGCTGGAGTAAGTATGGCACAGGAAACATGCTTTTAAGGGTACACTTGATCTCCAGTCCATTTCCTGTCCAACCTCCTTCTCAATGTGCTTCCGCCACCATAATATTCTGATTTCACTGCTGACCCAGAATGAGTAGGACCAGGACCACAGACAAGCATCTGAAGACATGAGCCAAAAGAGCTCCTTTACCTGAAGTTCCTTTTGACATGCCTCGGAGTCACTGATATCCCCAAAGTGACCAATATATTAATATTTCAGATGGGTTTAAGAAATTGCCCCCAAACCACCCACTAGAACGTTCTTACTACTCTACCACAGAGAATGTCTGTACCCTTTATCTGCCACGAAGGATAGGGTGCTGGACAGTGCTGCAGGCTATCCCTTCAGGGAAGTCTTGCTGAGGATGAGGAAGGGCTGGGGGCAGAGGGGAAGCAGGGATGGGACTGGGTGCTTGGCAGAAAGGGCTTTTGAAACTTCCTCTGGGGTCCAGTCAGTGTGGAAGGTCCTTTCTCCCTTCAGAGCCTTCCTCTACAGAATGGCAGCAAACCATGTACTATCCTGTGTGGCTGGAGAAGTGAAGATAGCAGGAAAGGAAGGGCAGAGTTATTCTTGGGAAGCCAGAGGAGGTACGTGAGCAGGTGGGCTTTGAAGAGTGCCTGTATGCACACAGAGCCATGCACGCACGTGTGCGCACACACACACACACACACACACTCACACACATGCACACTCACACACACTCACACACACACACTCTCACACACACACACACACACACACACACACACTGCCATTACAGCAGCCATTGTAGCAGTCAGCATGTGTTGGTGACATTTTGGGTGCATGATAAGCATGTACAAATAATGTTTCCTGTTATTCTTCCCCTCCACGGTACCGGAGATTGAATGCAGGGTTTCATGGATGCTAGACAAGCCCTTAACCACTGAGCTGTATTCCTAGCTCTGACCCCAGGCTAGGCTTTAACTCTCTCCATAGTCTAGGTTTGCCTTGAACCTGCCAACCTCTTGCCTCAGCCTCTTGAGTAGTTGGGATTACAGTTTTGTGCCACCAGCCTTGTTTTTCCTCTCATTTTTCCAGGCCTGGGCAGTTTGTGCTTCCTCTATTTGAATGCGGAACTGTCCTTGCAAACTCAGACTCACCTCATCATGAACTATTAAGAGAGACTCCATTTCTAATATAACTTTGTCGACATAGGGAAGGTGTTCTGGGTGTTTCTGTGTTGGTGTGGATTGAAAAGGTGCTAAAATGGGAGACAGGATTGGAGAAATAGTTGAGGGACATCAAGGAGCCTCTTATACTGCAGTGAAGCCATGGGCTGTAGGTGATGGTGAAGTCAGGGGTTGGAGGTGTTGGTGAGGGCAGGATTGGAGGTGTTGGTGAGGGCAGGGTTGGAGGTGATGGTGAGGGATTGGAGGTGTTGGAGAGGGCAGGATTGGAGGTGATGTGAGGTCAGAGGTTGGAGGTGATGGTGAGGTCAGGGGTTGGAGGTGATGGTGAGGGATTGGAGGTGTTGGTGAGGGCAGGGGCTGGAGGTGATGGTGAGGGCAGGATTGGAGGTGATGGTGAGGGCAGGGTTGGAGGTGATGGTGAGGGATTGGAGGTGATGGTGAGGGATTGGAGGTGATGGTGAGGTCAGGGGTTGGAGGTGTTGGTGAGGGCAGGGTTGGAGGTGTTGGTGAGGGCAGGGTTGGAGGTGATGGTGAGGGATTGGAGGTGTTGGTGAGGGCAGGGGCTGGAGGTGATGGTGAGGGCAGGATTGGAGGTGATGGTGAGGGCAGGATTGGAGGTGATGGTGAGGGCAGGATTGGAGGTGATGGTGAGGGCAGGATTGGAGGTGTTGGTGAGGGCAGGATTGGAGGTGTTGGTGAGGGCAGGGTTGGAGGTGTTGGTGAGGGCAGAGGTTGGAGGTGTTGGTGAGGGCAGGGTTGGAGGTGTTGGTGAGGGCAGGGTTGGAGGTGTTGGTGAGGGCAGGGTTGGAGGTGATGGTGAGGGCAGGATTGGAGGTGATGGTGAGGTCAGAGGTTGGAGGTGATGGTGAGGGCAGGGTTGGAGGTGTTGGTGAGGGCAGGATTGGAGGTGATGGTGAGGGCAGGGTTGGAGGTGTTGGTGAGGGCAGGGTTGGAGGTGTTGGTGAGGGCAGGGTTGGAGGTGATGGTGAGGGCAGGATTGGAGGTGTTGGTGAGGGCAGGATTGGAGGTGATGGTGAGGGCAGGATTGGAGGTGTTGGTGAGGGCAGGATTGGAGGTGTTGGTGAGGGCAGGATTGGAGGTGATGGTGAGGTCAGAGGTTGGAGGTGATGGTGAGGGCACGGGTTGGAGGTGATGGTGAGGGCAGGATTGGAGGTGTTGGTGAGGGCAGAGGTTGGAGGTGTTGGTGAGGGCAGGGTTGGAGGTGATGGTGAGGTCAGGGGTTGGAGGTGATGGTGAGGGCAGGATTGGAGGTGATGGTGAGGGCAGGGGTTGGAGGTGATGGTGAGGGCAGGATTGGAGGTGATGGTGAGGGCAGGGGTTGGAGGTGATGGTGAGGTCAGAGGTTGGAGGTGATGGTGAGGGCAGGATTGGAGGTGATGGTGAGGGCAGGGTTGGAGGTGATGGTGAGGGCACGGGTTGGAGGTGATGGTGAGGGCAGGGTTGGAGGTGTTGGTGAGGGCAGGATTGGAGGTGATGGTGAGGGCAGGGTTGGAGGTGATGGTGAGGTCAGAGGTTGGAGGTGATGGTGAGGGCAGGGTTGGAGGTGATGGTGAGGGCAGAGGTTGGAGGTGATGGTGAGGGCAGGGGTTGGAGGTGATGGTGAGGGCAGGATTGGAGGTGATGGTGAGGGCAGGGTTGGAGGTGATGGTGAGGGCAGGGGTTGGAGGTGATGGTGAGGGCAGGATTGGAGGTGATGGTGAGGGCAGGGGTTGGAGGTGATGGTGAGGGCAGGATTGGAGGTGATGGTGAGGGCAGGGGTTGGAGGTGATGGTGAGGGCAGGATTGGAGGTGATGGTGAGGGCAGGGTTGGAGGTGATGGTGAGGGCAGGGTTGGAGGTGTTGGTGAGGGCAGGGTTGGAGGTGATGGTGAGGGCAGGATTGGAGGTGATGGTGAGGTCAGAGGTTGGAGGTGATGGTGAGGGCAGGGTTGGAGGTGATGGTGAGGGCAGGATTGGAGGTGATGGTGAGGGCAGGATTGGAGGTGATGGTGAGGGCAGGGGTTGGAGGTGATGGTGAGGGCAGGATTGGAGGTGTTGGTGAGGGCAGGAGTGGAGGTGATGTGAGGTCAGAGGTTGGAGGTGATGGTGAGGTCAGGGGTTGGAGGTGATGGTGAGGGCAGGATTGGAGGTGATGGTGCACATGCACAGCCTGTGTCCTTTTTTTGAGCTAGTGGGGGAGGAGGCGGTGAGTCATACAGAATAGGAGAGGCTGCAAGCTGCTCTCTGCTACTGACTAGCCCTGGTCTGTGCTCCAAGGACCTTGGTTCTACCTGGACCCCCACTTCCCTCATCAAACTGGTAAAACAGCTAAGTTCACTGGGGCCCTTTGAGAGCCAACTATGCTGGCACGGTGCCCAGATCATGAGTAGCATGCAACAAATGGGAACTAGGAAAGGGAACTAATTTGAAGACAAGTTTAAGAGACTGCAGAGTCATGAAGTACATGACTTGCTGAACAAACAGGGACACAGAGACTGTGGCTGCCAATCTTCTCGTGACTCATCCCTAGCAGTGCTGTTTATGACAGTCATTCCCTCGTGGCCAGTGAACAAGTGCTGGGACCTGAGAGTGAATAAGACAAACTGAACCCCAGCTTTGATAAAACTGGTTTCCTTGATTAAGACAAAACAGACCGTGGTTAGGGCATAGTGGAAACGAAGCAGGAGCAGGTAACAGGAAGCAACTTAGCTGTGTGGCCCAGTCACTTACAGCAGGGGCTCTCAACCTTCCTAATGCTGTGACCCTTTAACACAGTTCCTCAACCATAAAACTATTTCCTTGCTACTCCATAACTGTAAATTTGCTACTGTTATGAGTTGTAATGTAAAAATCTGACATGCAGGATATCTCCTATGTGACCCCCCCCCGGGGTCGTGACCCTCGGGTTAAGAATCACTGACTTGGAAGCTGACACCCACACAGCACACAGGTGCCAAGTGGATGAGACCTGGGAAAGATAATCCCAGTCAGAGGAGCAGCCAGTGTCACTGAGACCCCGGGGCAGGAGTAAGGCTGGTGTGGAAGGGTGTAATGGCTTGTATAGGAGGGGAAGGGGGATGCAGGAGGCAGGGAAGACCTGTGGGTTTTGGGACTCCATGGAAAGAATTCAGTTTTTATTTCCTTAAGGAGAAAAGCAATGCTTGCTTTAAAGTTTTTAATAGTGGAATTTTATTGTGAAAATGTTTGAGTGTACCAAGGAAGTGAGATAAGTTTCAGTAGAATCGCCATACATCTCTCACCTAGATTCACTAACTTCTTTTGTCTTTTGTCTAGACATCTCCCCACATACCCATGCATAGTTGTAGAAGTTACACTTTCAGGGTGAGCTGGTGTCACACCTGTGTGTGCCTCCAGAGCAAGGTCAGCTGGTGACACTGGGTGATCTGTCTTGTATGATGAAAGTGGATTCGGGGACACAGGTGGTGGTGAGGAGCAACAAAGAATCTGGAATGTGTTCTTGCATTGTTTGGTGAAGTGTTTCCATGGCCTGTACAGAGGCTAGCATGGGGGTAGAATGTTTTTCTTCTATAGTAGGAAAACAAAACAAAACAAAAACCTCTGAATGTATTTTGTGGAGATAGTCAGATTACTTTTCTGGGAGTTTGCTATAGAAGCACAAGAGAGATCTCAGAGGTAATAGAAAAGCTCTTGGATTTGGCTAGTACTTGGCAATGTTCTTTACTGAGCTAAGAACAGATGGAGAAACAAGATCACAGAGGAAGATACACAGATATGTCTGGGTCATGCTACCATTGAGATGCCCTGACTACATCCAACGGGGTAGGCATAAACCATCTGGACCAGTGTATGCATAGCCCAGGAAATCTACTGGGGGTGGGCATACTTGAAGACAGCATGGAGGTAATTCAGAGTGTGGCTTAGAACAGGAAATCCTAGATAGAACTGGAAAGGTTTGAGTACTAATCACTGGGGTATACTGGTCCTATGTGGTGGGCACATGGAGAAAGAACATTGAGTAAGCTGCAGATTAAGAGGAAAAGTTGGTAAGAAAGATAGACAGGAGATGCAGAGTCAGGACAGGCAAATGAAGGAAAGAGATTAAGAGCTCGTAGCCAAGAAGATCAGTAAGAAAGGGGTAGGGAAACAGATGATAAACTTGGATCTGGAGGCTCTGGACACTGTTGTAGATTATTTTAAGGTATGTTACTTTTGTTTACATTCTGGAACATTTGTTTAACGATGAAAAAGTGTGTTTGATTAAATAAAATTCACCTGTGGCCAGGAGGCTGGGTCAGCAACTAGCTGACAGGAAGTTGCAGGGAGGAACCAGGTGGAGAAGGTTTATTAAGGCGGGCGAGGAGAAGCAAGGGGACTTCTTGGGAGGTGAGCTGCCTGCTATTCAGCCTCTCTGGGAAGCAAGATTCTACCTCAACCTTTGAATCTTGAGTTCTTTATTGGGACAGAGATTTAGGTAAGTTTACCTAGTAGCCTTGAAAGAGTTGGTGCCTAAGGGAACAGAATTCCTTTAGGTTTTGGCTCTTGCAGCTGGGCAGCATTATGGCCAAGCTTCTGCTGATAACGACAGAGTGGCTGTTGCTGAATAGGATAGCCATAGCTTAAAAGGCAGCAACAATTAGAAAAGAAAAACAGGATACCTCATGAAGAGTCCTCAGCACATGGTTAGAGGAATCCATTATGTTGGGAAAGACTATCACCAGACAATAGAGACAGGGAGTCCAGAAAATTAACCTGAGAACGGAAGTGGGGAATGATGGGAGCAGATGTGCTTCAAGGAGGAGGGTCCTGTGCTTATGTGTGTGTATGTGTGTTGGTGTATGTGTGATATGAATGTGCACACATTTACGGTGTGTAGGTATACATGTATGTGTGATGTGTGTGTGTGCACATGCATGTTGTGTGTGTGATGTGTGTGTCTGTGTGTATGTGTGTGTGTTTATGTGTATGTGAGGTGTGTGTGTGATGTATGTGTGCTTGTGTGTGATGTGTGTGTGTTTATGTGTGACTGTGTGCATGCATGTGTAATGTGTGTGTTTGTGTGTATGTGAGGTGTGTGTTTGTGTGTGTGAGATGAGAGTGTGTGTGTGTGTGTGTGTGTGTGTGTGTGTGTGGTGCCCAAAGATATTGTGTGCATATGGAGGGCAGAGGTCACCATTCCATGTATGTCTTTCTCTATGATTCACCTCATTTTTGGAGATAGTTTCGCCTGAACTTGGTGTTCACTGTTTTGACTAGACTATCTAGGCAGTATGATGCCAAGATCCACTTGTCCCCCTGCCTGTTCCCAAGCTGGGGTTACCAGTATGTGTTACCTTGCCTGGCTTTTATATACACCCTGAAGATCCAAAAATCAGGATCTTGCATAGCATACTCACTGAGACATACCTACACTGTGAAATCTCACACTATGAGCTGGGGACTTACAATATGAGCTGGCTGTGAACAGGAATGATCTTCGAGAGATGTGGAAACTACTGCTGCAAGAGAGGTAGGTAAGTGCACAGAAGCCGAGGCACAAGGAAATAGGAAAGAGTAGAAAACGGGCACCTGTAGGATTGTCTCTGTTAGGACAGTGATGCTTCCTGATGGCAAAGAAGTGACATCGAGGATGTAGATGAGACAGGCTTGTAGATTTTGCAGGCAATGGCAGCATCCCTATTTGTCACTTCTGTTCTTCATCTGGGAAAAGTAGGTGGTATTGGTGTTTGGACATGGAGAAAGCAAAACTTGTGGGAGTATAGTTAGTGAAATTCCCATGCTATGGGCAATACCTATTTAAATCACATGGTCATGAATTCAATGTGCGGTTGTTACACTGGTGATGTTCCTCCAACTATGCTTAGCTGCTTGGGGAGATGAAAAGCAGCATTTTTTAACCAGAAATACCATGTGTATTGGGAGGGCAGGACTGAGGTGGGAAGGGAATTTGTGTGTGATTTTAATATTCTAAGGATGAATGGTATATGGGGTGCTACTATGTGATCCCTGCAGGCAGCTGGTTGTGAGCAAGACTGGAGTAAGCACATGTAGGTAGGAAACATTTCTTTATACAGTTGGCACTTTGCTGGGCCTCCATATAGGAGGCTAATACCAGCTTATCTCTTCCAGATCATTCCTTGGCATGGGAATGAACACTGGAATTCTCTAGCAATCCAAACCACAGTGCCTAAGCTATATCCAGAAGGCTCCCTCCCTTCTATAGCTAGGGCAGATGGAAAGGACCAGTGTATCCTGAGCCAGCAGGAAAGGATGGACCTCACAACTGTGTACCTTTATTAGAACTACAATGTAGCAGAAGAAGTCAAACTGGAAGGCAGACCTCTCTAGTCTTGCTCTTGCCAATGAAAGAATTTATGAGCTAGACATCAAGGGCCAGCAAAAAAAAAAAAAGAATTATTTCGAAGATGAAGGTTTTGAGAAAGGGAATGCCCACAAGCCACTTTGCCAGGAAAGTACTTGGGACACCCATATTTATGGGTTTTGAGATGTTGATGAGAGGGATAGTCTTTGGTGGGATCATTTGAATGGATCGAATTTTTAAAAGTGAAAACAGAAAAAAAAATATTCACTCAATGTAGTCACAATGGTAAGAGGGACAAAGAGACCCACCTCTCCCTTTTGTGATAGTGCGCATTTATGACTGTGCTTCCACCACGTGACAGTTACTGATTTGGTACACATGTAGTAGGTCTAATTTTCTTTTACTTTGGAGTGCCACCAGCCCCAGGGTATACACCTGATACCTGTGTGGTGAGTTAGGGAGCTGTGCATGTCAAAGAGCTTTGTATTTGGTGATGGATTTAAAGATGGGGGAGGGTAGAGAAAGAGAGAGGGAGAGACAGAGAGACAAAGAGATGGAGAGGGAGACAGAAAAATGAGATCATTGATGAGAGTCAAGTTCTGTATGTTTGAACAAGATGGATAAGCAGTTTGCTTGGCTATATGTAAAATAGGGAGGAGTTACTACTGTGTGTGTGTTTGTGTGTGTAGGGGGTTGCCAGTGTCCCTGATCCCTGACTTTCTGCCCTGACAATATTTTTTCATTGGTGTTTTCTTGGGTGTTAGCAGCAGGACTCCCTCCCTCCAGCTAGCTCTGAACTCAATAATAATTCCATGTCCTACTCAAGAGTCCAGTGAGGAAGTTCCCAAGGGAGGAAGGTGCTCTTGGGAAGTAGGAGTCCTCTGAGCAGGAAAGTTAGTGGCAGGACAGTGTTAGCATCAGGAGACCTGGGACTCCTTTGGGCTTTTGAAGAGTACAGTGCTGGTTTGGCTGCTAATTATGTCCAGGGCAAGTAGGATTGTTTATGTGCTTCTTATATAACAGGGGAATGATTCTGGCTCAGCAGGGGAAAGGGATGTAGGGCAAGGACTTCATGATATAGAATTGTTCAGATGGAGGACCTTGATTCAAGCTGTCTAGGCTGAGCCTTGAGACCTCAAATGGTTTGCTTATCCTATGTGAGTCTCATCCTCCTAGATGTTGGAATGCTTGTACTGTTTATAGCAAAGGTGGTGATTATTGTCTGAGGTTTAGCTTTCAATTTTTCATGCTTATTTTCTCTGTGGTGCTGTATCCCTGTTGAATCTATGAGGTGTCCCTGAGCCTTTTATGTTGGAGGCTTGACCTCCAGTTGGTAGATTCAATCACTGAGAGGTAGTTACAACATGAGTATTCTGCCTTATCAATGGGCCATTCACTGATATACTGGTAGTTCAGTGTTCTTATTGGATGTGTTAGGCGGTAGACCCTAATTGGAGGGACAGTATAGCTTGACTCTGACCCATCTCTCTGATTCCTGATGCCTTCAGATGACCAGTGTTCCTTCATCACACCCTGCCACCATGGTGTTCTATACTGCCTCAAGCCCAAATCTATAGGACCAAGAGGTGATGGGCTGACATTTCTGAAACCATGAGCCAAGGTAATTCTCCCCTCCATTAGTTTATTTTTCTCAGGTAATGATCACAGCAATAGTGACTGGTCATTAAATGATGAGTACCTTGATTTAAACTTAACTCTGATATAAGCACAGTTGCCAGACTGTGATAGGGATATACTGACAGAAAACTCATCTTGTTGAACAGAGTCAGGGAAGTCTGAGAGAGAAACGAGCATGCTCAGATGAAGAATGACTTTTAATGGCAAAGGGTGCTGTGGACTAAAAAGTGTTTCTTCCTCCTTCAGTACTCCTAGGTGTCCTATGGGCCTCTAAACTTTATGGCTGTATTTGTTAATAATTTGTGCCTATTCTCTTCTTAATGCTTTTGGTGCTTTTGGCCTAAAACTCAAGCCTATATTTTTTTAAAAATGTTTATGTATGTATGGTGTATATGTTGGGGATGGGAACCCATGTATACATGTTCAAAGACTAGAAAAGAATATCCAGTGTCTTTTATTTGGCTTTCTTCCTTATCCCATTGAGACAGAACCTCTTACTGAACCCAGAGCTCTAGGCTAGTTAGAAATCAAGTCACAGCATTCCTTTCTAGAACTAGCATTACTGGCATGTGTGATATAGCATCTTATGTGACTGCTGAGGATCGACTGGTCCTCAGGCTTATATAGCAAGCACTCTTACCTATCGAGCCATCTCTTTGGTTCCTAATTTTTAATATTATGTACCAGCCTTCCTCTCTGTCCCTTCTCTCTTCCTTGGCATCTGTTTGTCACTCTCCAAACCTGCTGGGGACATCAGGAATGTGTGTTTTCCATCACAGATGCACAGAGTTGGGTGCCATGAGGTGACTTTAGTCGGGTCCCCAAAGCTCTAAAGTATAGATGGTCTGAGGTGCTGCTCTCTAGGCTTTGGGCTCTCTAGATGTCCTGTCTTCTAATATTGCCTAACCCTTCAGTCCCAAGCTTCATGCTTGCCAGCATCGTGAGTTCCCTATGAGAAATTTTGACCATAGACTTTGGTAGTCAGTACCTGTAAATGTTTTTGTGTAGTCTTGAGAAAATACCTTCCTATGTGGGAAGCAGAGTCCCTCAATTTCTAAGAATTCTGTTTTATCCAACCCACTCACATATACACACTAATCTGACCCACTCATCTATCACTGAAGGAATCTAGAAATATGGCATAGTTGACATTATATGTCAAACTCAGATAAATGATTAAGAAAATAAAACATATATTTTAAAGAACTTGACTGTTCACCAGGAGTAAAAGAGGGTAAATCTAGGTAGTACCCTGTGTAATGCACTAACTCAGAACGTCATAGTCAAGTTTGTCTTCCTTGCCGCCTTGGCTTACCTCTCATCTGCTATGTCCCTTCCACCTCCTTCCCACCAAATCATGACCACACACTGGGACAGCTTCCATTCTGGAAATCAAGACAGAGTCTTTGAAATGTGTAGCAGTAGAAGGTTGTTCCAATGTTCTTGTAACCACTGAAATTGTGGTATCTCTGTTTCTGCTGAGCCACCACTTTTACAAGATTTTCCAAGGACCCCCAAGGAATTAAGAATCCTTCTTAAAAGCTACTTGTTCTCCAATCTTACTACAGTAGAGACAGAAAGGAGTTGTGGAATTTAGTGTATTGTAGGATGATAGAGTAGCTTTATTCTTTACAAAATAAACTTTAACAATTGACAGGATGTAGGCTGGAGAGAAGAGGCAATTGATAGAGTACCTGTCCTGCAAGCATGAGGACCTGAGTTTGGATCCTCAGCATCTTGTAAAAACTGGGTGGAGCAGTATGCATCTGTAACCTCAGCATTTGGTGGGAGGAGACAAGCAGATCTTTGAACTCAGTGGCCAGCCAGCCAAAGCCAGTAAATGAGCTCCAACTTCAGTTAGAAAGCCCATCTCAAAACATAAGATGGATTTGCTGGTGAAAGTCTTCTCAGGGGAAACTCCTTGCTGCCTGAGCCTGGTGATCTGAGTTCTAACTCTAAGACTGACGGTGACATAAGAGACCAAATCGTGAATGTTGCCTCTGACCTGTACATAACCACCATGGCATAAGAGTGCCCATGTACACACACACACACACACACATGCATACACGCACTATAAAAGAAAAGAAAAATAAGGTAGAGAGTTATCCAGGAAAACACCTAAGAGTGACTTCTGGCTGCCATAGGGTTGTGCCCACAAATGCAGGCATGTGCTCCCCACACACACCTGACAACATATTAAAGAGTTAAAAATTTTATATAAGTAGTTGGATGTGTCTTTTAGGGTTTGAGGATGAAAATGAGGTATTAACATAATAGCAAAGTAATTGCAACAGTCCCTCTAATTGGAGTTCACTGTACCATGCATCCTGTGCAACTAGGACCATTACCTGATGAAGAATGAGTGTGCCCTTTAAAGCAGTGTAGCACTGGGAGATGTTTGCTGTGAACGCCATCATAAAGACAGGAAGGCTGAAGCTGAGAATTATCTGGTGCTTTGACAAATTATAGAGATGTGACTCAAATCCAAGTATCTAACTTTGAATATGGAATATTCATCATATTCCTTTAACTTTGATGTCAGAATTTCATGTTAAATGTGACATAACATAGCACAGCAATATTAAACTAAAACTAACACTAATGAGAATGAACATTATTCTAGAAGCATGGTTGAGTGATTTGTTATTACTTTTATGAGTTGGAAAAATGTTCTATTTTAGTGTAGATTGCCTAGTAATAAATTGATATAAGTAATTGTAATATTTCCCCATCTAATACAATTGTACCTAACCATTCCAGAAGGAGCTATTTATCTTATCATTGCTGTTTCTAGAATTATAGAAATTAAATGGGGTTATTAGCAGCATATTACAGTGAGGTACTGTAATATATGTGGTAGAACAGAAACAATGTAGCTGTCAGCATAGCTCACCAGACACACACTATGGCGCCCTATGCACAGTATCTGCTTGTGACACACCCATTTTCTGCACTCTTATCTACTACAATAAAGACTAATGATGGGATTGATAGTATTGAATGTTGACATCATACCACATTATCATGCTATATAAATCTATACATTATAAATATTGAGACTTAAAGTCTGTGTGGTTAATTAGCATATTATTTTATTACTAAGTTCAACACTTTGGTGCAATTAGTGCATCAATGAATGATTAATACTTGATGGAAAAGATCTCATGCCAGGGCAGTAGAGCAAAGGAGTTCCTCGCTGCATCAAAGAAGGGAAAGATCCTGGCTTACTGCCATGCATAGTGATTTTCAAGGGTTAGTGATGTAATGATGGATTAACTGTGTTACAGCTCATGGTTCTGCTTTTGAGAAATTATGCCGGCGACGCTGAGGACATGCCCAGTATAGACTGGTATGATCTGGATTCACACTTCTGTTGTCACTGCTTAGATCACAGGTGGCCTTTGAATAGTAGAGGCATTGTTCTCTTGGATATAGGGCTCTGGCACACAGGAAAATTACACAGAGTATGGTAATCCTCCTGTTTCTGAGGCCCAAGAGCAGTGTTGATGCTCCACACGGTGAAGTAGCAGCAGGAGCACAGATCTCTCTGTGAAAACGTGGCATGCAAGCCTGATGCCAGTCAGTGCCTACAGTTCAGAGGGCACAGAGTATTTGTTGAGTGGAACAACAGTGCACTTGCCTGAGCCTTGACAACACAGGGTATGACCTGGCGGCAAATGTAAATGGAACATAAGCTCTTGGAGCTACTCCTGGCTCTGACTTCTGGCTTTGGCCACCACAGCCTGCCTGCCTTGGGCAGGTAGTAGAATATTCTCAGCCTTACATCCATCATCTGCAGTATGCATCTTCAGAGTTGGCTTGTATGCTCAGTTCCCCACCTTCTACAGCTGTGGCAATACTGTCCCACTCTGGGCACGGGGACGCCTCTTCCTGCCCTTCCAGACAAAATCCCTACTGAATTTTCCATTCTTTGGGAGAGACAAACTGGGGAGAGTGCTCCCCAAATAACTGCTGTGGAAAATAGTCAAGCAGGGGAGGTAAAAATGCCTTTATAAAATGGAGGGCAGGGGAGACACCTACAAAGGTTAGACTGAAAGTGGGAGTGATGTGCACGGGGATCTGGGGCTGAAATGGTGCCTTGGACAGAGAATGGCAACTGCGAAGGCCCTGACTGAGGTTATACATGCCCTGCATATTTGAGGAGCAGGGCAGACATTCTGCTTTAGTGCAAGGAAAGGGAAATAGGATGAGGTCAAAGGAGAGATGGAGAGTAAGGGGGGGGGTCTTTGTGGGTCATCATTAAGTAAATTCCTTTATCATATTGCATTTTCCCAAGTGCATTTAAAAACACCAGCACACCTAATTTGTGTCCCATTGCCCTGCACTTTAATCTAATGCTCCTTATCCAGTGATCTACAATGTGCTATGACGATGCTGGCGATTGCCTGACTTCAACTTCCAGCTATGTGAACCCTCAACACAGTTTCCCTCTGGTGCCTCCATTTCTCTATCTGTAAAATGGCAACAGTGACTTAATCTACTTGGGTCTGAAGTGAGAGCCCCAGGAGTCTTAACTATTTTCAAAACATCAGTATGGCAGAATCGGGCTTCAGGAAATATCACTCACTAGGTTTGGCACATTTGGTAACAGTTTTATTTTTACTATCTGCAGTGTTGTAGGACCAGGAGATAAGGTTACTATATCAGCAAAATCCCATAATTCAGCAGGAAAACTGAGAACTTCCAGACTACAGGCTGCATGTTGAGTGTATGTGTGTGTGTAGGGGGGAGGGGTATTTACTGGGATGTGTCTGGGGTGGGGTATTTAAGTGGAGTTCAAAGAGAGATGAAATAGGCATGTGAAGATGAACCCAGAATAAATAGAGGGTATAATGTGCCTTAGCAAGGACCACACCGAGCATCAAGGTCCAGAGGGTTGCAGAGCAGTGGGATTCAGTAGGCATGGGACAGAGTGGTACATGGAGGTTTTAGGAAGGCAGGCAGAGTCCAGAGCATAGACTTTGCAGTGCTATGTATGGGTCAGTAGTTCTCCAATATGACTTCAAGTGAATCCTCTAGAGTTACAAATGCCTGGGTTCTCTCCCTCAGTAGTCAAGACTCTTGAGTGATAACAAGTGATTCTAAGACAAAGACTGTTTCAGTAACTGTGGAGGAGTACAAGAATCTCTGTATGTCACTGTAGTAACATTGGACAAGTCATGCAACTGGACATCTGCTTAGAAATGTTGCTTTTGCTGACCACATTGAGAATGGAATGTGGACTGGGTTGATCTTCAAGCACAGAAGGATGTAGTATGAGGCAGACCCTGTGACAAGGGCCTGAACACCACTCACAGCCACACCCAGGGCTTGAGTTAAAGGACAGTCCCATCTGGTGTGCAAAGGACAGAGGTTTTGAAACCCACAGAATCATATCTAGGCAGGCACAGGATAGTCAGTGGTAAGAATACACTTGGTAAAAAGGGATTGAGAGTTGTCCTTGAGACATGGTGTGTTGGAGAAAGTTATTTACTGGCAAATGTGATAAAAATGATGCCCACTTGGTTGGCAATGCCTTTGGAGCAGACAGCATGAGGGGCCTCCTGGGCCACTTACAGGACTGTGATGACCCACACTGCCACAAAGCATAGTGTGACTGGACTCTGTTACCTTTATGTCAGAGCGAAGGACAATTCATTCTGCTATTTAGAGCTGTACTGGGTGTAATTACCATCAGTACTAAATTACACTCCGGGACACAGTTGGCTTCTTTTTGCCAGTTCCTCAGAGTTATAATGAAGTAACATGGGTCTTAGGGCACTAGTTTTGTTACATCACCATAGCCTAGTATTAAGTATAATGTGTTTTTTGTTTGCTTGAGTGACAAGTGCATTTATTCATTCATTAGTGAACAGTATGGATGGACGCCATTCCATCTCCCTACGGTGGCTACATTTTTGCAAGTGAAAGTATTGTTATAACAAGAGCTGGAGGCATAGTCACTTTAAGGAGCATACTGATGTGGTGTTGTTATGTCCATCAGCCATGGAGCTATTTTAGAAAGAGGTGAGCGTACATTGGGATTTTTCCATTGTTGTTGTTTTGAAAGTTTAGGTGGCCTCTAGATGGCTTTGAAGTAGCCATCCCATAGAGCAGGGCATGTTTACCTAGGCAAGGAAATTAATCCACCTTATTGGTGACCATGATCCAGTGGCTCTGTTTTTCGGTTTGTGGGCCAGCATTTCAGTAATGGATAGTCTCATGTCCTGTAATATCTGAGAACTGGTATCACCTCTTATTTATGAACAACACTAGAAGCCAAATAGTGAAGAAATGAGATTCAGAGTCTTTCATGGTCATTCTTTATTTCCTCCAAGCCTTTTCAGAAGAATTTCCTGGGATTTATGACTTCTTTATTTCTACCCTTAAATAGTTCAGCACTTGACTGTGTTCTCCTCTAAAAGTATGATCTCTATTGAAGTCGGATTCAACAAACCCAGAGTTCTATGTAATGAAATCTCCCCAATGTAGAGGATAGTTTGATTTACTTCTGTAAATATTTTTAGGATTTGAGTGGAACATCTAAACAATTGTTAACGATTTGTCTAGAGTCTGCTTTGGGGGCACATCCTCTGCCAACAGCATCCTTACTGGTTCCTGGAATAGGTGACATTTAGACTGTTTCTCTCAGCTCATAAAATGATAAATTCCACAAAGGTGATTATGATTTTAATATACTTTATTTAAAAAGTACAGAGTTTTAAATTGGTTTCCATGGTTTTCAAGCAGAAGGGATACTGCCTACCCAGTATAGCCCCGTTTCTGATGAAGGGTGATCATGTGGTAAACTCACATTTGCATGACTGGCAAAGTAAAAAGATAACTTTTTTGTCAATGTATCTGTAAGAGTTTCTATCACGCACAGTTTAAAATCATGAGATGCTGATGGCTGGCCTATGCTTATGTCTTCTATGTCGCACCATATTTGGGTTCACAGTTTATCCATAATTTATAGCATGCCAAAAGAACATCTCAGTAGTCAGTGTCACCTCGAGAAGAGACTCAAAACCAGGGGGAGCAGCAGCAGGACCACCTGGGCATGGAGACTTGATGCACCCCCACACTCCCTTGCATTCTCCTGTGGGGAAAGTAGGGGCTGGTTAAAGCAGAAACAGGTTCTAGGACATTAAGCTCAGCAGTTTCCATACTGATGAGGATTCTAGAATCTTTTGACTCAGCGATGGAAGGAATCAGGTGTGTCTAAATCCCACCAAGTTAGAGGTCCAAATACGTAACTGCAGCTGTCAATGCACACACTATCTAAATTACTCTCTGAAATTATTTTACTTTTTAAAAGATTTGTTTCTAATTTGTGTGTGTTGGGGGCATGACTGTGAGTGCTGTGCCTGTAGTGTCCAGAAGAGGGCGCATCAAATCATCTAGAATCACAAACCACTTGAAGTAGGTGCTGGGAACCAAACCCAGGTTCCTCACTGAACCACATCTCCCAGGCTCGCTTTGAAAATTATATAGACCAGTGAGTGGTTCTCACTCTTCCTAACGCTGTGGTGACCCCCAGCCATAAAGTTATTTACATTGCTACTTCATAACTGTAATTTTGCAGCTGTCATGAATCATGTAAATACTTTTGGAGACAGAGGTTTGGCAAGGGGGTCACGACCCACAGGTTGAGAACCAGTGGAGTAGAAAAGGGCTGTTTCTATAGGTGTCTGCTGTGATCTCACTAAAAAGCACGACAGTTTCTAGGGACACAGACACTATCAGTTCAGAGTATCATCTTTCTGTTCACTTGGGGGAGAAAGCCCCTGTTTCAGAAAACTCATTTTACGTGTTCCTTTCTCTTAAATGCATCTAGAAACGTTGTCCATTATTCTCCTACTCTAATTGGCCATTTTCTTATTAAGGCTATTCTTTACCAAAAACTGCTAGAAGTAAGTCTCTACCTTCCAGTGCAATTTGCCCCGGCCTCTGGCTATGGGAAATGTACCCAAAGAGGAAGACTGCAAAGCCTGAGACTGTTGTCCTCTGAATTAGACCTAGGTGTCTCTTCACTTTGTATTACTTTGATAATCTTGAGCTATTACTAATTATAAACATCATTTAAACTTTTTTAGCATTGCTACTGACTTTGCTATATCTTTCCTAGGTAGGCCAAGCTATTTGAATAGTTAAATGGGTCTGCTTTTGTTCCACAGTTTCTAATCTTAAGACAACAAAGCATCTCATTAATTCTTAGAATATCCATAAGACAACTATTCTGCCATGCAAGACTAATATATTCTTTTTTAAATTGACTGTTTCCTTGTAAAATTATTTTCTAGGTTATACTGATCCCAATTCCAGTATTCTAGAAAAAAACAAAACTATAGAATTTCATGCTTATGTTACATCCAGTTAAAAAAGGAAAATTTTCTTGTTAGCATTAGTAGCTTTTACTTTAATTACTTAGTATGCTCAGTTCTTGACAGCTGTTCATCTTGAGATCAAGTCTTACTCTTTACCTAAGTCTGGCCTTGAACTTGCTCCCTTCCTGCCTCAGCCACCTAGGTGCTGGGTTATAGGAGAGGCTACCACACCCAGATCATTTGGCTAGGATCATTGAAATATTAAAAAGGTTTTTTCCAGCATAGATATAATAGATATAACATGTTGCTTTTGATTTCCCTTTTGACTATAGATGGAAATATTCTTAATAAACTCTTATTATAGTTAAAATGCTGACAGTACCTACTGTAGGTAAGTGCTGACTTTTAACATCTTAAGAACTGGAGAGCTTATAGTACATCAAAATTGTACATGAAGAAGGCTGAGGTGACACTGTCAACATCAAGTGTCCAACTCTATAATTATGATCTAGGCACACTTTCGACTTCGGGTAGGAGTAGAAGTGGAGTTCAGTTATGAACTTATTTTTCTTGTTTTAAAATGTTGTCACCTTCATTACTACAGAATGAATAAAAACTCACCTTTGTCAGAGTGGACTTAATTCTACACTCATTACCAAGGGGTTTGGATGCAGGTATGTCCAACTGCTACTCACACCTCCCAGGAGAGCAATGAATGCAGGCCAGCAGGTCTGTGTAGGACAATATCAAAAGGCTGGACAACCCTGGTTGTCACTTAGCATTCACCTCCATCTTGGCAACTATTTGATACTAAGTTGCACTTTTCTTTAAAGTGAATTTCTTCTAAACAAGAAGTTATCTGAAATAATCAGTGGAAATAATGCTACCTTCCACTTAAAATAAAACATGATGGGCAGAGCCACCTTGTGCATGACAAAATTATAACACATAGAAAATCAGAAAAGGATTTTAAAATATATATGGACACCGAAGGAAGATTTCACTAAGCAGAGGTGGGCTGAATGCCCAGATCTATTAGCTGTCATGTATTCCTGTTTTAGTTTTCTGAAATCAGTTATTTTGTCTGGAGACAAGTTTTCAGCTGTGGGTTTTGGTCACCATGAGGGACTCATTGTGAACCTGGTGGGAAGAGAACATAGAAACACTTTTCTGACTTGCCTCAGGATGGAAGCCATGGCAGGATTCCGGACGCCTCCTGATCTTCTGAGCCTTTAAACGCTCACACTTAAGAGATTCATTATGTTGACTGTAGTTAAGGCATGTTTCTGAGGATTGCATCACACACTCTGAATATCAGGGGTCAGAACTTGGCCCTAAAGTAGCTTAAGCACTTTTCTCCAAACACAGGTAAAGGATGCCATCTTTCCCTCTTGTTTCTCTCCTGTTGTTTTCCCCTTTACCAGTTGCAGCTGCAGCAGCTGGACCCACACCAAAAAGGATATACCTGATTTCAATGGGTGCCATGGTGATAGGAGCCACAGACTCACAGAGGCAGCTGCTGTCCACCACCACCATGAACAGATTGCTACTCGGGATTTGCTGGATGACAAAAGACCTGTGGGAACAGGAGGTAACAAGACAGTAAGGGGTCATTTACCATCTGTCTTCATTTCTGTTGCTTTGATAAAAATCCCCTGACCATAGAACTTAGGAAGAAATCTCTCTAGTTTCCAGTTTCCAGTTATAGTTCACTATTGGGGGAAGTGAAAGCTCAGGAGCTTGGCACAGCTGGTCACATGGCATCCATAATTAGGAACATGACACAGTGAATCCAGGCATGCTCACGATCAACACATTTTCTCCATACTTAAATAGTTTCAAGTTCCCTCAACTAGGGAATAATGTCTCCTGCAGTGGGCAGGTCATTCCACATCAATTAACATAATCAAAAATAATTGGCCAACTTGGTATAGACAACCATGAATTAAGATTCTCTTCCCAGATGATCCTAGATTGTGTTCACTCAACAATTAAGATGAACCATCACACCATCTCACTAATGAAAAGATATATAGGTACACTTCTGACCCTGAGGAACAACCATGATATTTTATGGAGCCAAGTTCAGAGATACCTTTCCAGAAAGTTGCCTCCCTCAATTGAGGTGCTTTAATTAAAAATACTAAGCTGGAGTGAGAAAGCAATAGCTGTATTCTCTTGAAGTTAGCTCCATTCATCTGGAGAGACTGAGGTTTCCAATAGAGAAATTAGAACTGGCTGAGTCATGTCAATTTTCAAAATGTACCTTCTTCATATCTGATTTCATTCTCTAGGATTAGGTTTCAGGATGACCCTCACAATGAAACTCCTGTTTCCCTGCCAAGTGCTTGTAGTTTGGTAAGAAAAAGTATACAAGGCCCAAAGCATCATCTCCTACTGGATTTCCTGTGTTATCTATCTGCCCAGGAGACAGGAGCTAGACACAGAGAAGGTTCTAGAATCCATGTTGATTTCAGATCTAAGACTGTATAGGGGCTCCACCCTTTGAGATCTACCAATACAACCGGTTCAATTGTAATGAGTTGGACTTGGTCTCTGTTATTGAATATTGTGCTGACAAATTGATCGCAGGTGGCTAGAGCATAGGAGCATGTAAAGATTTGGGATGCTGTACAGTGAGAGCCAAAATTATCTTAGTCCCTTAAATAACCATTCTCTTTAGCTTCATATTAATCTTAACATTCATGGGAGCATTAGAGACACTCTTTGGGAATAACCTCCACCAACACCAAAGCTAAGATCACATCAGAAAACTTGCTTTCTTAGACAGCCTGCCTCCCTAATGCCCCCATTAAGGTATTTGGAAAATACATTTATGTATTATTTTGTTTAACTAAGTGACATCAAAAGTTGTTATAACTTCCTCCATGGTAGAATACATCATTCAGTGTGACTTGAATATGTGTTATGTTAAAGCAGGCACATTATTTTATATCAACAGTTTTGTTGCCTAAATGGACCCCCAGAGAGTATTTACTTTTGCCAGATGAGTCATTTGGAATGTTGCCATGCATCAGCATGAACTGTCTATGTCTCTAACTCCAGCACATGGAGACTCTTCAAGGAGATATTGGTGTCTTTTCTGAGGTCAGCATCTTGCCTTTGAGTGACAAGTCCTTTCCTTTATTCTGAGTTCATTGTTATGTCTGGGTGTCCTCTTGTAAAACATTGTTTAAACTTCAGTTTATTATTAGTTGGCTATTTTTCTTAAATATGGCTCTTCCATTGTCTGTAGTTTAGTTTGTCTTTCTCCCAATCAATAAAATGTCCAAGTTTTAGTATGGAATTATTATGAATACCTAATTCTAAAGATGTCAGAATAAGGAGCACTTTTTCCTTCTGGCTTAAAAGGGTACAGCTAAAAAACTAACTGAATTTGTGGATATGCAAGGGATGCTCCTCAGTATGGTATCAAGTTTCCCAAATAACTTTATGACTTGGTCAGAAAGAATGCTATTGGATCATCCAGGAAGATACACTTAAGGCATCTTGAGCTACTTAAGGCATCTTGAGCTCTGAATGTTCCATAGACATGTAGGATAAAGCCAAGCCACAGTGGAGGAACTAGCAGTCCCCAGCATCTACCATCTCCTAATGGAGCCTGGGCAAGGTCCTTCTTGTACTATGTAACTGTAGTCCACAATGACCAATGCCTTAGATGCCAGCATGGCCTGAGCTCATTCCTTCTCGTTTGATGACCTGGGAAGTTGTTTATAGGTAGCACAGACCCAATCATCTCTCATGTTTTTCTCCTGAATCTCAAAGATATGTCTCAGGACTATGACAGTTAGTACTACAATACCTGGCATCTTTCTTTGAGAGGCCATAGAATAGACCCTTCCAGATCCCACACCACTGAAAGGTGGCAACTAGTGGTACAAGCCCTTGTCCAGCATAAAGTAAAAACAAATTACACTTATGAACTGCTGTAGGCTAGACTAGACCATGGAAATAGACAATGCTGGCATCAACTGAGACTGAAGGAATCACCCAGTATGCTCTTCTTCTCTCCTATAATCATACCCAAGCTTCTAAAACCGATAACAGCTACTTGATAAAATTGGTATGAAAACCTATGTTATAAAAGATGTTCAGACATCAACACAAATATATAACCATGATTATTTAGCAAAGGACCTCAATTTGAAGAAAACTTTGAAAATTGTTTATAGGATGTAAAATTATGCTTCTAAATAAACAAGAAAATGCAGATAAATACAAAAAAGAGCTGGGCAGTGGTGGTGCATTTAATCCCAGCACTCAGGGAGGCAGACACAGGCAGATCTCTGAGTTCAAGGTCAGCTTGGTCTGTAGAGTGAGTTCCAGTACAGCCAGTACAGAAATTTGCTGAATACATGGATAATCATGAAGATGAACCAACAATAAGTCTAAAAATTTGAATAAAAAATTATCCATCCTAACAGAGAGAAACACCATGAAAGAAAAGGAAAAAAGAATGTAAAAGCCGAATGTGGAAGGAGAGTGCAGTGAAATATTGTGTTCTGGACATGGTTATCATACTCATGATCTTACAGTAGCTGTAGCTACCTGAACAAGACCAAGCCAGCCAAAATTCCAGCATAAATAGAGAACCCCACCAGTGAGGAACTACTGAAAAGTGATGGCTGCTGGGGGAAGGAGAATCATTCTTCTCTGGGGATGTGGACACTGGGTGGTTTGCTTGTGCCTACTTGATGGCTCTATACCCATGAACCTAGAAGTGGCACTAATTGGACTTGGTACTTTGTTTTGTTTCTTTAAACAGAAGACATGAAGTTGGAAGGGGGAAATGGAGGCTAGATATGATCATATTTCATTGACTATACATATGAAATTCTCAATACTATCAGTGAAAAAAATGGTGATTACTACTGTGAAAAATATATGACTATAGAAAACTCGGTACAAGAATAGACACAGGAAGGGAAATAGGAATCCAATGTAACATGACAGAAAAGCACCAAACCACAAAAAAAAAAAAAAAAAGTTAGACGTGAAGGACACGGAAAGGAAATATATAAAGAGCAGAGTCCAATCAACAACAAAATCCTCATAGACTGACTATATGAAAGATCTAGCAGGACTCTAGCCCCAGGCTGTGACACAGCCACAGCTTGGTGCCATGGTATGAGGCTGGTGGGGGCAAGTCTCAAGCAAGTGCTGCCAGACACCTATGGCACAGGGCAGACACCATTGAAGTTAGCAGGTACAGGGTAGGGAGATGGAAGAGAGGGAGAGGTGAGGAACAGGGTGATATGAATGGCCTGAGTCCACGGTTACTTCTGGGCTTGGGCTACTGCCAAGGGCCAATCTTGGTCTGCGATCCTGAAGCAGCTGAGGGGGTATGAGGTGATGTTTGTGGCTCCTGTTGCCACTGAGGGCTGTGCAGAGGTCTGGGCCCCCACCTGAAGCCAGGTTGATGTCTGAGGGCCACTATAGAAGCCATGCCTATCCTAGTGGCCTACACTGCCATCTGGGGCCAGGCTGCTTCTGGGTCCATGTTCCTACCATAGTTGATATCTGTGTTGATGTCTGGTGGCCCATGGTACAACCAGAAGCCACATGGATGCCCAGGGTCTGGACCAAAGCCAGGGCCATGCCAGGTTGAGTGGCTGGCACTGTCATTTGGGTCCACTGTGTTGTCCAGGCCAAGGATACTACTGAGGGTCATGTATGGGTCCATGGCCCTACAGCAGCCAGGGTCTGAGTTGATGTTCATAGCTCCTGAGGCCATTGAAGGTCATGCCATGTCATAGATCAGGGCAGCTACCTGGGGCCATGGTTACACCTGAGCTGGACTATGACCTAGGACCATGTCTGGGCTCCTGCCTGCCATAGTCAAAGTCTGTGTTACTAGGGGGTACCACAGATGATAGTAGGGGTCAGTTCATGCTGAGCTGGCCCTACCCCTTACCATGGCTGTGTATCTTACGTGGGTAGCACACTAGAGTTGACTCTGCTATCAGGGACACAGGTGAGCTGGCCCTGAGGGCATGAGAACAGCAGAGCTTTGTCTGCCATGTGGTGGCATGGGGGAGGAAAAGATGCTTTCCCCTTCCCACCCCTTGCTAACTGTGGCAGGCAAGAGAGCTGGTCCCAGCAGCAGCCTGATCCTGAAAGTTACCATGGCCCCAAGGTCATAAGAGTAAGAACTAATTAACCCTGTCTCTCATAAGCTGCAGCACCCTGCCAAGGGAGCACTCTAGAGCCATTCCCTGAGGTCATGAGAGCACCCACATATGCCCCCTAGAGCAACTGGGAGAGAAGGCCCTGCACCTTGCCTGGACAAAAGAGTAGTAGAGCTGTGCCTGGTGATATGAGTGAGTGGGACTTGGATCTGAGGGCTTGAGAACAGAAGAGCTGGCCCCACTCCTTGCTACAGGCTTCATTGGGTGAGTTGGCCAAGGCAGTGCTGGAAATCTCATTTGGTTAGTGAGCCTGAGGGAAAGTTAGTAAGCTACGCAACATAGCTACCACTCAGACCCACCTCAAAATCCACTGAATCTATGAACTGGTGGAGCATGTGAAGGTAACAAACCAATAGATCTAAAACTGTAAGATCCCCATGACACAGGACAACAGGATATCCAAAAGGAGACCCACTGACAGCACGTTATCACTGGTATACCAGATGTCAGAGGCCCTGAACCAGACCAATGACTCATGGCAATGAATACTTGCAAATGAAGATGAAAAGGACTAAAGAGAAAACTGTGCAACCCAAAAGGCTATGCTACAGCTTCCACAATGAGATTCTTTTTGTTTGTTCGGTTTTGGGGGATAAGGTTGCAAGGGCAGATGGGGTGGGATATATGATGTGAAATCTGCAAAGCATCAATAAAGGTTAAGAAAAAGAATGATTTAGCTATGTTCTGTTCTACAAAAAAAAATGTCATTGGTAAACATACACATAGCTTAAAAATACACAGTTAAGAGATATTGCAGAGGTGGGTATGTATGTATAAAATAAAGCAGACTTTAAATTGAAAAAAAAAATTTGAGATTAAAGTGTTAATTCTGAAGGAAGATTTAGCAATTTCAAATATGTATATACCTAATAACCTGCCAATCAACTAATAAGGCAAATACTGTATGTTAGAGGAAAGAGAGACTCAAATTAATATTTGGGTGGCTTTGATACTACACTCTCCCAATGGGCATATTATTCTGATAGAAAATCAATAAAGAAATATCTATGTTGAGTCACAGAATTGTGAGACAGTATTGCCATGCACATTCCTCTTGTATGTACATAACACAGTTTCATGGCAGATGTTACATTAGACCACAAACAAAGCCTCAATTTTTCTCAGTCCAAAATGGAGTAAGACTGAAAATTACAAAGATGAGGTGTAAGAATATAAAGACACAGAAATGGAATATGGTCTTGGGTGAACAATAGCCAAGTGAAGGAACTGAGTGCGGAAAACATAAAGGCAAATACAAATGGTGGTACAGCACACTAAATCTCTGAAATGCAGCAGAAGCGTAAGTCCTGGGAGGAAAACTCATTCCAGTACATGTAAACTCAAAAGAAATTAAGACAGAAATAAATTGAAGGTCAGAACACTAAATAAACCAGAATCTTAAAATTAAAATAAATGAAACAGCTCTTTATATAGATGAACTAATAAATGAATACCCAAATAACAGAGATAAAACAAAGATGTTACAACTTACATCTATCATAACTATATGTTAAATTTTAGAAAACCTAGCAGAAATGCACACCTGTGAGTGCCTACCACCTACCAGTACTTAACCAGTAAGAAATAGGCAATGAGATTAAAAGTCTAATGTACTGTAAAAGGCAGTTCAGGCCCCAATAGCTACACTGATGTTACCAAACAGGACTACCTAAAGAAGAGCTAATTTCAATTCTTTAACTATTCCAAAAGTTGAGATGGAAGAAAATCTGTCACATTCTTTACTAACTAGATTAGTATTCCCTTATGTTCCTCCCAAAGCAAAATAAATGAATAAATAAAAATACAAAATAGCCTGATGTCATTGAACATAAATGTAAGATTTCTGGGGTTGAGAGTAGGTGGGAGAGCAGAAGAAAGAAAGGGAGCAGGAACTCTTTGGCATGTAAAATGAATAAAAAATAAAAAAAAAATTCTCTCTATAAAATACCAGCAAATCAAATTCCCAGCACAGCAAAGTTTCAACCACCATGGTTCAGAAAAACAGCCTAAGGATTGAAGAATGGAATAATATATGCAAATTAATAAATGTGTTATAAGACGTCAAGAGAGGAAATATGATTACCATAACATATACATAAAAATCAATAAGTACATTATGCCACAATAAAGACTCAAAATTAAACACAAGAACATACCTCAAGATACTAAGATTTTGTATAAGATTATGAAACCTCCCCTATCTATCTGGCTATCTATCTATCTCATACTAAATGGGGAAAAGCTGAAACTATTTCCTGTAAGATGTGGAACAAGACAAAGATGTCTACTCTCACCACTGTTATTTATATAGTACTGGAAGCCCTAACCAGAGAAGTCAGGTAAGAGAAAGCACAAAGGGCAAAACTATAAAGGAAGAAATGAAGATGTCAGATTATCTATGTTTGTAGATAAAAATGATCCTACAAACTGAGATACTCCATGGACAGCTGTGAAAACTCCCAAATGAATTCAGTTAGATTGCAAGATACAAAGTGAATGCAGCTTTGTACAAAATAATGAATTTGCTAAAAAAGAAATTAAGAAAGCAATTGTTCAAAAACAAGGACTCAACTCAAACTATTTAATGATAAATTTAAGTAGAGAAGTAAAGATCTCTACATAAAATATTGTTGAAAAATTACAGAAGGTATAGCAAATGGAAACCTATACCCTAAATATAGATTGAAGAGTCAGTGTTATTACAACTATACTGTCCCAAGTGATCACCAAAATAGTGACTTTCTTCTCAGAAGTAGAAAAAGAAAAATCCAAATTTTATATTGTCTCTGGCTCTTTGTCTCTGGCTCTCTTTCTGTCTTTGCCTGTCTCTCTGTCTCTGTCTTTCTATCTCTCCCTTACACACACACACACACCATTTGATTTGATTTGATTTGATTTGAGGTCTGCTCCTCAGGACACAATTCATACCTGATGCTGTAAACCTGATTGATAGCCTGTGGATATAGAGGCCGTAGGAAGAAACCTAAAGCTGCTACCTAGCTAAACGGTCATCTTTTTTGAACCACTTTCAAATGTTTACATTTTTCCCATACATCTGAGCTGTTCTTTGCAGCTGAGGTTCTTTGCAGGGGTTAATGGAGAGACTCCCTACTTGCCAACATTCTGGAAATTAGTGAATGAGTGCACAGCTCTAAGAGGACATCCATATCAATGCCCAAGATTCCAGGAAGTTTATAGAAAAGGGAGTGGAAAGATCGACCACCAGGAGGTGAGAAGTGCTATGAAATGCGCCTTTGGGACATGATATAATTGTTGTGCTCCTGAATTTACAGCAACTATGGTTACCAGCACAAGATCAAGCCACTCAAAAGTTCAGCACAGATGGAGTGGCTCATTAGGTTCTCACTGAAATAAAGACAACTATGGCTGAGAGATGGAGTTGGTTTTCTTTAGGGTTGGGACCACTGGTAGGTTTTCCCTGCTCCAGAAGTGGACCCCACACCCATGCAGAGACATGCACACAAGGAGCACTACTGGAATTTAGGATGATTAGGAACAGAAAGATGATATGAAGTTGGAAGGGGATGTTGGGGTGGAGTCTGGGAGACATGGAGGGAAGAAATGAAAGTTGGACATGATCAGAACACATTGTATACATGGATGAAATTATCAAAATATAAAAATATTTTTTAAAAGACAATGATCTTGGAAGGGGGAACAAATAACTTCTCACACACATAAAGCTAGAGGCATCATAACATCTGACTGTGAAATGATATTAAATAGAGACTAGATTGATGATCAATCAGTTAAAACATTTGCTGCTCCAACAGTGGCTCAGGCCCGTTAGTAACTCCACCGCCAGGGGTCTAACACTCTCTTCTGGCCTCCAAGTACACTTTCACTTGTGTGCATAATGCTTCCCTGCCACATGTACCCATGGTTAAAATAATAAAATGAAATACAATAGCAAGTGAGCTAATGAACAAAATAGTCCTCAAAAGAAGTCATACAAATGACCAAGAGCATAAAAATATACCCAGTTCCATTCCCTGGAAAATGCAAACACAAATCACAGTATATTTTGGGTGAACCTCAGTGGCAGACTGCTAATGTAGTGCTGGACTTCATCTCTAGCAAGTAAATAAATATAAAGGCAGAGGAAAATCATTGTTACCTGTCATCTCATCTCATTTAGAATGGGTATGATCACAAAAACAATGGCAGTGTAGTGAGTGGTGAGAAAAAGGAACTCATATACTATTGGTGAGAATCTTAATCATTATGGCCACCATGGAAAGCAATATAGGGTCCTCAAAAAAACAAAAACAAAACAAAACAAAAAACCTAACAATAGAACCATCATATGTTTTTAAGTGATGAAATCGTTCTACCAAAATATTTTTGTAGTTTGATTCTTAATAGTTAAGATATGAAATCAAGCTAGATGCCCTTTAGACAGATGGATAAACAGGGTCCATAATGAAAGTAGAACATCAAGGACTGGGAAGATGGCATGCTGGGTTAACTGCTAAGCAAGTGTAACGACTTGATCCCAGAATCCACATAAAAACAAAACATTGTAGTGTGAGCCCCTCTCCCCCAGTCCTTGGTGGGGAGGGAGACAGAAGCATCACAGGGGCTCCTTGGACAGGCAGTCTATCTGAAACAGTGGGAAAACTGTTTCAACAAATAAAGTCAAGAGCAACAGTGAAAGGAATACAACTTCCATCTCTAGCCTGTACACATGAGTACAAACATCTACACTCACATGCATATACATCACACTCATATTGGAAAGACACCAAAGACCACCAATCAATTAGAGAAGGAATGAAATCATGCCATTTGTAGTAATACATATAGAACTGGAGGCTGTTATATTGAATGAAATAACTCAAAGAAAGAATAATCTCACACATTCGTTTCCATCAGTGGAAACCAGTCTTATAGAAGAATGAATGGGGGAACTCCCTGGATTGGCCCCTGATCCTGCTGCTCCTGTCTCCAGTCCCCATTGAGAGCACCCTTGGAGCTCTGATACACCCCCAACTATCCCAACCTCCAGCATACCCCCCTCTACCCTGTGCCCTACCCCACCTACGGTCCTGCTGCTCTGGTTGAGCACTGGGACAGAGGGTGGAGCCAACAGTCCACCCTACTTCGGAGACCTCTCAGAGCAACTCCGAACAAAGGAGACCTGACTATCCATGCGGGACCACCTGTAATTTCCACAGGCTTGGTCTCTGACCCCGCCTCCAGTCCTCTGCTGGAGTCCCGGGCCCCTCCCAGAGATCCGCCTATCTCTGCGGGTCCACTCGGAGTTCCTGCGGGCAAGACCCTTGACCCCCAAATCTGGGCCCCTGCCAAAGAAGGAGGTCTCAGCTGGAGAGCGCCAGTTTCCAGTGAGATCCCACTACCCTGCAAAACCTTCTCAAGTTCAAGCTCAGCCCTCGTCCTCTTCTGCCAGTCATTGGCCAGAGCTATCGGCCAGAGCTATTGGCCAGAGGACCACTGTGAGTACCTGCTGGCATCTTCTTCTGGATCCTCATCCTTGACCCCATCCCTGGATCCCTGTCTGCAGAGAAACCTCCTAGAGAGCTTGGACCACACAGAACTATAGACATTGAATCTTTGATCCACATAAGCCCATCTGGGAAGGACCATAGAGAGAGGGAAGAGACACCACCAACACCTACTGGAAGAAACTATGGGAAGAAGGCAATACAAGAGAACACCTAACAACAGAAAGACAAACATGACACCACCAGAATCTAGGGAATCTACACCAACTAGAATGGAACACAACAACAAAGCAGAGGAAGCAGAAGGGTAAGACTTAAAAATCACCATCATAAAAATGATAGAGGCCCTCAAAGAAGATATGAGAAAATCCCTTAAAGAAATGGAGGAAAAAACAAACAAAAAAGTGGAAGAAATGAACAAATTCCTTAAGGAAAGTACAGAAAGCCAAGAAAAAACAATTAACCAGGTGAAGGAAACGGTTCAAGACTTGAAAACCGAAATTGAGAAAATAAAGGCAACACAAATGGAAGGAAAGCTGGAAATTGAAAAGCTGGGCAAAAAATCGGAAACCACGGACACAAGCGCATAACCAATAGAATTCAAGAGATGGAAGAGAGAATCTCAGGCGCAGAAGATAAACTAGAAGAAATAGATTCATCGACCAAAGAAAACCATAAATCCAACAAATCCTTAACACACAACATCCAGGAAATGTGGGACACCATGAAAAGGCCAAACCTAAGAATAATAGGCATAGAGGAAGGTGAGGAAGCCCAGCTCAAAGGTGCTGAAAACATATTCAACAAAATCATCGAGGAAAACTTCCCAAATCTGAAGAAGGACATGCCCATGAAAGTACAAGAAGCATACCGAACCCCAAATAGGCTGGACCAAAGAAAAAAGACCCCTCGACATATAATAATCAAAACACCTAGCATACAGAATAAAGAAAGAATATTAAGAGCAGCGAAGGAAAAAGGACAGGTAACAACATATAAAGGCAGACCTATCAAAATTACACCTGACTTCTCCATGGAAACCCTCAAGGCCAGAAGGTCCTGGATAGATGTTCTAAAAGTATTAAGAGAACACGGATGCCAGCCTAGGCTACTATATCCAGCAAAACTCTCAGTCAATATAGATGGAGAGAACAAGATATTCAATGACAAAACCAGATTTTCCCAATATGTATCTACAAATCCAGCCCTACAGAAAGTATTGGAAGGAAAATTCCAACCCAAGGAAGATAACTACACCCACAAAAATGTAGGCAACAGATAATCCAACTACACCAGAAACCTAGGGTGAAGCAGAACAAATATATTCACAATACCACTGCCAACAACAAACCTAAATCAAACAAGCATCAACAATCAATGGACCTTACTCACCCTCAACATTAATGGTCTTAACTCACCTATAAAAAGACACAGGCTAACAGAATGGACACGAAGACAGAATCCATCCTTCTGCTGCATACAAGAAACACATCTTAGCTCCAAAGATAGACATTACCTCAGAGTAAAGGGATGGGAAAAGATTTTCCAATCAAATGGAAATAAGAAGCAAGCAGGCGTAGCTATCCTAATATCTAACAAGTTAGACTTCAAACCAAAGCTAGTCAAAAGAGATGAAGACGGTCATTTCATATTCATCTCAGGAGAAATCCATCAACACAAAGTCTCAATTCTGAACATCTATGCCCCTAATACAAAGTCACCCACATTCGTAAAAGAAACACTACTAAAACTCAAAGCTCATATAAAACCTCACACACTTATAGTGGGAGACTTCAATACACCACTCTCAACACTAGACAGGACCACAAATCAGAAACTCAACAAAGAAACAAAAGAATTAACAGAAGTTATGTCTCAACTGGGGCTAACAGATATCTATAGAACATTCCATCCAAATACAAAAGAATATACCTTCTTCTCTGCTCCACATGGAACCTTCTCTAAAATCGACCACATACTAGGAGACATAACAAACCTCAACAGATACAAGAGAATAGGAATAGTCCCCTGTATCTTATCGGACCACCATGCTTTAAAATTGGAATTCAACAACAACACAAATAGCAGAAAACCTGCAAACTCATGGAAACTTAACAATGTGCAATTGCACCACTCCTGGGTCAAAGAAGAAATAAAGAAAGAAATTAAAGACTTTCTAATGTTCAACGAGAATGAGGATACAACATACCTGAACTTATGGGACACCTTGAAAGCAGTGCTACGAGGGAAGTTCATTGCACTAAGTGCCCATATGAAGAAAACAGAGGATAGTCACATAAATGAATTAACAGCCCAACTGAAAACCTTAGAACAGAGAAAAGCGAATTCACCCCGCAGGAGCAGACGCCAGGAAATAATCAACTTGAGGGCTGAAATCAACAAAATAGAAACCAGGAAAACAATACAAAAAATCAATGCAACAAAGAGTTGGTTTTTTGAGAAAATCAACAAGATAGATAAACCTTTATCCAAATTAACAAAACAGCAGAGACAGAACATGCAAATTAACAAAATCAGAAACGAAATGGGGAACATAACAACAGACACAGAGGAAATCCAGACAATTTACAGGTCATACCTCGAAAATCTGTATTCCACAAAAATTGAAAATTCAAAGGAAATGGACAAGTTTCTGGATAACTATCACTTACCAAAATCAAGAACAGACAAACAACTTAAATAGACCTATAACCCGAAATGAAATAGAAGCAGTCATCGAAAGCCTTCCAATGAAAAAAAGTCCAGGGCCAGATGGATTCAGTGCAGAATTCTACCAGACATTCAAGGAAGAACTAATACCACTACTCCTCAAACTGTTCCACAAGATAGAAACAGAAGGTTTATTGCCAAACTCTTTTTATGAGGCCACAATAACTTTGGTACCCAAACCTCACAAAGACACAACTAAGAAAGAAAACTACAGACCAATATCCCTGATGAACATCGATGCAAAAATACTCAATAAAATAATGGTAAACCGAATTCAAAAATACATCAGAGAAATCATCCACCATGATCAAGTAGGCTTCATACCTGGATTGCAGGGAAGGTTTAACATACGAAAATCTATCAACGTGATCCACCATATAAACAAACTGAAAAAGAAAAACCATATGATTATCTCCCTAGATGCGGAAAAAGCCTTCGATAAAATTCAACACCCTTTCATGATAAAGGTATTAGAGAGGTCAGGGATAACAGGAACATATCTAAACATAATAAGAGCAATATACAGCAAACCAACTGCCAACATCAAACTGAATGGAGAGAAACTTAAGCCAATTCCTCTAAAATCAGGAACAAGACAAGGCTGTCCTCTCTCTCCATATCTCTTCAATATCATACTAGAAGTTCTAGCTAATGCTATAAGACAACAAAAGGAGATCAAGGGGATCCAAATTGGAAAGGAAGAAGTCAAACTGTCTCTATTTGCAGATGATATGATAGTTTACATAAGCGACCCAATAAACTCTACCAGGGAACTCCTACAGCTGATAAACACCTTCAGCAAACTAGCAGGATACAAGATAAACTCAAAAAAATCAGTAGCCCTATTTTTTTCAGACGACAAAGAGGCAGAGAAAGAAATCAGAGAAACATCACCCTTTACAATAGCCACAAGCAACATAAAGTATCTTGGTGTAACGCTTACCAAACAAGTAAAAGATCTATATAATAAGAACTTTGTGACTCTAAGGAAAGAAATTAAAGAAGATACCAGAAAATGGAAAGACCTCCCATGCTCTTGGTTAGGTAGGATAAACATAGTAAAAATGGCAATCTTGCCAAAAGCAATCTACAGATTCAATGCAATCCCCATTAAAATCCCACCACAATTCTTCACTGACCTTGAACTTTATATGGAAAAACAAAAGACCCAGGATAGCCAAAACAACCCTATACAATAAAAGAACTTCAGGAGGCATCACCATTCCTGACTTTAAGCTCTACTACAGAGCTATAGTTCTGAAAACAGCCTGGTATTGGCATAAAAATAGACAGGTAGACCAATGGAATCAAATTGAAAATCCTGATATTAATCCACGCACCTATGAACACCTGATTTTCGACAAAACAGCTAAAATTATATAATGGGGCAAAGAGAGCATCTTCAACAAATGGTGCTGGCACAATTGGATGAGGGTGTGTAGAAGACTGCAGATAGACCCATGTCTGTCGCCATGCACAAAACTCAAGTCCAAATGGATCAAAGACCTCAACATCAATCCAGCCACATTGAACCTCTTAGAAGAGAAAGTAGGAGGTACCCTTGAACAAATTGGTATAGGAGACCGCTTCTTGAACATAACTCCAGGGGCACAGACACTGAAAGAAACAATTAATAAATGGGACCTCTTCAAACTTAGAAGCTTCTGTAAGGCAAAGGACACAGTTGACAAGACCAAACGGCTGCCCACTGACTGGGAAAAGATTTTCACCAATCCTATATCCGACAAAGGGCTGATCTCCAAAATATACAAAGAACTCAAGAAACTAGTCAACAAAACACCAAATAACCCTATTAAAAAATGGGGTACAGAACTGAAGAAAGAATTCTCAATGGAGGAAATCAAAAAGGCTGAAAGACACTTAAGAAAATGCTCCACATCCTTAGCTATCAGGGAAATGCAAATCAAAACAACTTTGAGATACCATCTTACCCCTGCCAGAATGGCTAAAATTAGAAACACCAGTGATGACTTATGTTGGAGAGGATGTGGAGAAAGTGGAACACTCCTCCACTGCTGGTGGGAGTGCAAACTCATACAGCCATTTTGGAGATCAGTATGGCGGTTCCTCAGGAAAATGGGAATTAGTTTACCACAGGACCCGGCAATCCCCCTCTTAGGTATATACCCAAAGGATTCACATCAATGCAACAAAGACATCTGTTCAACTATGTTCATAGCAGCACTATTTGTAATAGCAAGAACCTGGAAGCAACCTAGATGCCCCTCAATTGAAGAATGGTTAATGAAGATGTGGCACATCTACACAATGGAATACTACTCTGCAGAAAAAAATAATGGTATCTTGAAATTCGCAGGCAAGTGGATGGCACTTGAAGAAACCATCCTGAATGAGGTAACCCAGTCACAAAAAGAGAAACACAGTATGTACTCACTCATATATGGATTTTAGAACTAGAGCAAATGATCACCAGCCTATAATTCACATCACCAGAGGAACTAGGATACAAGTTGTATTCTAAGAGATTCATATAAAGTCCCTCACAGAACTGGGAAGGGACAAGTCCCCCAGACCTCAGATAAAGTGGGGGAGGACAGCTAATGGAGAGAGAAGTAGGAGAAAAGGAGAGGGAGGAGAGGAAGGCATGTGTGACCAGGAGGATTGAGCCTGGTTAGGAATGGAAAATAGGAAAGAGAGAGAGAGAGAGACAGAGAGAGAGACCATAAAAGAGGGAGCCAATATTGGTTTGAAGATAAAGTTGAACACAAAGAAAGGTCGAGGGAACTACAAGACTGCTCCCAACTAACAATCTCAGCTCCCATGGAAAGGCTATCATAAATGCCCTTCACGGAGAGTGAGATCAACAACTAACTTCTCCATGGAGTCCTCAACTAATGCCTGTTGAAAACAGGAGCAAACACCCATACATAAACACTGAGTCGAACTAGAACCCAGAAGCAGATGGAGAGGACAAGACCATGCGGTAGAAGTACATAGAGACAGCTTACCTGAACAAGGAGGAGCTAAGGGCCACTAGACTGATAGCTGGGAAGCCAACAGGGGACTGACTCGGACCCCCCTGAATATGGGTCTCAGCCAGAAGGTCTGAGCAGTCTAAGAGACCTCAGACAGTGGAGCCAGGATGTATCCCTGGTGCACAAAAGGACTTTGCAAACATATCCCCCATGGAGGGATAACTGCCTTATTCTAGAGATAGGAGAGAAGCCCTAGTCCCTACTTCATAGGACCTGTCAGATCTACATGACCCCAACTGGATGGCATTCCCCTACATATGGTATTGTGGTGGGGGGTTGGGAGGGGAGGGTGTTTAGAGTGCATAGGAGAGGGCAGAGAGGGCAAAAGGGAGGGAAGGAGGGAGGAAGGGCTAGAGGGGAGGGAGGGAGGGAGGGAGGGAGGGAGAGGGAACTGGGATCGACATGTAAAATAATAAAATAATAAAAAAAAAAAAAAAACGCTTTGACTCCAAAATTTAAGTTGAAGAACAAGTTACTGGGAAAAGGATTTCTATTTTTGTTTCCACAGAAAATGAAAAGATGTGGATTCCTTCCAGACTAATGTGGTTTGATCACGCCAGACCGCCTGAAACAGAGTACAAGCTGATCCTACATTCCAAACAGCTGGACAAAACAGCCCTACAGACTACAGCTAGGATATCTGAATCTTCTTCGAATCCCCCAAGACAGCGCCCCTTACCAGCAGGAAGTAGTTTGGAAAGAACGACACCCAAATTCCCAAATATTGTGTATAAATGTTTCTTTTCATTTAATTGGACTTTGTTATATAAAATTAAATAAAAATAAATAAATAAATAAAATAGAAGAATGAATGGGGTAGTAGTCACTAGAGGCTGATGTGTAAGGGAATGGGGGATGGAAAGAGGTACTCACAGTATGCAGCTATGTGATGAAACAACCTATGTAAGAGTACTACATCTCCAGCATGATTAATAACTGCAGAGATGGAAATGCTTATGCCATGATTTGATTACCATAATATACCCCACAACGATGTTCAAATCATATGTCTTACTTAAAATAAACTAAAGAGAAGTGTAAATAATCAATTGTGAAGTATTTACACAATGGGACATTCCTCATTACAAACTGTGACATAGATGAATCTCAAAGTAATTATGCAGAGTGATAGAAATGAGACAATGGGATATTAATATATGGATTGGGTTCTCTTAATAACAAAGTCTATAAAGTACAATTGAATAGAGACAAGTCACAGAGCAGTGGTTTCCAGGACCAGGAGGTTGGACCTGAAAAGGGAATAAGGGAAGTAATCCCAAGAGATATGGCACCCTCTCAGATGGATGGGCAGGCTTACTGTGTTTATTGTGGCTAGGAATCCCTGCATATATAACTATGTCAGAATGATAAGATAACATACTTTAAATGTCTATCAATTATACTGCAGTAAACCTGTTTCTCAAGTGAATTTTGCATTTTATCACCTTGATTTAATTTTATAATGATCCTACTCAGCTAAACACCTTAAACTTTTTACATGATCAAAAAGTTCCAAACATAATCATTTTTGTTGTTGTTGTTAGAAAGGTTACTTTTGAATTTCCATAGAACTCTGAAGTTCAAAGGAAATGTATTTGATCTATATCTAGTTAAATGTGTTATTAATACATTCGGAAATGATATGAGAATCTAAGAAACAGGACAGGTCTTGTTATTATATGCTAGTAATTATATTCCAATCTTAAATGAAAACTAGAAAAAAACAGATTTCCTTGTCAATTTTGATTAGTCTTTAGCGAAAGATATTCACATTTGGGGGGCCACCTGTCTTCTTTTTATTTTCCCCCTTGGTTTTTTGAGACAGAGTTTCTCTGTGTAGCTTTGGCTGTGCCGGAACTCACTCTGTAGACCAGGCCTGACTTTACCTCCCAAGTGCTGGGATCAATCTTATATTCTTAATACAGTTTTCTGACAAAACCAAACTCATTTTTTCAACAAGTTTGTTTGGTAAAGATTGACATTACTATAGAAAAAAATGTGTGTGTTGGTTCAAAACTATTAGAAAACTGGATTGGTTTTCATCTTTTTTTGCTAGAAAACTTTTTATGGTGGCCTCTCACAATTCTAGAGAACAACAACTCCTAACTTCAGGGTTGGCTCATGCCTTGTGATGGCACACACTGATTTGCAGAACATATCAAAGTGTCCTTAACATTGGCCTTTGGGTTCTTTCCATAGTGAGCTCCTGAGAAACATCAGAGTCAGCAAGTAGGAGGTAAAAGCAGGTGACTTCCTCTATTGGAAGGGACACCACACACCAAATTCCCTCAGCATCCCTGGAAAACTCCCTGTCAGATACTTTTGAGTACCTTATGGCCAATAAAACTTCAGTGGCTAAACTCTGGGCTTTACAGTATGTATTACTTCATGTGTTACATCAGCTCCTTCTGAAGACGCATCCAAAGGGGCTTTGGGGAAAATGGGTGTCATTCATTTCCCATAATGCTGACAACTGTGAGACCCAAGGAAATGAAATGCTGCATGCCTCTAATGACTCCTTGTCTCCCCACTCTGCCCCCTTCTCCCATCTCTCTCTCCCTCTCTCCCTCTCTCTCCTCTCTCTCTTTCCTCTCTCTCTCTCTCTCTCTCTCTCTCTCTCTCTCTCTCTCTCTCTCTCTCTCTCTCTCTCTCTCTCTCCCTCTCTCTCTCATGGTTTTCCAAGACAGGGTTTCTCTCATAGCCCTGGCTGTCCTGCAACTCATTCTGTAGACCAGGCTGGCCTCAAACTCAGAGATCTGCCTGCTTCTGCCAACCAAGCACTGGGATTAAAAGCATGCGCCACTACCCTGAATACATGATTAGACCATTTAAAGGTTGTGTAAGATGAAGAATTTGCTCGGTATTCTTTCTTACAGAACAAAAGTGCTGAACTTGATCTTAGAGATGATGACATCACACCCATTCATGCATCTGGATTCTGTGAGGACTTCTTGCTTATTCACACTCTTTACAAGACTCCAGTAGCCTTACTATACTTCAAAATTTACAGTCTCCAGAAAATCATTCTTTCATTGCCATAATTTAAAGAAAATTTCTAGATTCTAGACTATCAAATCACTATTTTAAACCTACCAAAAGGTGCTTTTTTTTTTTTTTTTTTTTTTTTTTTGCAGGAGACATCGTTACTACAGATCAACCCCACAGACAAAACAATAAAACTTACAAACAAACAAGCCAAAAAAAAAGAGGAAAGGATACTGACAGCGTGCAACCAACTGACTACTGTGGCTATTGAACATAGCAAATGCCTTGGTCTCAGTCAGTTTACTGCAGCTACTTTAACACATACAACCTGCCCTGCCTACCAGTTACTTTGTGGGTATAGTCAGGTGTTCCATAGCATAGGACCTAACTATACCATATAAACTCTGTTTATACGCATAACCCAGTGGTTATGGGTTGCAAGCTGTAGATCATATCATCACTACAATGAAGCCAGAAGTACCACAGTGAATTTAGACTTCCAATTACACTGGAAGCACTTATATTACACTCATTCTTCTATGTGATAGCCAAAACTTGAAGTTCTTTCTTTTTATCCAATTTGCACAAAGCATTGAGTCTCCAATGACAACCATAATCATGGTAGACTTATCAAAACTAACCAAATATTAAAACCAGAAGACACATCCCTGGAAAGGTGGGTACTGTATTGGGAATTTTAAGAAAGGCTAAATTTCCTACAATCCAAGAAAGACATTATTTAGAAGAGAGAAGAAATGTTATTTCAAAAAGAGTAAAAAACAACAACAAAAAGATAAACCCTTTTAATAGAAAATTATATATTGCACAAATGCAAAACAAAAATCTGGGCAAGCTGTACCTGAACTCAAAGAGGGCAAAGATCTTGACCCTTACTTTAGTTCATCAGGATGACTGACAATGTGGCTAGAAATGACAACAATTAACACCTTTTAGTGCAAAGATTAGGAATAAGGACCTATTACAGAAAATAGGCGGGACAGTACAGAGCATAAGAGAGCACTACATGCTAATGGAAAGTGGACAGGCAACCCTGAAAACTTACACTAGAACTCCATTTCCCTAGTGTGATTATGAGCTGAGAATTAAGACTTGTGCCTAAAATTTCTATGAAATCCTGATTTCTCCACATCTGGCCACTTGTGTCTTCCTGGAACTTGTAATATTTAGCATATGTGAAAGGAATAATTTTGTTGAGCAGGAACTCAAAACAGCATAGAGCTATCACCGAATTTCTCCTATGCCACAAATACCACAATATGGTATAGTACCAAAATAATAGGAAAGATAAAATTATTAGCAACAAGTAAGAACTGCACAAATGGGACTGAAGACCAGTCCTTCTGCGAATTAGAATGACTCACTCACATAAGGGAATAATCATGTATAGTCAATTTGTTCAAAAAGAAAAAAAAAAGGAGAAATGAAAAATTTAAAGATGAGATGTTATGAAGTATAGAAACTGTAGATATAGGAAGAACCCCATCCAAATGATTAAAGATGCAAAGTGAATTCGGACTTTAAAACAAGATGTTATCTTACAAAGCAGCTGTGACCACTTAAGTCCTGGGCAAGTGCATCCAGGTCAAATGACAGCATGGCTAGGGGAGGGGCTCATAAAGTCCCACTCCTCTCTGAGGAGCCATTGGGGTCATCAGCTTTCTTTATGGATGTGGCCCCCGAGAAACCATTCATACTCCATTGGATGGTCATACATCCATAAATACATAGGTAGCACCATGTGACATGTGAACTCAGATTTTTTAAAATAGAGAGAGAATGTGATATGAATGTAGAAATTTTCACCCAATAAAAAAGTGTTTAAACTAGGTGGTGGTAGCAATCCCAGCACGGGGCGGCGGTTGGGGGGAGGCAGAAGCAGGCAGATGAGTTTGAGGCCAGCCTGGTCTACAGAGCAAGTTCCAGGACAGCTAGGGCTACACAGAGAAATCCTGTCTTGAAAAACAAAACAAAACAAAAATGGTTTAAAAAGATGCTCTAGAGAATTTGTAATGCTGTGACCCTTTAATCCTCACCCCCCCCAGCCACAGAATTATTTGTGTTGCTACTTTATGACTGTAATTTTGCTCCTGTTATGAATCACAATGTAAATATCTGATATATAGGATATCTGGTATGTGACTGCTGTGAAAAGGTAGTTCAACCACAAAGGGGTCTGGAATGGAGTCAATTTCACCATCAATGGGATAAAGAAAGTTTTAGTGAATCCACAGAAGGGTGTTAAAGTATATTTAAATCCAGAGAAAAACAGTCACTAGATACTTAAGTTTAAAACTTTGGCAATAATAACTGAAGGACAGGTGAAATGGAAACCTGGTCCATCTAAGATGGCATGATAATAAACATAATACATTACACATTACTATGAGTCTAAAATTTCTAGTCACATTGCATGTGAGGTTATTGGATTCATATATTAAAAGCCAGTGGCTTCTAAATCAGCCTCATAAAAGTTCCAGCAAGGAAAAAAACCAAAGCCAAAAACAAAACGACTAAGACTATGATCACTCAGAGCAAACCATCATTTAAATATAACAAATAAACTGTTCACACTGGAAAAAACGTGAAAGCCACTAACAGGATGGATGTGTCCTTCTGTATGCAATAAAAGAAAACAAGGGACAGAAGTGGCAAGAGCCATGGATGAGGGCACGAGCTGATCAAACTATGGAATAGGAACTCTTCAGGTCTCTACTGCATCAAATACATGATTCCCAAACACAGCTAACAGCAATACACTTCTATGAGCTGAAAGCACCAATTCTGTTTTTTAGCCATGGAGTACAACCAAGAATGAACTGCAAAGGGATGCAAAAACAAAACAACAAAACAAAGAAGTAAGCCAACACATTCTTGCGTTGTATGTTCTTAAATACTTTGGTTTGGCAAAAAATTAAAAAAAAAAAGGTTAAAATTATTGAACTGTCTTTTCAAACCAAGAAGCTGGATAAATGTAAACTAAAGCCTGAACATATATGTGTGTCCCTTGTCCTTCTCCCCCCTTTCTATGTGGGACTGCAAGGATGTAATTCATTAGCGGGAGTGGGGGGAGGGGCAGAAAAGCCTTGAACCAATCATCTCATGTATCTGTCAGGTCCACTCCCCACCCCTTCAGCCACAGGTATAAAGTCACATCTCCACTTCAGACTCCTCAGACAGCCTTTCCCTGTGCTCCTCCCACACCTCTCCTCATACCCTCCTCTCTCCCTCCCTCCCTCCCTCCCTCCCTCTCTCTCTCTCTCTCTCTCTCTCTCTCTCTCTCTCTCTCTCTCTCTCTCTCTCTCACATACAGATTCACTCTAAGTTGATTATACTCTTTACTACCCCAAATGGGTTAGTGGTCACCAAGGACCATTGACTCTAGCACTTTCCCTTGCCTTCCCTTCTTCCCAGTTTCCTCTTTCTCTTCAACACAGTGTAGTTTCCATGGAAACCAGGCTATATGTAAGTGTCTGGATCTTTCCATCTCCAGGTTCTAGTGTTGAGTCTGGGACAGACTGATTCCCAGTAGCTTGTGTTGACTCCATAACCGAACTTATAATAATAAAAGCAGATGACTGGAGAGCAAACAGAGCCATCTTAATGTAGCTCAACTCTTGGCTCTCCTGATCACATATGAAGTCACAGGTTAGCACAGAAGTTTGAAGGACACCCAGGCTGCTAAACATCTTCGGTGACTATGCTGGGTGCTCCTGAAAACGATATGGGAACAGAGAGAAAACACATCTTGGGGAGCCCAGCACAAACCATCTACACCCAGCCAAGCTTTGAAACAAATGAGCAGACCAGTTGTAGTGAGAAAAACTGAAATACTCTTTAGGAATCGACCCCCAAGTGAATGCTACCATATCACCCACAGAACAGATCCAGCTGTGTTCTTAGAAAACCCACAAGAACCCACTGGCCAGCCACTGGAACTAATAAAAGAACTCAGCAAGTTGACTGGTTATATCATCAGCATATAAACCTATAACCTCACAGTGGCAAGAAAAGCATTTCAGAAATAAAGACCCATTAATAATGCTGATAATTACTGTGAAAGTCCGAGAATCAACTCTGCAAAATGGGTGCCTTCAAGAATAAAAGGGTAAACTGTGAGAAGCATAAAAAGACAATCTAAAACTGGAGGGAAGCACGTTATTATGGAAAGCAGCATGGGTGCTTTAAAGGTGTTACTTCCCCCCAAATTAACTTTCTGTTCACAATTATCTCAACCAATACCCTGAGAGGGTTTTCCACAGAGGCAGAGGTGACAATTCAGAGGTAATTTTAAAATAAAAAGTCTTTTGGAAAATTGAAGGAGTTTTAGAAAAAAAGAGAAGGGGAGATATTTGCCTTACCCAATAAGATGACCAGGAACAGTGGAAGAGAATAGGTACATGTAGAGATGATGTAAGGAGAGCTGTAAAATAACTAAAGGCCAAGGAAATCTAACTTTAAAGGAAGTGAAGATAATGAAATGTATCTTTCTTTAGGTGACACAAAATCTGCAGAGATATAAATGCAGAGAAAGTTGGTGGGTGTATATGCTGTTCTAGACCCCTCCTGAGAAAGTGAGTTTTCAAAATAGTTTGGTTATGTGTCTGAGTGTTCTGCTTGCATGCATGTCTTTGAAGCATTTACATACATGGTGTCTATGGAAGCCAAAGAAGGTACCAGATCCCTTTAGAATTATAGACAATTAATAGTTACCATGTAGATACTAGGATTGAGCCCAGGTCCTCTAGAAGTGCAGCCAGTGCTTTTAATTGCTGAGCCATCTTCTCTAGGTCTGGAAAGTGACATCCCTACCCCAGACAGGGTTTCTCCAAGTAACAGCCTTGGCTACCTTGTAGCTCGCTCTGTAGACCAGGCTGGCCTCGAAGTCATGAGCAGTGGTGGTATATGCCATTAATCCCAGCACTCGGGAGGTGAAAAGTGAACTTTTAAAATCAGGAGGAAGCACAACAGTAGAAGTCATTTGGACACTGTGTGTGGCACCTCCTGAAAAAAGCTCTTCTGGGACTCTAAACATTTGTGAATAGAAGACTTCGGTAGCATAGTCTCTTAACAGGAAAAGACTGATGCCTACTTGAATGTCCCCAAATAGTGGACTAGTGAGTGGCACCAGAGTGTTCCTTCTGTGACCTACACATAACCAAGGAAGGGGGGAGTTTCTATTTACTGTCATGAACACATTTTAAATATCATGAACGAAGCAGCAGCTAATGTTAAACCACGCAGCATGAAATAGGAACACTTTAGAATATTTAATTAGCTGGTCAGTGGTGGCACTTTAAATCCAGCACTCCAAACGCAAAGGCAGGAGGATCTTTGTAAGATCAAGGCCAGCCAGCTCTACAGAGTCAGTTCTAGTACAGCCAAGGCTATAAAAAGAAACCCTGTCTCAAAACAAACAAAAGGAATATTCAGTTATGCTATAAAGAACAAGAATAATGAAGGTGGTGAACAAAATCCAGCACATGTATTGGGTACGTATAGCAAATCAGTGAGTGATGACTCAAAAGAAATAGTGCACATGGGGCTGAACAAAATGAATGAAGGATGACTATATGAAGTGTCCTCCAAGCTATGGGAAGGGCAGGAGGATCAAGAGAAAGTGGGTGTTCATAAGACACAGGCACCATCATCTCTAGGTTGACCTGTGTCATCCTTTAATCAACCCAGGGATAATGTCCATTCTCTACTTGATACTGGTGGGTGAATACCACTGTCCCGCAGCAGGTTACAGGCAAGCCACCTCACCCTGACATCCATCTCTAAAGAAAATGTTGGAAGTTGGCTCTGAAGACTTCTGGTTGATGCTTCCTTCCCCAAACCTAAACTCTGGTTCTGTTTGTCATCCCATCAGTCAGGGAGACAGGAAGTGATTCAAGCACAAGGGAGGGGAAGATGCAAAAGAGTAGAGATTATGTGAACTTTGCAGCTTAATGAGAGTAAGGGGGTCCCTATCCTTCTCCTTCTGCTTGTGGGGGGCTTTTATTGAATCCCAAGGTCTACAGTTCTGGGTGCCTTAATTGATCTGTATGTCTTACTATTCTATGACTTCTCAGATAACTTTCTCAGCAAATACTTAGCTTTTGTGTATAAAATAGATTCTGAACAAGATATGTGTCTGTAAGTTCCAATTCTATAGCTAATACATAGGATGGAACATAATAAATGCCCATGAACCAGGAACTGTGGCAATCTTTCAACAAAGGACGAAGAATAATTCCTGAGGCATAGTAGCTGTCAACGGTGACTTAATCTAAACCACCGAATGTCTTTACAAGGGGAGCATATGTAAATGTTCTTAAAGCACTCATGAGGTGAAGTGCTATGCCAAGAGCAAGGTGTATGAGCATTCTCATTTTATAGAAGAAAAATCCAGAACCCATAGGACAAGCGAACACTTGCAGCAGCTGCAGAAATAAGTCAACACCCCCTATTTTACAGAAAGGGAAGTGAGAGGCTGAGTCACTTAGTAGTGTAACTAGGTTGAAGCTTGATCAAACCGGAAGCACAAACCTGTCAAGCTTGCATGACGGCTCCACTGCTGTGGGCAGCAAACTGTCTTGCACTGAGCTATTGGGGATAGAGTGTGAGGGGGTTCACATAAGCTCACTGTATACACATGCTGAAGGACAAACAAAGGTTTTTAGTACAATTGCCATGGAACCCCACAGCACATGTCCCCAGTCTATTCCTAAATCCTGTATTTAGCTACCCAGACACAGAGGGTAAACCACCCCCCATGATAGATTTGCCAGCGGAAAGATTAACTGCTTTTCCATATTTTAAAGACTTACTGTCTGCTTATTAACATTGTGCCTTGGAGGGGCCTGGGCAATGTAAGCTGTACATTTATGTGTACAGCATGCATTTATGGCCCAGGGTGCATGGCTGAACTTAATAAAGCAACACCTCAATCCTGCTGGGCCCCACAGTCAAGCTGACATCATAGGGTTGAGTTGCTGGGGCTGGTGAAATTGTCGGGGGCCAAAAAGGCTGTGGGGGGGCACTTCAACAGAGAAGCACAGTGGTGGCCAAGAAACAGAGATGGGTCAAAATGCGCCAAATGAATGAGGTCGCCATGGGAAGGGGAGTTGGGAAGAGAGAAGCAATTTGATGTGTCCATTACTGTATGTGAAATAACCCAGTCCTCCTCTTCCCTCCGTGGCAGATGGAGCTGGAGCTAGAGGGGAAGGATGATACACTCTCCAGATAGCCTCTTTTCACCAGAGTGGCGGATGCATGCTGTCTTCTGAGGGCTGGTCACATGTCAAAGTAGATTCTGATACTTCTGCTATGCTTGCCCCAGCAAAGAAGAAGAACTCTGAGATAAGACAGCCAGAGATAGAGCTAGCAGGATCACACAGCCAGAGAACTGGGTGGCAGCGTGCCTATATAGGTAGAAAAACAACTGTGCAGGATAAAAATCTTCAATGCTTTGAACCTAGACTGAAGTCTTTACCCTTTGTAGACTTAAACTCTCTATAGATTATCTTTCATTCTTTGTATAAAAAGGGGACTGGGAGACAGCTCAGTGGATAAAGTGCTTTTACTGCAAGCATGAAGACCAGAGTTCAGGTTCCCAGGACCCATGAAAAGCTGGTCAGCATGGCTGCCACCTGTAATCCTAGCACTCAGGAAGCAGAAGCAGGATCGTAGGGGCAAGCTGGCTAGGTAAAGTAGCTAGAAACAAGCAGGGAGGGCTCCAGATCCAGCCAAGGCCCTGCCTCAATAAATAAAGTGGAGAGTGCTTGAAGAATACTCCCAACATCAACTGCAGGTCTCCACAAGCATTCATACGCATGTGTAACCACACACATGCAAACAAACATATATATACATATATATATACATATATATATATATATATATATATATATATATATATCTTACAAACATACAAATGCAAAAAATAAAACCTGGGTGAAGCAGAAGTCACAGTCATGGAAACTCTTTGGATTTGGCATTGATCTTGATCCATTCTGCATATATCTCGTTAGGCTGGCTGTTCAATGGGACCCTGGTCTTCCTGGAAATGAAAAGATGCCCTGCCCCATAGCTGGTCCCCAGAGCATACAGAACATACCAGAAGGCCTTGTCCTGATCTATAGTAGGAAACATTAGAAGGTGATTGAAATACAAAGTCGAACTTGAATAGTGTATAGTTTCATTCTGAGTTGTTTGCCCCAACCTGGGCCATACCTAAAACAAATTACAATTACAATCTTGGAGATGGACCCAAGCATAGAGGTTTTATAACCATCACTGAGGGCTTCCAACATGCTGCTCCCTGTGTCTAGACATGTGTTTCTCAAGTTCAGTTTGCTTCCATGGGAATTGAGCATCTTACTGTCTTTACAGCTTTTAGTCACAAAGTCTAGGAGGCAAGTGAGTTCGCATAACTCTTCGGCTCCCATCAAATACTGCTGGCTCCAAGGTTTGCAAGTTCTCCCTCACATTGATTACAAAGTGAGGCCTAAGTCACTAGATGTCTTTGCCTCCACAAAGCTCTGGCCTCATTTCTCCTGCACCGAGGCTTGGGTAGAGGTATCACTAATACCCCCCCCACACACACACACATATAGGTGTGCACACCAATGCTCACAGCAATGTTTTCTCTTGTGCCACTGAACTGGACACATGGAGGAATAGACACCAACATTATATGGTGTAAAGACATCCTAAATATGAAGTTTTGGGACATTTTGAAAGACATACCCTTTTGCTAATCCAGTGCACACATGGGAAGGCACAGCTAAGAGTGTCTTCAACAAGAGGTTCTGTGGGTTTGAGTTGGAGGGCACAGCACACACAGAAGGAAACCTCCAAACACACAAACAAGCTAGGAACACTCAGACCAGCAGCCACAAGGGAATATTTCCAACTCCAGGGGTGTCCTGGTCACCCTGCTGCTGCTTGGCATAGGACCTCTTTGCATGGTTCCTTCAGTAGCTGTGTGACAGTGGAAAGTGATTCAACAGCATAACTCCAGGCAGAACCCAGACGTGTTTTCCCTCTCTCCCTGCTCTTTCTCTTTGAATAGACAAGCAGGTAGATAACCCCTTGGTTTAACTTAGACAGTTATGTCTCCTGGATATCTGAGAGCATTGACAGACATCCTTTCTATATATCAGCCCTCCTGCTCACCCGCCTGCCTGCCTGCCTGCCTGCCTGCCTGCCTGCCTGCCTGCCATGCATAGAAGTTCTTTGAACTCTACTTTTCTTTCTTCCTTTCTTCAGGTACATACATCCTCCTCTTTGTTCAGGAATCCACCCTGCCTCCAGGCACTCCCCATGTTGTCATGAGACCAACATGTCTAGACAAGTCACCTGGGAACCAGTAAATGGGTACAGTTCCTTTTCTTGAATCAACAATGGGCTCAGAGATGGGCATTGCACCTTTATGATTTCACTCAAACCCAAACAGATGTCTTAGCCGCCTGCCTGTACATCAGGAAAGCAGCAGTCTCAGGAGCTACTGGCAGTTCCCCTGTGCCCAATGTTGGAAATGCCTGCTAAGAAATGCCTAGAGCAGTGCTTCTCCACTTGAGGGTCACAACTCCTTCAGCAAGCCTCTATCTCTAAAAATATCTACATTACATACATACACAACAGTAGCAGAATTATAGTTGTGAACAAAATCATGGTTAGCAATGAAGATAATTTTATGGTTGGGGTCACCACAACATGAAGAACTTTATTAGAGGGTCACAGAACAAGGAAAGTTGAGAACTACTGTTCTAGAGAAAACTTGGGTCTTGGTACCAACCTTCGGAAAACTAGAATAAGCCTTAACTGAAGCAAACATCTCAGTGTTTCCTTTCACTTAGCTTGCTTGAGTTGAACTCTCTGTCATTGTAAACGAAAGACTATTAAGCAATCTGCTTGTTAAATTCCACGTGAAGGTCATCACCTGGTTGATCATGTTGAAAAACATTGGTCATCAGGATCCCCATCCTGGTCTTAGAAACCATAAGTCTGGCTTTTAACAGGTCTACCTGGGACAGTTCAAGATCCAGACTGGCACAGGGTTCCTCTGCTCTATTTTACTAATATAGGAAATGGATGGGCCCCCATTTTTAGTGAGGTACCAAGTGGTTTTCATTGTTATAGGTATTTATTTTTCAGTGCCCAATTTTACAATGGGCATATTATGGCGCTGCATTTTTGGCTGGCTGATAGGGAAGAGTGCACAAGAAACCAGAACAAAGCTTTGTCTGCAAGGTACCAGGGTATTTATGATACTGCAGACAAAAATATATAAGTAACAGACATCACAGTGCCTTCCAGTCACCCTCCAGGGATTTTCTGGGACTGAAAGTGCTGACCCAAACCTTGAACACAACTTGGGCAGGGAGCTCTTGGGCACTGTGAGCCCAAGACTGATAGCAGGGGTTTTGTGTTTGAAATACTGGAGGAGGGGGGGGGGAAGTCCCAGAAACAAAAAGTCAGGGGAATCTAATGTCCTTTCAGTTGAAGAAAAGGTGAATTATAAAAAGACTTAGAAGAAAAGATACTTTCAAAATTTGGCTATTCTTTGAGCTTTTCAAATTTATCCTTTTTTTTTCTCCTGGGGTTGTCAGTAAATCATGTTAATTATGACACAAATAATTCTCTTTTAATCCCTTAAGAAGAGTCAGGAATTCATTAAATACTTTCCCTGGAACTATTAGAGTCTTTTCTTATAAATAATGACAGTAATAGCTTGCATTTATGGAGTGTTTACTGAGTGCCAAGTGTTTTTAAGAGCAATTCCCTTTTAACCTTCACGCCAATAAATAAATAAATAAAGTGCTATTATCTGTATGATGAATAGATGAGGACACTCATCTACAGAAGGGAATCTGAATGACTTCTGAAGATCTTGCAAAGGACAGAGAAGCAACCCTTATCACTCCTTTGAAGCTGGCCTGCAGGACACCAAGCCCAAATGGCCATCACTAATGTGGCCACTACCGCCATCAGCTACTGAGGCCTTTAGCCATGCTGTCACTATGGGAAGACTTCTGACCTAAAACAAACTCATTATGATATGAGACAGGCAGGGCCCTGATCTTCACATGAAGTTTTCTCATCCAAGGCAGTATTTTCATCAACAAGCAGAAATCAGTAGTGGCTGGCTCTACCCCCATGTTTTACTGCAACAGCCTGGACATGGCTGATATATGATCATCCTGATGGTGATGGTATGATGGTAGTGAGCCCCACCCCCAGCACACCTTTTATAAACCCAGTGAACATTGATCCAACATGTTGGCACAGATGTTCAGGAAAAACCTCAATGGTAAGGGTAACATTGCTCACAAATTACAAAAGAGGTACCCTTGGCTTAGATGGCATGACCAATAGGTATCAGATCTATGGTGTGGGCACAAGGTGTCATACTGCAGAGAGTCCTCTCTACGAACCTGACAATTCTGCAATGACCAGAAACTGACTGGAACACCTGTGCATCATTGAGGAAGCAATCACAGTTCTAATCTGTTCTCTAGTTTGTCATCAGCTACTGGTCTCTGTAGGGATTAAGTTTATGCACTGAAAAAGGAAAGCACCAGACAAAACTATCAGGAAGTCTAACTAACACCCAGATATATAAATTCTGATCATCAATAATTGCTTTTGGAAGGCTAGCCACCATGCATGACATAAAGAAGGCATTATTTTCCTGCATACTGCATTAAGGACAAGGAAACCAGCTGGAAGCTAGTTTTCATACAAAGGGGGTTAGAATTACAGCAGCATGTAGTCTACTACCCCCATGTTCTGTATGGGAAATGAGATGCTCGTCCAAAGCCATTGAAGCAGTAAGTGGGACCAGGCTGCAAACTCAAGCCATGTGGTATGTACCTATCTGTCTGTTTGTTATGAATGGTAATATAGCATAATTTTTACATTGTATTGTTTTCTATATATTTCTCTCCTTTTTGGTATGTGCATACATGAGTGTGTGTGTGTGTGTGTGTGTGTGTGTGTGTGTGTGTGTGTGTGATGCATACAATGAGGTACACAAAACCCAGAAAGAGAAAAGAATGTCCCTTTCCTATATGGATCCTAATCTTTGTTTTGTATATACATGTAAGTAAGGTGGTATGAGAGTAGGCACAGACAAGAAAACTAGACAGGTGACCAGGAGACGAGCAGAGGTTCTGAGGGAGCAGGGAGGAGGGCAAAAAGACACATGCAACATCAAAGAAAGTACAAGTGGAGCTGAGGGAAAGAGAGGGAAATGCCATAGGAAAGTGAAAAGAACAACAATGCCAGAGTAACAACTTAAGCAGCAGAGAGAGATTCAGATATCATCAGAATGGATGCTGTCAAAAGGAGGAGACAGCAGAAGTCACCTAGAAAGGAAATTGACATAAAACTCCCTTCAGTGGGGTTTATTGGAATGAGAAGGCAAGAGAGTCAAGATTAGGGCCTGAGGTGGGAAACAGAACGTCAGGCAGAAGCAATACAGTATATGCAGAGCTACACATGATGGAAATTGAAAGGGAAGAAGCAGCTTCCTTTTAGAGACACAGTTCTCAACCTTTGGGGATCACATATCAGATACCCCACATATCAGATATTTCCATTATAATTCATAGCAGTAGCAAAATTACAGTTATGAAGTTGTGACAAAATAATCATATGGTTGGGGGGTCACCATGACATGAGGAACTGTATTAAAGTGTGTCAGCATTAGGAATGTTGAGAACACTGCTTTAGAGCCTAGGAAAGACCTTCATTAAGAGTAAGAAAGAGAGGGATGAGTGAAGCAGAGGAGACTCTTTAGAGAGCAACATTCAGAACCGTATGAGCAAATCCACTAAGGGGTTTCTACAGCCAATCCCAGAACAAAGGGAAGATCTGACACTTTAGGGGTGGTGGCAATTTTAACATCAAGTGACTTAGTTCAACATAGAGTGCACGGCACAGAGCAGGGAGGGGCCACATTAGGACCATAGATCAGGGCCTGCAGTCGGGCCACAGCACAGACAGCTTCCCAATGCTCTGCTCCAACATTTACCTTATCTGCGAATCCTTTTCTATATAGGTTTATTGAGTGTGTTAACAACTACTTTAAAGTGATCAGCAGTGGTGGCATAAAGAATGACTCCAGCATGACACTAGGAATTAGAGCCACCCTGGGACCTTTCCTCAGGGTTGCAGGTAATTTCATGTCCTTCTGTAAACTTCTTCTATCCTTAATCAACTTTCATTGAGTTCTGATCAACTCTCAGGAAAAACAGACACATGTTTTTGAATAGTATACAAAATAACAGGTATCTCAACCACTAGAATCACTACAGACCATACTCCCACCACTCATCTTTCCAAAATTAACTTTTTGGGAATTCTTGTCTCAAAGAACAGCTCTCAGTGCTAGAAGTATAGACATTAATACAGGTCCTTTCTTCAGTGAATCTAAAAGACCTCCCGGCTATCGAACACCCACTAAATGAAGGTTAGATGAAGCCTCTTATATAATTATATCCTGTCTTGGCCATACAAAACCTGTAAACACCTTAGCCTTTTTGTATTATAGGCCAGTACACCACAGTGAAGGGGGGAAGCCTCCAACTAACAAGGGTCACTAATGAGGAGATGATGACAGTAAAGACTCTCCAGCAGTTCCCGTAGTACCACAGCAAGTAATTTCTACTTCTATTTCAAGTAACCTCACCTGGCATAGAAGAAGATGCATGAGATGATTATGAAAGTGGCCACTGCTGGGAAAGAACACACAGGGATGCACTGTGGAGGTTTGCCTCTTAATAAGCATATAGTTCTTGCCAATGGAGATTGTGTAGTTCTTCACATAGATTGAGCTATACTCTTTCTAGTGGCCAAGGCAGAATGTCCTCTGGACATAGATGTGATATCATCAAGAGCTAGTTGCCCCTGGTAGCCATGGCAACTAGAGCAGAAGAAAACACAGGTTTTAAACACTCATGATGAGATGTAGCTACATGAACCATGACTGAAAAACATCTGAATGGATGCCCATTGGGATGTTTTGCCCATCTTCAGAAACAACAGAGCAGACCCTTTGTACCTCCCTGAGCTTTATAGCATGAAGCAGGGTACTTCACTGCTGTGAGCCTCAGCTCTCTTTGCTCACAGTAAAATGTAGATTAAGTGGGATAATGGGAAGAGCTAGAGGCAATCAATGGATGCTGGGCTGGGAGCATCAGTCTTCACTAGGGATTAATTTCATGTTAAGTCATTTAATTTTCCAAAGTTTGTCTTTAATACATACACATATAGACAACACTAAGTGGACTCACCAGGAGGGGGAGAGAGAGAGACAGAGAGAGAGAGAGAGAGAGAGAGAGAGAGAGAGAGAGAGAGAGAGAGAGAGAGAAAGCGAGAGAGAGCAATGACAAAAGTGATCATGGATTTGAGAGTGAGGAGGGACACATGGGAGGGATCTGAGTGGAGGGGAAGAGTAGAAATAATGTGAATATGGTACACATATAGGAATTTATTTATTTACTTGTTTATTATTTATTTCTTTATTTTGATTTTTCAAGGCAGGGCTTCTTTGTGTAACAGTCCTAGCTGTCCTGGAACTCTCTTTGTAGACCAGGCTGGCCTTGAACTCACAGAGATTCCCCTGCCTCTGCCTCCTGATTGCTGGGATTTAAAGGTGTGTACCACCACCGCTCAGTAGGGATTTATTTTTAAAAGTATTAAAATTTAGTAATGGAAGAAAAAGAAATGACATGGATGCAATTGTTTTAGGAAAAAAGACTTCACCTCTCAAAATTCACAGAGGCCTAAAGCTCCAGAAGATTAAGATCACAGGGTTGATCCTCCTCCCCAAATGGAACCATTAAAGAGGCACATACTTTGTTTTCTGATGACCTTATACCCCTTGTTTCCTTCTTCCTATGGCCATCCTTCTCTCTAATCCTCCCTCATCTGAAACCTTCCTCCAAAGATACTTTATTACCAGTGAGGGGCCAATGCGTTTGGTAAGGTATCTGGACTACATCTTTCTAGTCACAAAACATGTCTAGAAATTGATGACTTCATGCAGCCTCGGTTGTCAAAGTCCAAAGAATTCCTCAAGAAGGTGGGTGTGGAGGCTGCCTGAAGGAACAGAAACTGCAACATCTGCTTCCAACTTAAGTGAATTCCTGTGGGGCATGGTGGTACATTCTAACAACCCCCAAATTTGAGAGGCTAAGGCAAGAGGATTGTAAGTTTAAGACCAGCCTTAGCTACACTACACTTCAGAGCTGGGTCTCAAAACAAAATTTTTTTTAACGAATTCCCTTCTGAGTATACAGAATGTCCCTTGTAAAAGTGGTTTTTGCCTAGAAATTGCTTCTCTATTCAGTGTGTTGTATTTGAAGTAGCCTTGCCGCTTTGATCTTCTGAGTTCCTTTAACACATCAGATAGGTCTTAATACCCATAGGAATATATCAACTCTTTCCAAGTTAAACAAATGGGGGCAAGCTGGAGAGGTAATAAACACACATCTAGAGGGTTCTGGCGACTCACTAAGCCACTTCAGGTGCAGTACTGGGCAGAGCAGGGAGGGAACACAGACCGCTCTTTGAGGGAGCTATGGTGGGGGTCACAGCACACACCACCACCCGGATGCAGACAATGCACCGCAGAAAAGCAACTTGCAAACCTCAGTTGTATGGAGACAGCTCTGTGCCCTCCATCCCACATGCAAATAAACATTCTAAAAATATTCTCTGGCTCTGCTGGTCTCCTACCCTCCGGCATGGAAGAGGAAAGCCTCCCCGTGTTGTAAGCCAGGCCAAGTGTACATATGTTCCCACCCTACTTTCCCACACGTTAAAAAACGTACAAATGGGAAACTGTTCACAGGGCTAATTCCTATCAGGTAGAGACCTGCCCCATCATTACAGACATGAACCCCTTTTATTTTGCACAGTGGACTCGGGAAAGAAAACAGTAATTTCCAACATTTCCTGTATTAAGCCCTCTCCAAACATAGTTTATCAAAGAGCAAGCCAAGATAGCAACACCTACATAACAATGTCCACACTATCCAGCTTCTCAAAGTTGTAATCACCTGGAATTTCTAGTGCTCTTTTATCCTTTGAGGATCTGAGAAAGGGAATCAGTGATGTTTCTGTCCCAGCAAAGGGCAGCACTGAACTAAGTGTGACTGTGGAAAAGTCCATCCAAATGGATTGGTTTTCAAATTGTATTTATTTATTTATTCTAGGGAATTTTTTGTTTGTTTGGTTGGTTGGTTTTGGGTTCTTTGTTTTCATTTTTGTTGTTGTTTTGAGCCAGGGTCTCACATTGTATCTTAGGCTGACCTGAAACTCACTATATAACCCAGGTTGGCTTCAAACCCATGTTTCTGTATCCCAAGCCCTGGGATTGCAGGGGAGATCCATTCATGTGCCTAGGTTTTAATCTAGATTTATCACACTTTTTGACCATATATCTCCATCTTCTAGTGATATTTTCAACATCAAAACTCCTAAGACAAACATTTGTCTCTCTTCTCTTTGTGAATGTTTAAAGCCAAGGCATTTTTAGCAACCACAAACGTATAGCTCTAATTAGGCAGCTCATTGTAAGAGCAAGCATTGACTTATTCCAGCTTGGCTCCACTCCTGTAGTAAAAAAGGAAAACAGGCTGAAAGGGGCAGAGCCTTGATATATGGCAAATTGTTTGGTTTTAAAAGCCATGGTTTTAATCTTTTGTGATAGGATGACACCATTTTTAGGACCACATAACTTCTGAGATGCTGAAAAGGGAGGGAGAAACAAGAAGTTGGAGTGTGAGCAGTGCCATTCTTCATTGTCTATTGCTGCTCCTGTGTAGATCCCTTTGGATCTTCAATTACAAGACACAAAGAATACTAAGGGACAATGTGTGGGAAGACAAGGTCCCCATGAATCAGAATCTAGAAACTTTTAGAGGACAGAACTTCAACTTGACTGTGAGAAGTTTTTCAATTGGGTTCATGGGGGGGGGGCACACTTACTATAGTTTGCAGCATCCATGGCCTGGAATCCCAGGCCAAAAAGGAAAGGGCAAAGAGTACCACCACCCATCTTTCCCTGCTTCCTGGTTGTGACTGCAGCTGCCCCACACTCCTGCTGCCACGCCTTCCCCTCCAGCTTCCAGCCAAGATTGACTGCTCCTTCCCTGAGCTGCTCTGGTCAGGTATTTTTTTCCCAGTGATGAGAAAAGTCAGGAATCCAGATTACTGTCACCACTGAGGGGCCACTGGGGCCATGCTCCTTGTGGAGGAGAAAGCTGATTTTCTTTAAAATGAAGGTTGGCCTATTTGTGAAGGCCACTGACTATGTGAATGGGAAAACAAATCACATGCAGTTGCTAGTTTTAAACAAAATTGGGGACAGATATTTGGCAAGACTCTTAGAGCAAAAGATACAAAATATTTCAACCAATTAGAATAGGCTTCCAAATTAAGTGGTTAAAAAACTGTTACATTTTAACACCTACAAATTACATTATTCATGACACCAGTATTCTCCCACTGGAAAAATCTGTATCTAATTTGGTTAATGAAGTATTTGAACGTTATTGGCTATGTGTATGTTTCAAGTTCAGAATTCTAAAATTTTCTAAAAGCTGTCAAGTAGACTCAGAAAAGGGCAAGAAAACAAAACAAAACAAAAACAAACAAACAAACAAAACAACAAAACCAAGAACTACTTTATCTGGTGAGGGCTCACTGGAGCAAAATCCCTACTGTCTATTCTTCCTGACAGAAACTGAATTTGACCTCCAGTCTAAGAGATCTGGAGAAGGAGCCTGCTGGAGTCCTGCAGTTTTCTGTATCCTTGTCAACACAGAGGGGGTGGTCTGTGCTCTGTGGGGGAAAAAAAATCTCTAATTCACAAAACATTTGCTCTTTGCTAACCACTGTGCTAAGTATGAGGACTACATATTTAAAAGAAGAAACTAGTACTGTGGAGGATTTGTGTGTGGGAACGCACTTGTGCGTGGATGCTGAAGAACAGCTCTGGGTGTCCTCCCTGTGAATGTTGTCTAACTCCCTGAGACACTGAACTGGTGTTTACCAACTGAGATAGACTGCTGGCCAGCAAGGTCCAGGGATCCTCTTGTCTCTGCCTCCGCAGTGCTGGCATTAATGTGTTTGCCAACACCTTCCGCCCACACATCCCCCAGACCCTTTACATCTTAAAACATAAACAAACAAAACTAGCATTGCACATTGAGGTGAGCAAGCAGGAGACTGAGAACATTTAAGCAACTCTTCCAGGTCTTTGTGCTGTAAGGGTGGTTGGTGTTCAAGCTTGCAAGGCTACCCCAGAGCTCACCCTCTCAGCACTGAGCCAAGAAAAGTATCTCACTCGCATTTTGCAACGTGTCCATTTTACAGGTGGCTCACAGAAGGCGGCCCTGGAAGGAGCACCTGTGGACTCTGCCGGGGAAGTCTGAACACACAGGGTAAATTGCCCACCCAGTTTGAGACCTCGACAGGAAATTGGAGTCCTCCCTAGGAACATAGAATCTCTGAACTATGGTCCTCTGAACTGTAGCCCATGGAACATGTCAACACAGCTTCGAGACCAATTACTTTCCTCCAGTTTAGGGGATAAATGAAAGCGAGTACAGAGGGGTGATGAGAGAAGTGAGCGGAGCCAAGGCTTTGGGAGTTCGCAGGAAGATGAGCGAATCTGTGCGTGCATCCCAAAGCGAAACTGATGGCAGTGGAATTTTTATGAAAGGCGATGAGTGATGCTACCAAAAGGAAAATCGAGTGCTAAAAAACCAAGAAGCAAGAACACCACCTTACCTTAGCAATTGGTAGCTCACCAGTGCTGAAATATAACAAGGCATTGGAGGCTCTCCCCTTCAAAATGTGAGGCATACTTAAAGCTTTATTTTTGATTAATTACTTTCAGCAGCCTCCAGGTATTGCACTTTACAACCGATCCTCCTTCCAAGGAAACCTCTGTGGATCAACTCACTTCCTTAGCCACAGGGTAGGGTTATCAAGAGGTAAAGAAATGTTCTGGAAAAATCATAAAACTTCACACTCCTCTTAGACTTTTGTAAACTTGTTGACAGTCACAAATGCCCAGAAAATATGGGCTGAGTTGTTTTCGATTGCTGTTTGAGTAACAGATTAATTTAATAATCAGTCGGATATTGAATGACGAAAATTATTGGTTGCAGCAGCCAAACCACCAACCCTAATGACATTCTTATGTAAATTCATATTTTCTTTTAGGCTCCTGCATTCTTAATAAAACCTATATTTTTATAAATCCTTTTTTAAAATATCACACACTGTCTCTTTAGCTAATATATATATATATATATATATTATATTATATATCTGTCTGTGTTAAAGACAGATAAATGTCCACTTTTGGAGTTGCCAACTTGAAGGTTTCTATTTAGAGAAAATGAGTCATCTCTGGATAGATTTTCCATGTTAGACCATCTTGTGATGGTAAAAAAAATGGACTACAAATGGAGTCAGGAACAGTTACCAACCCCCCACCCCCCCCAAAGATGGACACTAAACCTACACTATGGCTCCAGCCAACTGACATGGCTTCCCAAATTCTAGCACATATCTCAAGCCCAGAGACATCTGATCCCTTTTAAAGGATGGGGCATGGTTAATGACACACCAGAAGCATATGGGTGGCTCCTGCCTGTTCCCATGGGAGCCGTAGGGTTCTTTGGGGGCTGTGGCTCTATGGCTGGCCATTGCTTGTGGAGGAAAGTCATCGCTGCCTTGAGACCAGTTGGAAATGCATGAAGTTTTCTATGTCCCACTGCGGAAGGCGAGATGTTTTTCTATGAAAACGATCTTAGTGCATAATTTCTGAAATACTATAATTTTAACCAACTCAGTTTCCATCTTACTGCTGGCCAAATGCTACAGTTGTGTTATTTTTGAATGGGATTATTCCTGACCTGAAGTTACCTGTAAAATTGATCAAGATTTAGTAATAATCCCTGGTAACTTTGTCTAAAGAGATTACATTTCAGACAAAAAGTTGACTGTTTTCTCTGCTACTTACATATATAGGACATGAGCAAACACAGCTTTGTGATTGCCACAGCATTGGCCACCAGACCAAGCTATCTGTGGGCCATGAAGAAGGGGCAGGTTACCAAAATTAAGTAACATGGCTTTCCTCTGTAACATCTTACATTCCAGAAATGTATTGCTCACATGGAGGGGTAAATAATACCCTTATAAATACTTCTATAATGATAATGTACATGTTCTAATCACGCACATTTTATAAATTGGGGCTAGAAATGATGGAAAGTGGAAGAAGAGAGGGAGAGGAAGAGAGAGCTCAGTTCCTCAGCACCAGGGGATCTCAACCTTCCCAGCGCTGTGACTTTTAATACAGTCCCTCATGTGGTGGGCATCCCAACCATAAAATTGTTTCATTGCTACTTCCTAGCTGTAACTTTGCTACTGTCATGAATCCTAATGTAAATATTTTTAGATATAGAGTTTACAAAAGGGACCTTGACCCCCAAGTTGCGAAACACTGCTCAAAAGCACTGTGCCTCCCCATCCCTGAGACTGCCACTGTGATGTAGAAATGTTAAACCACTGTTCCATTACAAAGCTTTGTGATTAAGGGTTAGAAATAACAGGCATTAATTGATTTTTCATTCGATTAGCTACTTGGAAATCTGTTGATTTCTAGCCATAAGGGGGGGTCACTGAGGAGATGATGGCTCAGTCAAGGAAGTGCCTGCCACAGAAGCATGAGGCTCCCAGTTCAGATTCCTAGTACCAATGGGGAGAGAAAACACCAGGTGTGCCTGTCTACTTTAACTCCAGCATAGGGTCCAGTGAGAGACCTGCCTAAGTTAAAAACTTGGGCAGAGACTCATGTGAGAAAGATTATGCTAACCTCTGACCTCATACACCCATTGAGACAGACATGCTTTCATACACATGTACAACATTGCTATACATACACAGAGAGAGAGAGAAGAGAAAAGCATGTGGATTTTATGTTTTACTGGTATGTGTGTGTGTGAGTGTGTGTGTGTGTTATGGGGGAAGGGAGATTGAAGAACAGCCTTTGGAATGGTGGGTACTGTCTCACGAGCCCACTATTGTCACTGTGGTCTCTGCTGTCCGGGCCGTCACTGAGGACCTGATTACTTCCTTCTCTTCCTGCATAGCTTTCTTCTGCCCCACACTGGAGGAAGCATCTCACATCCTCCAAGGACTAGTTTCCTTTGAGAAGATCCAAAGGACAGCACAGTCATGCCCTTGATGATCCTTCACATCTCTCCTCTCTTGACTCCCAGCTCTCCCCAGCTTCACTGAAGTTGAACTTGGTTGGACACATTCTGTTGCTCTTCCCCTCCGCCATGTTCTTCCCTCTGCTTGGAGCTGGGCACCTGCCATCCTCCCCTCCCCCCGCCTGCTCTTTTAGTAGCTAGTGACTTCCTCTCCAACCTCTTCCCCACTTTTGTGCTTCTGGGTGCTACGTCCTCTCTGCTCTCTGACCACTTGCACCCCAACTGCCTGGTGACTGGTCTGCAGAAGCCACAAGGAAGGAACATGGATGCTCATGAATGCTGTCTTTGACATTGCTTTCTCACATATAGCCCAGTGCGGAAAGGACAGCCAAACATTATTTGCTGAAGCCACTGTCTGACTTTAATTTTCTTCCGCCAGTTCAGTTTCTCACTGGAGCAAAGTTACTAGTGACACACTTCAGGACCAATACTGCATGAAACGAATGACACATCTTAGTAACTTCACCATTGCCTCACAGGTCATAGGTACAAAACTATCTGTGAAGACTGAAATCCAGACACTGGTGATCCTGTGGGAAGCGGGGATCATGCAAAGCAGGGGACACACTGGGGTACTGCTGGGGAACTGGCGCTGCTCTCTGAGGTCTTAGCCTTGGAACTGGCTATATGGATAGGTTCATGTGACTAAAAAATGAATCAACCAGAAATCTTAGGGTTTGGACATATTTCTTAATTGCCATGCTCCAGTCTAATGCTTCCCGAAAAATGAAGGAAGGACACAAAGCCCTCCCATCCACAATCCTGCGTGTTTAATACTTTGCCTCTGTAGTTTGCAGCTGAGCTGTAGGTGCTGTTCTTAACGAAATGTTGAAAGGAAGAAACTCCACAGCCTACAGCATCTTCACTTATACGGGCAAACTTGGGGAGGGCTTTATCAGCTTCCAGACTCCTGTGAACTACCTCACCCCCTTCCTCCTCCAGCTCAGCAGGGCTTCAAGTAAATAGCACCATAGACCTTTCTTTTGCCCATCCCATCCACCTGTGCATTCTCCATAGCACCAGCCCAATCTCTGCACCAGTGGAGAATGCTGAGCTCTCCCATGTATACCAAAGTACAAGTGAGCATTTCTTAGTTTTGATATCTTTAGGTAATTTTAATCCAACTGCACCTTTGGTTTCTAGTTTTGAGTTGGTAAGGAAAAAAAAATACTGCTTTCCTTAGCAGTCTCCTGCCTTGGATTTGCTTGTGTTTCTTCAGGTATAGTGGACATAAGAATCAAAATACATTATTTTCAAAACATAAGGGTGACCTCATGGAGTTTGTAGGCTTGATACCTGGGGGTATAGTGTCCTTGTGACCTGTAGATTCATCACAAAATTGGTGGTATACACTTCCCTAAATCACAAAGCTATGGTTTGTCAACTAAGATATGAATGACCTATTAAAATCAAACATGTAGTTTCTGTTTCTAAGGGAACAGAGTGATGTTAGATCACTGATAGGAACATTCGTATTTCTATAGACTATTTTTCAGGGCTTAAACTTAGTGAATGCAGGGTATGATACATCTCAGCCATTGTGGCACTTAACAAAATACATTAATAAGTAACTTATGAAAACACAAAAGCGTTTGTTCACATAGTGACTGCAGATTGTTACCAGCAGACAGACCTTATAGATAGGGCTGACCCTCTGCTTCAAAGACATGGAGGAAGATTCCAACAAACTCCCTATAGTTTCTTTTATAAGGATATTCATCTCATTCATTGGACTAGTGCAGAGCTGTCAGGTCCTAATCACCTCTCACAGGACACCACCTATCAATTTTATCACAGTGGGAAATAGGTTCTGACATATGACTTTGGGGTAGGGGACACACATGTTAGTATCCCAGATCACTATATATGAATGGATGTGGCCATTTACTGGGGCCAGGCATTGTACTAAATCCATAACAAGTTTTCTCGTTTGATTCCTTCAAGTGAGACCATGGCATGCTTACTGCTATTACTACTGTTATTATTAATAGCCCTTCTTCACAAAGAAAGTGACAAGGCAGGGATCATACTCTGACCTCAGTACTTCCAAGGCCCCCTACTCAGACTTATCACTTCTTGTGGTGGCCCTAGAATGTCCCCAGCCAGAAGGCTAATCTAGGACATGACAGATTGGGCAGATATGAAAGCCACCCTGCCATAAACACTCAGACATATGGGATGAAATGTGAACCCCAAACATGTTTAACTCCACTCACTTATGGGAGGAAGGAAAGCCAAGTTGCACAGTTACAGCTAAGTCTAAGGAGCCGATAATCTGACCTGCCCAGAGGCTCTGAGCAGGGAAAAGAGTAGTGCCCAAGAGAACTCAAAGTTGCAGCTGAAAATGAATTCTGTTTAGGGAAAATATTTACCATAATTATATGGTGATGAAACCCTAAATATGAAGTTACATAATGATTATGTCAATACTAGTAAGATGCATGAGAGAAGTCCAAAGGCACAGCTACCATAGAAACCTGAGCCCTGTGCTAGTGCCAAAGAATAATAATTAATATATGAGACAAGTTCAGAGTTAAAAACTGTAACAGAATACACAAGTAAAGAATGTACCATCAAAGAAAGCATACACAGGAACAAAGATGACCAGTAGCTCTCCAACACGTACTACTAGAACACTCTTATACAGTCGCTATTAGTACAGAGAACCTAGCTAAGACTGTGTGGATGAAACCCACTTTTCAGAGAAACAAATTTAATCTTCTAGAAACCCATGCATATTAAGAACTAAATGGACATTCTAAGCTGCAGACTTAAAGGAAACTGAGTTTAAAAAATATCACACAAGACAAAGCTAATAATCAAAAAGGAATAAATTGATGTTGAGAATCATCCCAATGAAAGTTGAGAATATGTTAGAGAAGGAAATCTGTGGAAGCTGTCTCTGTCTACAAGGGGGAAGTACTAAACTACTTACCAAGGCACAGAGCTGAGATGAGGTAGACATTGGTGAACATTCCTACTTAGAGACAGTGGCCTTAGTCCTTATGACAGTGTACACACACATGCCACATCACAGGAGGGGCTTTGAACACAGCATGAAAGAATGTGTCACTCCCATACCATTCCTAAAGACCAAAACCAAAAATAATGCTCCTAAAGCAACAATGATCAGTGAAACATGGTGGCAGAGGTAGCCAGCAATGAACTACATTAAACAGTAAGAGGAATGAAACAGTAACCGGGTTACAAATATAGAATGTGGAATTGTACACATGAGCTAGAAAGTAAACCCAATAGAAGTCCCATATGTTTTTGTTTGTTCATGAGCAAGGGAGAGGCTGTAACTAATGGGAACATACCCACAGAGCAAGGATAGTTACTGAAAACATATAGGATATCTGTGTACTCAAAAGGAGTAACGTGAGTACAGAAAATTCAGAAATCTAAAAAAACTAAAGAAACAAAGATAAAGCCTGGGAAAGAGTAACACATAAAATGATGGCAGGAACAGAGACCCGGACTTGTCAGGAAGCATAAAAAAACTTCAAGGAATTAATTTAGCAGATGATAGAGGCAATGACAACTTCAAGTCCAGCTGTACCCTAGTTACAGAGCAAAATCCCAATGGAAAATAAAGGGCAGCAATGAGATTGAAAATGAAGGGATTGAGTCATGCATTTAAACAACACTCCACAGTGAGAAGCTTTACCTATGTGGTGAGCAAACGAAGCAGATGCTGAGGTATGGGATACTTTATGTATAAATGCGGTCTTCTATAGGGGCAAAAGAAGCAATTCTGACCCAAACAGGGATTTCCATAGAAACATAACCTCAAAATCTAGATTGTAAGAAGGACTGAATGATATGAAGGCAATGAAAACACCTAACCCTGGGGAGATGACATGACATCTGTAATAGAAACTCATACACACAAAAGAAAAAGGAGTAAGGTCTTTAAACAAGGTTTACATTTGACCTAATGGCAACACACTGATCTTTCTACAAAGGCTGTTTGGAAATGCAACTTGTTTCCAAAACCCAGGAACAAACACTACAGAACAAACCAACTTTGCACATATACCAAAAAACACCATTTAATTAGATGCCAGTAATAAGCAAAAAATAGCCTCAAAACTCACCTAAGAAATTTCACCCACCATTTAAATGTGTGCAGATACAAACAGCTTGACATTAGAAAATCTTTATAGCTAATTTTGAAAACTCGGACACTAAAGTGTTAAAGATATAGTAGGATGGAGAGAGGGATTCATAGCACACCCAGAGAAGCTGACTAAACACTATGAAAAGTGTCTGACCTCCATATTTACTGTTTCATGATTTGCAGTACTAGATACAATCGAATAGACATTTCTAATAATCATGTTTAATAATACCATGTTTAATATATTTGTTAGATTTTTATTATAGAATGTAAATAATGTGAATATTTTCCATATTAGTCATTTTTTTCTAAATCCATATTTTAGTTATTTTTAAAGGAACGGTAGGTATGGACATTCCCGACTATAAAGAATGATTGTAGAATATTCTAACTCCTCACTAAATGCCATAATTTCTTTGATAACCCAGCACACACGTGGTAGCTCACAATCATCTATAATGAGATCTGGTGTCCTCTTCTGCCCTGCAGGGATACATGTAGGTGGAATGATGTGTACATAATAAATCTAAAAAAATATTCGAAGTTCTCTCTTCTGGCTTTTTAAGTTTGGAAGTCATACTTTTCAGAAATGATATCACTTTCTGTGCAAAAAAGTCCAAGGAATATGTGTGAGAACAATTCGATCTAAGGCATATAAAGCAATCTGTTGGCTATGAAATATTCAATAAACAGAAGTTATCATTACTATTTTGCATTACTGTTATCCTCAAGTAATACTATTATACATTAGAAATATAGTTCTACATGTGTTCTACTCATGAAAACAAGAAAAACTACAAATGAGTCTAGGTATAAATCTGACATAATTCATACTTACTTTAAGGGGCGTGGGAAAAGGCATATAAATAAGATGTGTTTAATTTATTGGTAAGAAGCTCAGGTATCCTAAAAATATTATCATTTTAAAGCTGACTATAGATTACAATGATTTTCATGGAAACCCTAGAATTTATAGCAATTAACAAGTAAATTCTAAAGTTAATATGAAAGGATGAAGAAGCAAGAATATCCAAGATAACTTGGAGGAAGAATAAGGAAAGGATATGTGTTCTCCTAAGTATCAAGTCCAATCACAAATCTATACTAAGGGTCTACAACACTGGTAACACACAAGATCAAAAACAGCTCTGCAGATTGGTGGCTATAAGTATCATTGCAAATGGATAGAGAATCAAAGACTATTCCATAAAAAGCAAAGCTAATAGAATGGCTGCCCAATAGGTGTGAAGTTCTAGGATCAATCCCCAGCCCCCCACACATACCCACAGATGAACAAACATACACAAAAGTGAAGGTCAAGGAGTGATAGGTTGGTCCAGTGGGTGAAGGTCCAGTGTAGGTTGGTCCCCAGAATCCATGTAAGGGTAGAAGGAGAGAACCCACGACACAAAATGCCCTCTGATGTTTACATGTGCCCTGTGGTATAGGCATGCACCACCTCCCACACACTGGTAACCAAGTACAGGGTTATTCTTATACACGAAAAAGGGTGATGTCAGAGCTCCATTTGTGTTGTGTGGCACATACAGGCAGAAGAAGCTAAAGTTCTAAACACAAACAGCACTCATTAATGTGTTCACAAAGAAAATGCAAGACTCCCTTAAGAGTGGTACACAGGGCATAAAACAGAAAAGGACAAAGTATACTATATCAAAATACAAGCAAAAGAGAATTCATCAAGAGTCACCCATCAATAGTGAAAAGACCAAAGGACAGGATGGCCCATAGAGAGTATAGCTTTAGCAACAAAGTCTTGGAAACACACAATACCTCAATCAACAAGAATGGATCTGATTATCCCATAGGCACCGGCCCATAGTCTCTTAAATGACCAACTGTGTTCATCTTCAGCCCATAGATGCTCAACATCAGACCACAGCCTATGAGGTGGGATTCAGAGGGGGAACAGTGTTCCTGCTAAACACACCTAAGCACATTTGCTGAAGTTGTCAGCTGTCAGCTGGGAAAACACCAATTAGGACTTCCTCTAAGCACCAGAAACTTGAACTAAATTCTTATATTCAAAGATGTATTGTCACACATTCTGGATGCTTCCCAATGTTAAATCAATCTACCAAAACCCAGGGCTGTTTCCTCCCAGTTGATAGAATTATGTCCTCACACCAGAGGGCAGCCATGTTTCCTGGCTCCCAGTGTAATTGTGTGTGTGTGTGCTCCAGTATCATTGTCCCATGGGGAGGGCTCCACAGTCAACAGAAAGGTGTGTACAGTGGGGCTGCAGGGGCTGGGGATAGCTTACTTGGAGCAGTCTTCACAAGCAATGTTCCCTGTGGTCTCCTTGATGGTGCGTTCAGAAACAAAGGCAGGGTATTCTGTGTCACAAGGCTCCAGGATCTGTTTCAGTTTCTGGGCTGTAGGGAAGCAAAGGGAAGCAAAATAATGAAAGCTGGGTGCTCAGGGTCAGTGCTGTGCCTGGCAGCCCACAGCAGCTCAAGAGCTGAGGAAGCTCTGTGATTTTTCTAGGCACAGCACAATGCATTATTTTCTAATTAGTCCAGTGATTTCATCTGCCAAGCAACTCTGTAAGCTATAATTCCTGAAGCAGTTGTGTTGGCTTGATTGGCTACCATTTATGCATCACAAGAACTCTACTTTCTGGGTCAACATCAACCACAGGGTCTCTGACCTCAGATTCACAGTGACTTAGCACCAACACATCTGGGAATCCAAATACATACATCAAAATGTAAGCTATACCATATTACTGTTTTATTGAGGACAAGAAAAATGTCATGATACAATTGCATGGTTCTGTTATTAAAAGAAAAATTGAAGTATGAAATGGTAAAATGCATAAATGTTTGTGAAGTATAGCACATTCCAAATTCTGCTACTATGAAGTTTCTCATTCAGTAAGACACTATATCAGTTTAAAATAACTAAATAACGTGGGCATAGGAATGAGTGCACAGTAAGCACTCTATATGAGCTAGAGGCTGCTAAATAGTTTAGAAAACTTACATCCCAATGGTGGGATCCAAACTGTAAGCCTCAATTTTCTTATTCGCACTAGAGTGCATGGTGTTCTGTTTTCAGAGGTTGATGGGAGAAGTGAGCAGAACACTGATGAGTACTGAGTGCAGTGCTGGTACACAGTGCTAAGCATTGGATTAATTACAACAATAAGAGTAACTAACAAAAGAATAAGCATTCTTGGCTTTGTAACAGCAAATGATACCATGATGTATACTGTAGGTCATGATTAAGTGCAAAAGCTCCTATAGGAGAAGTTTGGGGGAAAATTCCCCATCTGCTACTTCTAGCTAACCCTCTCATTCCATTCTTATCTATAAAATAGGGATACTGGTTGCTCAGGCACTCTGCACAGTATGCCTACTCACATGTTTAGAATGGAATATCTGAGTCTCTTACACATAGTTTATTTTGTTGTTGTTGTTGTTGGTTTTTTGGGTTTTTTTTGGGGGGGGCTTGGTTTTGGTGATGTATGGAATTAAGCTTATATATAAAATTTACATTTATAATTCCAAAATGTGATGTGTAGAATACAACATGTCAAGTTACACTCCAGGTACAGGTGGATGAATATCAGAACCATGGCAAACTGCCTACCTTCCTGGGATGCTGTGGGATCTAAGAGCAACACTGTAAAATATCCAGCTGCTCACAGTCGGATAATTATTAGGGCATCAATAAGCTGTGCCCTGTGCTTTTATATTCTAACACAACTGTTTCTAACATATGTGTTTTCCCCCTGAGGCTTCCTTATTTTGAAGAAACAGTCGGAGTCATAGTACAATGACACATTTTGTTTTGTTCTCTTATTTAAAACAAAATGATGCAGAGTCTAGTTCAGTTTTTTTTGTTGTTGTTGTTTGGTTGGTTGGTTGGTTTTTTTTTGGGGGGGGAGTGTTTGTTTGTTTGCTAGAACATATGATTTCACTGTCCAGTTGCTAACCTTAAGAGCGTGTGTTTGCCAGCTGTCACCCCACACAAGCTACACTGAAGAGGGAAAATTAATGTACACACTGATTTTGACTGGCAAACTCTCTCTCTCTCTCTCTCTCTCTCTCTCTCTCTCTTTCATACACACACACACACACACACACACAACACACATATACACATACAATAAATCCACATAAACACGCACACATAGACACACAAGACTATCTCTTGAGTCCCTTGGATGGTGGGTTTTTTTTTTTTGTTTGTTTGTTTTGTTTTGTTTTGTTTTGTTTCAATCAAATACAACAGACAAATGGAAGAAATGTAGTCCCTGTGACAAAGTGCTTGTCCCTGGGGAGGAAGGTGAGATGTCCCCTGCCCCATGGCAGGAACCAGCCCTCTTCCAGTTCTTGCTTTGTACCTGTCTTGAGCAGAGAGGAGGCAGTTTGGCTTGATACTGGAGGAGGGGGTCCTGTGTTTGTTGTAATCACCTTTCCCTTTCCCTTGCATTCCTTCCGTTGTTGTATTCTTAACTGGGGGAGGGAACCATCTGGCAACAGTTTGGCAACACGTTTTATTTTCACAGTTCTCATTTTCAAGATTGGCTTTTCTCTGTTTGGCAAGTGATTCTGATGTCCAATTTAGGCAACTTCCTTTTTATATTTAAAGTATCTGTGTTTCAAAAAGATCACTTCTAAATGAAATAAAGATTAAATATGCAATCATGTAGGCTATAAGTGGATATGGCACACACATGTAAACGGCATATAAAAACAAACAACTAAATGTGTTAAAGAGCTGCTGTGTGCCACATGCCATTCTGCTTGAGACACATTAATTTATCTCACAACAAAATATGACAAGATTAAAAAATAAAATAGGAAGTAGGAACTTCTTTTTTCCTTTAAAGAAGTTTTAAAAAAGAAGCCTTTCACTTTTAAAGAAGGCTCTGCTGGCAGAGGAGGTGGAAGTCAGAGTAGGCTGAAATAAATTGTTCAAAATCACCAAGGAAGTAGGTGGAGGAGCCAAAGTTTGAACTTGGGCTATTTTGCTCCAGCATGTCTAAGCTCCAGGGCTTCGGGGCTTTGTGAAGTCAGGCCAATGCAACAAAGCTCGAGGTCTCCAGGGCAGGCTGGGGGAGGTGGCACACACATGATTTAAATAAGCCCAATAATTTCACCATCTCTAATTCTAATTGTCTGGGCTCTATTATGATGGAATGAGTCCAAAATGTCCATGGCAAAGCTCATTTGGCCCAGATCCTTACTAGAGATGGAATTCTTTTTCCTTTGACAACCGTAAGGTACTCATGCTGATGTAGCCATAAATACTGACTGTTTGCAGCACAACTGTAGACTGGCTTGGTGTGCTTGAGAAACATACAAATTATCCCACAAAACCATGGCCACATTTACTCTACTAACCTGGGCCTTTCTTTGTCTAGAGCACTATGGAATATACCATATATATTTGCTAGCCACTACTGTTTATCTTTGGAATTTCAAACTAATAACCAACCAAGACTGCCAGCAATCTAAGGGCATTCCAAACCCATGATCTAGCAAAGCTGTAGGGACTCAGAGATGCTGCTGCTAGCCTGGGCCAGTTCATTCTTCTCCCAGAAGGGACAGGTAATGGCTCAGAAGCTGGACACAAGCTGCCTTGAGTCCTGTACAAAGTGGCTTGTCATAATCTTATCTATGCATATATTGACTGACAGCAGTGCTGGGGCAAAACCCATGATATCACCTAGACTAAGCAAGTGTTCTACACTAAGTGACACCTCTTTTACGTCACCATTTTCTTAAGTGGAAAACAGCTAAAGCCTTTCAGTGGTTACCACTCAGGAGGTGCTTCTGGTTATGAGGCACTGTGCATCTGTGAATGGAACCTTCATCACCACACAATAAGCAAAGCTCTGCTGCTATGTAATTTGGTGGATGGAGCAACTAAAGCTCTGTGAAGTTAAGATACCTGTTCAAAGGACACAGCTGTAAGTGGCCGGATCCAGGTGTGCACCTGGACAGTCTCACCGGGAGCCAATACTTGCTGATACTCTGATCTGTCTCTCACTCCAGTGACACTGGTATCTGAAACTCAAGCCACCATGACCTACCACTCACTCCCCACAGAGCATTCAACTGGACATCTACACAATTGAATTGCTTGCATTTTCCCTTAGCAACAAATGTCCCTAATGAGAATAACTGACTTGGCTTCACCATAATTATGTGCAGGCAATTGGGAATGGGTAGATTTGCAATTTGAAAAGCCTCACTCTCTCTTTGTCTCTGTGAATGCATTCCCATTCATAATTGGGTGCCAGCAAGCTCCATTTTCTTTGTGAGGCTTCACCCAAATGAGACCTTTGTGGTAATCAAGTAGAAGTGGGTTTCCACAGTCCCTTCATCAAGGAAATGGGGCAGATAAACAGTGTAATTATGGATTCCATTTTTAGCTAAAACAAAGATGTATGTCTCAGCTCAGCATCTTTATCTAGTGTGAGGATGATAAATTTAGCATGAATTGCAAGTCAAGATGGTGCTGAGACTATTCCTTCCCTATACTGAATACAGGATTTAACCAGACTTTGAACAATAACAGCATCCCACAGATAAATTCACAAACCTCTGCCTGTTTTGGTGCCTTCATTTACAACATGGCAAAAATCATAGAATAGATGGCTGTGGGCCTGAGCAAGATAGTTCAGATGTAGAACCCAGTTCACACTCAAAGAAAGACAACTGAGGCTTGTTATGGTAGAAGGTCTTGACTTAGGTCTGTGTGTGTGTGTGTGTGTGTGTGTGTGTGTGTGTGTGCGCGCGCGCGCGCGCACGCGCAGCTTCCCTCTCCTGCACTTTTTATGTATCTCTGCTTCTATCTAGCTACCTATCTCCACAACTTGGGTCATCAGAGAGATCTGGTTGTAAGGACTGCCAGGGACCACCTCTCAGCTATGATGGAAGGAGGAATTTGGGGGGATGTGAAAGGGTTTCCCAGCATTCTGCAAATGATGAAATGTTCTGAGTCAGCACATCACAGCAACTATGCAACTATCTGAGCAGTTTTTCTACTCCATGGGATGAATGTGTTACAGTCCAGAGCAGTGGTTCTCAACCTGTGGGTCATGATCCCATTAGGGGTCACACATCAGATATCCTGCAAATCAGATATTTATACTATGATTCATAACAGTAGCAAAATTATAGTAATAAAGTAGGTACAAAAATAATTTTACAGTCAGGGTCGCCACAACATGAGGAACTGTTAAAAGGGTTACAGCATTAGGAAGGTTGAGAACCTTGGGTCTAGAGTCAATGGACATTTTGGAATGGTCTTTTAGGAAGAGGTGTTAAGACTCTCAAGGCAGAATCACATAATACTTTTGACCTGTGTTGGGACAGTTGTGGAGGGAGGGATGGGGATGTAGAACTCAGAGCAGGAACCTTTTAGAGTGTCTGGAGAAACCACACAGAAACCGTGTCTTTATCAGCCATTCTACTCTGGCTTACACCCCACTCCATCAAGACCAGAACTTCTCAAGGCTCTCATGCTGACTTTTTGAATCAGCTACTGCTTTGCTGTGGGGGCTGGCCTGAGTGTTGTGGAATGTATAGCAGCATCCTGGCCTCTACCCACTAGATGCCAGTAGCAAGCTGTGACAATCGAAAATGTCTTCAGATAGTGCAATGACTGCTGGGAGACAGAACTGTCCCTCAGTTAAACACTGCTTTCAGCAAGGATCACAGGGACAGGCTCTCAAAAAAAAGAGAAAGAAACAAAAGAAGAAAGGAAGGAAGGAAGGAAGGAAGGAAGGAAGGAAGGAAGGAAGGAAGGAAGGAAGGAAGGAAAGAAGGAAGGAAGGAAGGAAGGAAGGAAGGAAGGAAGGAAAGAAGGAAGGAAGGAAGGAAAAAAACAAAAAACAACCTCAAGTGAGGGTAGGTTAGGGTGAGAATGGGAGGTCTGTCTGAGAGTGAAAACTGACACAAAGAAGGTCTTTCTTGGGGTCTGAGGATGTGGCTCAGTTGGTAGTGTGTCCATCTAGCATTCAGGAAGATCTAGGTCTCAGCACTGTACAAAGAAGGCAACATTCCAGCATTGGAGAGGTAGCAGCAGGAGGATCAAATGTTCAGGGTCATTGTTAGCAATACAGAGAAACGACCTTTAAAAAAGGAGAAAAAATGAAGGAAGGAAACAAAAGAAAAAAAAAGAGTTCCTTCCTCACTTATGAAAAGGAACACCAAGAAATTAACCTAGTACACGACCCTCAGCAAGAAGCTCATTCCTAAGAAAGAGCCGCCCCCCCAAAGCAAGAACAAGCACCTTCACACTAGACTCCTGCCCATGCCCTCCAGTGCCCAATTCAAACCCATACTATACCTAACTAACCTCTACTAACCATTGACCTGTACTATACCTAACTTTTACTAACCATTGACCTGTACTGTACCTAACTAACCTTTATGAACCACTGAGGAAACTAGAGATTCTCAGACCTTTGTACTTAGGCAGGGTGGGACCTGCAGGCTAGACATCCCCTTCGGCGCCATCACAGTCTCATTTGGGTAGAGTGAGTCTTTGTTCTCACTTATTGGTGCTATAGGAAGATGGTCTTAACTAAGCTACATCTCAAGTCCTCAAGATCTACTGATTTATTTTGCCTCATCTTACCTTTCTTTTATAAAATGTACATAATATCAACAGAAACAAATTTATACCACAGGTTGTTTTAGGGGATATAATAGTCTTTTTTCTCACCACCTTGAATCATAGTTTGTTCTCTGCCTACTAACGTCTTCATGTTGATTTCTGACCATATTAACTCCACAGATCCCCAACACTGGATTGCAAGTCTTAGGTCTGGGGTTTTGATTATCGTTTTACATTTTTTTATGAGTTTTTAGTAGAGCATATTAATCTTGCTACATGGCCCAGGCTAGTTTTTACCCCCTAAACACAAAGCAATTCTCTTGCCTCTGCTTTCTGGATAGCTTGTGGGCCTGCAGGTATGACTCCTTGCATCTGGCTGCATAAGAATATCAATATTTTATGAATTTAATTAAAAATTTTGCAGTACCAGCATAATACACCCTTCTGTGTGTGAATTATAATCCTACAATGACCTTCTTAGGGAACATTTAAAAAGTCACCATCATTTGTTATTGTAAGTTCCTGTCAACTATGGAAACCCTTCTTTACAGTCTCAGTTACAGCCTCACATTTCATTTCTAAACTATGATAATGAACATGCACTACAATTCAAAACTAGTACCAGTCCAGTGGGCTTGATGGGGTCATGCCCAGCACAAAGATGACTCAGTGGGGTATTTAATATGCAAAGTACCTGTTGTCCCCTTAGTTGGGTGCTGATGAGAATGAATGGGCATATTAGTATCACCAAGGAAACCTAGTGTCACGTAAACGAAGCAAAGAAAGGTGATGGTGATAGAGAAGTGCAAGGGTTGATTGTTAAGGTACTAAGGGAGGAGCAGAATTAAATGTTTGGGGATTCAGAAAATCCATGTAGAAGGCGCCTAAGGCATGATATGCAAGCCAATATACAATACCTAAGTTGAACCACTTTATGATCTTACCATCAAAACTAAAACAAATAATTGAAAATAAAATTCATGGTAGCAGCCTACCAGTCTTTAATATCCAGGTTTAAAGAATTCAGAAAAACAAAACAAAAGAGAGAGTATCTGAGAACTTGCATTGGCTGAGAAGGCCTGGAGGAGATGGGCATGGGACAGCTCACCATTTTGAAGACAAACTTCATCACTGCCTGCATTAAAACCATCATCTTCATTGTCAGAGATTAATTACAGCAGCATCTTAAGTTCCATTTACTCTGGTCAACAGATAACATGATTTATCTATCTTACTACATACACACAACACATACCACACACACACACACACACACACATACACACATGCACGCATGCACACACGCACACATGCACGCACACACGGAGATAAATATTCTCCCCACTGTTTTTATGATAGGAAACTGAGACTTGGTGAGATTAATTACTTTGCCAAAGGAAAGACTTTAAGCCAGAGTTGAACCCTACCATAGACCTGAGTTGGGTCTCTGAGAATGTCCACTAATTGTCACTCAAATCATCAACTCATGTGTTTGCAGTTGTACAGACAAAACTAGAATGCTTATCCATTTCAGACCCCTCCAAAGTGTGACTTTTCTGCTTCTGTTGGGGAAACAGGACAAAGTGAACAGGGGTGGAAAGTATCTGTAGAATACTGTGTCAGGCTATGTGGCATAGGCCTCAGCAGAGTGGCTTTCTGTCTACAGAGCTGAGGAACTGTCACAAAGTCCTGTGTGGTTTAACAAAAGCCAATGTTCACTGATAAAAAGTATCAGAACCCAGGGTTCATCACTCACACTAAGAAACAGCAACCCCAGTAGCCACCTACCTTTAGCTGTCATGTCGGAGTGCCACCAACTGCACAGGTTAAATTCCACTAGGAACCTAAACAAAAGGTGAAAAACTCCAGGGTTATACGGTCATCTAAGCCGTGGCTAGAAGGGTGTCATTTTATGTCCTTCTGTGCTTCCCCAACTCCATTTGAAAATAACATTGCACTTTGGAGAAGCTGCTGAGCCTGGCTGAGTTTCCATTGAATGGCCACTAGGTTTCAACACACTTGGGAAAAGCTATTTTAACATCAGTGCCACCATAGATCTCCTAGTTGAGAAGGACTTTTAGTTGAAAAATGTCTGCTGTTTGGTCAGAAGTCAGCCTCTAGTAATTCACTTTTATTTATATATAATAGCACCTGGTTTTATTCCACAATAAATAGCCAGTTTCTAAAGGGCCTTTTGCCTTATTTCAGAATTTAAAATTGAACATTCTTCTGGGTAAGAACCATGGTCTACAGCAATCTAGGGTGGGTCCAGCAAATGTGTTTATACTTGTGTGTGGGGGCGAAGAGTGGGTCGAACTTTTAATGAAATTACACCATAAGCCAACTTCAGAAAAATCAGAATTTCTCAATTGATAGTGAAGGATGCAAAAGCAATATAAATCACTTTCTAAATGGGTGGCAATAGATCAAAAAATACTTTTCATTTACTTCATGGCTATCCCTAACTTCTCCATCAAAATCCAACTGCTAGGCTAGTCTCAATGCATCTTCCCCGTCTTCCCTACACAGAGCAGGTCTTTGCCTTTGAATTTACAAACATTCTTGAATTAAGAGACTGCATTAAAGCAAAGAGAGAAAAAAACAAACTGTCATTCACCAAATGGCAATGGATTTGCCTTAACCCTACAACACTGGACCCTGGCTGGGAAAAAGAAGAGTGACAGTTTAGTGCAATTTGTTCAGTCTGGTCAATTGCTATTTCTGGGATACACTGTTGCTGCAATGTGTCCTTTATCTCATCTGGAGGCCAGAGTCTTCATAAATCTGATTTAATCATAGCACTTAACAGGCAGAGTCAGGCAGATCTTTGTGAGTTTGAGGCCAGTCTGATCTACCAGAGTGAGTTCCAGGACAGGCTTCAAAGCTACATAGAAACCCTGTCTCAAAAACAAAAACAAACAAACAAAGAAACAAAACAAAACAAAAAACCCAAAAGAACAAAACAAAAAAGTCACAGAGTCACAGAGTCATCCAGAATCCTCAGAAGAGGATCACAATTTGATAAGGTTAATTTACTTATTAACCCCTCTCTAGGTAAAGCCCCAGCCCTTTTTGGGGCCCATGTAAACCTGGCTCCTTCCCAAACCAATACAACCCAGCAACAGTGGACAGCTTGGCTGAATGTTCTCCTGACCACAGCCCACCCAGGCAGCATTAAGACAGCCAGGCATCCATGTTAAATTTAAGAGTAACCACAATAAATAGATTTGGCTTGTGTATCGTAAGCTGTTAGTCTGCTCAACAATGACATCGGGGCATACAGAGTGGTTGTGAGTAACTAACATTAAAAAGATAGCTTTGTGTTCTCAGAAGTCAGTACTTTGAGGTATTCAGTGGATCCAAAGTTAATGAGAGCAGGAAGCACCATCTCCCCATTCACTGCATCACAGAAACAGAGGGATGAGGATACTTGTGGAAAAGAATATACCAGATGGTACTTACAAGACAAGTTCAGTCATTATCCACTTGGCTGCTGAGAGGAAGGCGTTATAGGGCTGAAGGGAAGAATTCACCCCATTAAAACAACGCTTACACAAGCAGTTTGTAGTTTGACTTGAGGCTTTACATAGAGACAATGTTATTCTTCTGGAGAGATGGATATCATGTTAAAAACCAGGGAGGGTCTAGCTAAAGGAAGAATATGCTTGGATACTGTATCCCAAAACTAACATTTAAAACTTTGAACTCCCCTGTAGTGAGATGTGATTTACAAGTAAAATAAACATGATCTAATACAAGGGTTATCACTGGGGGGAAGGAGGAAGTTCAACAAACGATGCTTAAACCTTTACCCTCTAGGGGCTAATATTTCACAGCCTGATGCTGAGGGGCTGGAGTCATGTAACTAATTTCAAATGGTAATTCGCAGCGCTCCCCTTTGGAAAGGTGACTTGCAGTTCTCCATCACTGAATGTCATTCATTGAGAGAAGCACAAATTGAACACACTTGATTTTAATGCCTTCCATGAATTATGGAGGATTTGGGTTGCCCTTTCTCGCACTTACATATTTGGACTTGAAAAAATGATAACCATATGAACATGTGATTTTATCCCCACAGAAAATCCCCTGCATGCTATAAAAGAAGGCATTGACAGCCTAATCTTTATTTCAGAATATTTTAATTAAAAAAAGCAGTCGGATTGTTTACTCTGTGATATTTCCTATGTGGATAATTCAATTTCCTGAATTCTGGAAAATACCATGTCCCCCTCAGTTGGTTCTTTGTACCTAGGTATGCCAGATATGTAAGTGGTACATAGACTTGCGAGGCAGACGATGGCATTGGCAGAACCGGGCTCCAGACAACAGGTCCAGAAAAATCCTCAGCACCTTTTGTGGCTGCCATTCAGGAAGGCCGTGCCAAACCTTGGTTTCTGAGGCGATAGCTGCCTAATCCTCCTCTCTGAGTACTTTTAATTACAAGAACCAGAAGTAGGAATGGAGGAATTATCCAGTTTTAAATGAAACAAGGATGAGAATTTATAGTCCCCTAACTTGCTGAAAGGTTCCTTTCTCAAGCCAGAAAGCGGCAGAGAGCAGTATAAACAGACAAACAAACTAAACCTATTGAGCTTATTCCTGGCTCACTCTGCTTTTGAAGGCTGGGGAGTTCTTGCTCTGAGTTCAGTGAGTTCTTCAACTTGGAGCTCCTGAACTGGAGTACTCTGTGCCTCCAGGGTTAGGGTCAGAGAAAGATACTAACTTAATAATTTCTTAAAACTTAATGTGTCTCAAAGCCCTGTGGTTTTGCCATTAGGTGTTATGGCATTTAAGCCATCATTTTCCCGATCCCCAGAAAGACCCAGGGAGTCAGAGCAAGAACTAATTCTGGGTCTTTGTTCCCCCTGGGATGGCTAATGCAGGTGGAGCTGAGGGGGTAGGCTGTGTAGCTTGGCACTGGCTCACCAGAGGCCAGAGAAAAAGGAGTTCTAGCAGAACTTGCTAGACTGAGCTCCAACTGGATATCTGAGCAAACAAAAGGATTATGCAAATAGGGATTAAGATTTTTGAAAGCTAAAGATCATTGAGTAGGATAAGGCCATCAAGGTTTCTAAAAGCAATGGTGGAAGCCAGTCTTGGGAACATTGCAAATCTGCAAATAGTCCCAGTCCGTGCAGGGAAGCCAGTGTGGTCATGAAAACCCTCCATTAGAAGTGGACTTTGCTGTAAAGTATCCTTTAGGTGTTTTCTGTAAAGTCCGACTCTCAGGGCCTCTCAGAAACTGTGAGGCTCGGACCCTTTCTTGCTCATTCTGGGAAGGAGAATCAGGTTAAGCATTTGGCTTGTAAAGTCTCATGGCTCACAGAGGTCCAAAAGGTGTAGCAAGAAGGCTTTGAAATTTTGTAATTTAAGGGAAATTTTTGGTTGCATTTTAGTATTTCCAAAATCAAATCACATTCCAAGGGTTATATTTGTTTACATATGTGGCCTATCTTGAGGAATACTACCTTTAAGAAAAAAAAAAAAGAAAAAGAAAGAAAGAAAAAACAAAAACACTGAGTTTTCAGATAATTGAGGGTGAAACTGCTATTTTCTGTATATTGCAAATTACATTTTTAAACCAGGAAGAGTTAATTTCTGACAGTATGGAGGCACCATGTACCTTGATCCTGGGTTGTAATATCCTCAGTGGACACACATGTGTGCACACATCTGTGAAAGGGCTCATTGGTGTGCTCTCTCTCTCTCTCTCTCTCTCTCTCTGTGTGTGTGTGTGTGTGTGTGTGTGTGTGTGTGTGTGTGTGTGTGTATAAGCCCAGGGTAGATGGCAGATGTCTCCCTCAGCTGCAGTCCACTAGCTTTGAGACTGAGTTCAGAGATCCCAGCTGGCAGACAGGGCTGGAGACGCTGCACCTGCCCTGGGGCTGGGTTACAGGTGCACACCACCAGGTTTGACTTTCATGTGGGTACAGGGGACTCAAACACAGATCCCTATGGTTAAGTGGAAAGAACAATTTATGTCAAACAAAACTAAATTCTTTTAATTCTCTTATGTAACAAACAGTGAAGATTCTCTTCTCCTTGTCTATAAAGGGGAGTGTGTGTGTGTGGGGGGGAGGTTCATTAATCCAGCTAAGACCTTGACCTGCTTTTTAACTTATATAATCCCTGAATCTGGGTTTAAACAGAAGCAGTTCTTAGTGAATACAATCAGGAAATACCTGTAAACAGTCTTGGTTTTGAGTAAGGTACCTTTGATACCCTAAAGCCCGAGCCACATCTCCTCAAGGCAGCAGGAGGGCCCTGTGAACTTACATCCAGGAGTCCGTGGGCGCTGCCGCTGCTCTCCTTGTTGGCTCTACACATGGCCTGGTAGTCATACAGGTTGATTCTACAGGGCAACAGAAAGAGGTGCATAAGGAAATGAAAACACATGGGCATTACATAATGCTTAGGATCAGGGAAGTGAGTGATCGCCAGTATCATGTGCAATTGTCACAATCAGAAAGAAGCCTAACTGTTACAGACACAGACCATAGCAGGGAATGTACTGGAAACTCATGTCATGCCACATCACCACTGGAGCTTAAAGAAGGTGTCTGCAAGAGTACAGGGGGATTTTTAAAAATCTAACTTGATAAATTCTCCATTTTAGTTCAAAGCAAGGACAGTTTGCATAGACCACTGTACTCCCTAGGCTACTCTGATTGAATCTAGATTCCTGGATACAACTGTTTGCTAAATGAGACCCAGCAAGAGCCACTTTAGTTTACAAAATGGCAGCACCATCTTCCTGTTCTCATGCACTAGAAAACAGACCAGGATTAAGTCAATGCCTAGAGTGATGGGAAGGAAAGCCAGAGGTTCATTGACTACAATCCACTCAGTGTTACCACTCAGCACATCCTAGTTTGAAAACAGCATAATTCATGAAAGAAGATTGTGGGCCCTTTGTTTCTACTGCTGATGAGAGTATAACTGTCAGCCCCAGAAATGCTGTACACAGTTTGTCTGGGGTATTTAGTTTCCTGTTGACAATTTTATTTTTTAATAAAGGTGAATGAATGGAACATGTGCTTTATCTCATTATCAGAAGCAGTGGTTAGAGCCCTGGATCTCCATCTGGCCTTCAATGTCCCATCACAATTGCTGGCAGTCTAAAGGAGAGATGACCAAAGTCCAGTCTGACATGGAAATATTTCAAATAGCTTAATATATCCACTCATATATGTTGGTGTAGAATTCTCCCCACAAGAATTCCTTTCTAGAGCAATCCATTGCTTACCACTTTGCTATGCCTAGAAAGAATACTAAAATACAATACTACTACTCTATGTGGCCAGTCTGATGTGGTACCCATCTCTCCCTTCCCTCACTAGTATAGTATATATCAGGGAAAAGGAATTGTTTCCCAAGGCAAATGCATGAATTACTGCCTGATGACAATCTCACCTAAATGAGCCCCAAGACAATATGTACAGACCTTCTTGAACAACTCTCTGGGGACAGTACAGATCCATGTATGGGTACCAAAAGAAAACTGGCTACCTCTGACCAAATTGCAATGGAGGTCAGCTCCAACCAGTGGCACATAGTGGTGTCACAATAAGCCTGAACTGGTGGTCACACAATCACCATGCAGTCCTGGGTGACTCTTTCCATCAAAAACAGTCTCCCTTATGCCTACCTTTTTCTTCCTGCAAATAAGCAGCTTTGTTTCTGGAAATAGAAATAAAGGCCTTGAACAAACCACACACTACCCTGGGTGAAGTCTAGGTCCATGCTTCAGACAGCTAGGCAGAGGATGGACAGGTCACTGGAAAGCAACCTGGTCTGTTACTATAGTCCAGGGTACCCTCCAAAGCTGGAATGAGGGACCATGCTATAGCAACCTTCATCTCCACAATCTGAGCTGATGACTGTGGTAATAGAAGCTGCTGTTGGGTGGATCCTAAGCAGGGACCATAATCTACAAAGCATATCATCCGATTTGCCAAAAATGCAAAGCATGTCTCAGCCAGTCTGACAGTCCAAGTCCACATAGCTCACCAGTGACAGAGCCAGAATGAGCTGAGGGCCAATCTAATGCACTTCATTCTGCCTTCTTCGAAGAAGTCTGTTCTGAAGAGTCTCAGAAAAGCACAGAGTCACACCTGTATCCATGCCAGACTCTCACTGGACCACCCTAACAAATGCTGCCCAAGATAGGTTCTCAGAAACAAAGGCCAGGACTATTTTGCACCTCCAGCTGAGGGGCTACCGAGCAGTCCTGTTACTCACAGCCAGAAAGAACCAGCTGGCTCATAAGACCAGCTGGCTGGTGGTAACCATGGTAACCTCCTGACTGACAGATGGCTGGAAGCTCGGGATTCTCCCTGGATCTTTTCCAGAGACCCCAGCTGAGGGCAAAATGAATCACTGTGGGGAAGCTTCCGGGCCTGAGCACCTGCCTCTCACTGCAAGTGGGATGGGGGGAGGGGGCGTCTGATGCTACTACTGTTCCCAAAGAGGTCAGAGAGTCAACCCTCCCTCCTGTCTACTACACACATTGACATCCAGATGTTAAAAAAAAAAAAAAAAAAAAAAAAAAAAACCTTTAAGATTATTGGTCTTTTGGAATTGATTTTTTTTTTTTCTTACTGTTTTAAATAACTCCACTTTGTGGCTACCTGCATCCTGTTCTGCTGATTATAGTCAAAGAACAAGATAATTGCCTGGTTTCTTGGGCTCTAAAATAAGCCCCAAGAATGGTGCCTAGCTCTGTGGAGCTCAGGGCTGGGAATGTAGACTCATGACAGATAACATGCCTTAATTCCCATGACTTCATCACCAGACCACTTCAAGCCCCGGTTGTCCACAGCCGGAGACCTTGTCATTAGTGACAACCAGCTCCCTAGATGGGGCTCAGATGGGGCTCTTTGAAACTCTGAAGGAGATAAGCACTGTGTCCCATGCAGCAGCCTCTCAGAGCAGCAGGAGCAGAGCCTGCCATGCACTCTGGACAGGGTGGTCTACTAGGGCATTTGCTGTCATTTGCTGTTACTGTAATTTTCTCCACTAGGAAAAACAAAATAAAACAAAGCCCCAACCAAGCAATTTTTTCCTAAGATTTAGCAGGTTGATGTTTAAAGTAGTAAGCTGAGCTCAGTTAGACTGCTTAGCAACTGTGGAACAAACATTTATTAAACATCTACTATGTGCCACAAGTCCAGGAAACTGGCCTCTAATAATGCCTAATCACGGTAGTGCCCCACCCCCACCCCTGGCTAAAATGATTAGCCTAAAACCCAATCTTGAAACAGCTTAGTATTTATAAACACAGCCACAGAAGCATGAACAGAGAAGCCTTTGACCTAAGGCCCATCTTGGGGTGTAATTAAACAGTTTTTAATCTAAACCACTATGAAGCAAAGAGACTGACCTGAAGCAGCACCTACAAATGTTTTTCCTGTTGAGCTTGAAAGTGCACTCCATAGGGATCATGCCCACAGGTGAGGGCACTAGATACAGCCACAGAAAATGCTGGAAGAGGGGAAGGGCTGTCTCTCCTGCCCCAAGCCATCAGCAGGGTCATCCCACTGAAGTGTCTCTCCACAAGACACTGTAATTTCCACCTGGCACACTCATAAGGGAGTCAGGAATTTACCTCACCCAGGCCCTGTTGCCTTCCAGTTGGCTAACCACAGATCACTCAGCACCGGCCTTAGTGGATGCACACACTCCCTAAGCTGCATTGCCCTACAGTCAGCATGGCCACAGCAGATTGCCTTCACTTGGGATGCATTAAATCAATGTCTTTCATTGTCAGGTGCTAACGGTATCCAAAAGACCAAAGCTCTTATCTTCTCCCAGGAATATTGGCATTCTCTCCCAGGTCAGGGGCTTGGAACATTAACAGGAGTAACAACCTACGGCTAAGGAAGGTGAAGTCCAACTCAAGGCTATTCCCACAAGTATGAGGCAGAGTTTTCACAGACAAGTACTTAAGAGAAAGTTAAAAGGTTGAAATGTTTATCTCAGATTACAGTTTCAGAGGCTCCTGTATACAGTCTGCTGGAGCCATTGCTTTTAGGCCCATGGTAAGGCACAAAGGTATCATGGAGGAACACTGATCACATCAGGACATTCAAGAGAAGAGCAGGACAGGACAGGACAGGGCAGCGCCTATCTTCCTAAGTCATGATTCGACTCGGATGACTTACTTCTTCTAATCAGACTTCACCTTCATAGCCTGCCTCCCAAGAGTCTCCCCAAATACTGAATCCACCAGTGGATGAAGCCATTGATTACTCCTAGAGAGTTTTTGAAGTAGAGATTTTTGGAAGTTGGGTTCACTCTTCAAAGGAACTACATAGAGTAGAGCAGGTGTGGAGAAGGCAGAGTTAGTCTCTCTGTGCCTAGCTACTCTACTAATAAGAAGTACCCAAGAATTTCCTTGATTACTTTGCCTAAGTACCTTGGAAGTATGATGAAGCCATCCATTTGAGCAGAAGTATTGCAAGGGGGGGGACTGCTTAATAGACATGTAATTTACTAAAGCAAATTTTAGTGAACAAATAGTAAACTCGGTCTTTTGAACGGTTGTGGACATTATGAATCTCTTTCTGCCGACCTGGACTGCAGACACAGTGGCTGACATACAGCTTTCCTGCATCACCAAATGGTGATGTGTTTAAAGCCAATGCGGGAAACAAAGCTGTGGTCCTGGGCTCACACTGACTAACACAAGTTCTCCAAGGCAGTATTATAAATCTCCACTAGCTCTTAAGACAGAGTAAGCATAACAGTTAAAGTAAATGAACAACATCAACCAAAATAATCTCGGGGGGGGGGGGGGACTCTCCCATTCCAACCATGGCAACATGGCAAAAGACCAGCAGAGACCAGGAGAACATATTCTGAGCTCAGTTCCATTAGCCCCTCTCACTCCTATGGGTAAACTTATAGGATACTAAAATCCTACAGCCTCCATTTTGGCTCTGCTTTTGTCAAATGAAATGATAGTGGCTTCCTCTTGGGATTGGTATGGAGATTAAGCAAGGGCAGGCATGTGGCATCTCTGCCTATAGTCAGTGCTATATACTAAGGCTGGCCACCCATTTCCAGGAAGACCAAGGCAGCCATTGTTACAGCAGCTTGTGAGGTTTGCAGAATGGCCTGTTGGAATCTTCACATTTCTTCATTCCAGAAAGTTTAGCCCTGAAACACACTTGTTCAAGCCCATTTGTCTCCTTGTTCCCATCAGCACCACCCCTGATATAGCATACTTTGGTGGAAGTGGCCAGGTCAACAGGAAGCCAGGATTGTAGTCATTACAGGAGCCGCTATGCATTAGGCTTCAGTGGGGAAGTGGACAACCAACATTCAAGCATAGTACATTTCTCCTCTCTCATTTGCTCAGCTCCAAAGCTGGGTTGTGAGCTCTGCCATGGCTAAAGGGAAGACGTGCCTCCATTTTCAATTCTGCCTGGATGTGTCACCATTTAGAAAGGTGACTTCAATTACAAAGCATTCTTGGTAAATATATTTATGACTCTTGGGGGTGGGATGACAAGCCTAGGTATACTGCATCAAGCACAGAAAGGGAAAGACAGGGGTGGCAGATGGGGTGGGTCAATAGCTGACAGACAGAAGTAGGTTCCATTGACAGCTTCAAAACACTAAAATTATTTGCCCACAGTTCATTTCCTTGCAAGCTATAAGTCAAGTGTATTCACGATGGACCTTTCTGGCTACAAGCAAAATTCGATATGTGAAGAACAAAGGAAGATGAGCCTTGGTCTTCCCAGAAACCACAGGAATATTTGCTAAGAGTAGAAATCCCAGGGAAAACCCTCAAGTCCCTGTAACTTGACAAATAACATCACTCTTATGTCCTGCAGGGTGGACCTACTCCTTACTCGGTTCCTACCTGCTTCGAATCCCTTGACTGATGGAAGATGTCATTCTGTATATGTTTCTTATACTGGTCAATGAATAAAGCACTGTTGGCCAATAGGAAAGGAAGATAGGAGGGACTAGGAGACAAGGAGGAAATAGGAAGTAGGAAGGAGGAGTTAAGATGGAGAGACTGGGGAGACGAGATGCCTGCCATATTCCCCGGTAAGATATGACCAAGTGGAAATACATAGAAATGGGTTAATAATTAAGACAGAGCTAGCCGATAAGAAACTAGTACCTGGCCAATAGCATAATATCAAATACAGAGTCTCTGCATTATTTGGGGCTGGCGCGGTGGCAGGGCAAGACCAGGAGGCGGGCGGAAAAACCATGCTCCTACTCCGTACCGGGTTCCTACCTGCTTCGAATCCCTTGACGTCTACATGGAACTTGTTTCAATGATCCTGTTTCCATCTCCCTGAGTCACACTTGTGCCTCTTACCATTGGCATTTCCTATCTCAGCTGTAGCCTGACTCAGTGGGACTCAGGTGAACTGTATTCTGCCCTCTTCGGGAAGACAGAGGCAATGGGGTAGGAAGAAGGGAGACACACATTTCTTTGATAATCTGCTAAATATTCTGCTGTGGTTAGATGCCCTTCCTGGGATGAAGCCTGAGCTCACTTCTTTGTGTCTGTATACCTGGTGTTTTGCTTTACTAAGTGTGGCAGATCCTAGAGCGGTGGTTCTCAACTTGTGGGTTGTGATCCCTGTGAGCATTAAACAGGCTTTCAGAAAGGTCCCCTAAGACCATCAGAAACACTGATATTTACATCACAATTCATAACAGTAGCAAATTACAGTTATGAAGTAACAGGAAAATAGTTTCATGGTTGGGGTGGTCACTACAACATGAAGAGCTAGCTGTATTAAAGAATCTTAGATTAGGAAGGTTGAGAACCACTGTCTTAGAGAAACCATAGGATGCCTGGGAGAGAAATCACCATATGCATGAAAGATGGATCTCATCATACCTGATTTGGTTTGAATGTGAAATGTCTCCCTCAGGCTTATGCATCTGAACATTGGTTTGCAGCTGGTGACATTGTTTTGGGAGTCCTGGTCTAGCTAGTCCTAGCTAGGAGTGGGCCATGAGGTTTATAGCCCTGCCTTGCTTCCTGATCGAGCAAGACATGAACAGGATGCATCATGAAGTGCCTTGACCAAACTTGCAGCCATAGTGCCTGCCCTGCAGTATGGCCTGGAACCACATCCAGCCTTACCCCTCCTCCCTTAAGTGCTCTGTCAGGCATTCTGTCACAGCAGTGACAACTCCCTCAAGAAAGGTTGCAGGTGTAGCACTGGAAGGCAAGGAGACCCCAGGCCCTATATAGGAAGCAATAGACTTAAACGGCCTTACTTAAAAAGAGGAGGAACAGATAGGGAATGAGCAGGTTATATGCTAACCCCCATCTTGGCTTGGTGACATGTCCCACTCTGCCAAGTGTTGTGTGTGTGTGTGTGTGTGTGTGTGTGTGTGTGTGTGTGTGTGTGTCTGTCTGAATGTCTCTGTATGTCTGTGTGTGTTTGTGTGTGTGTGGGGGGGTCTGTGTGTGTCTGTGTGTATGTATGTCCTGCAAAGGGTTTGTCCTATGGTGATTCCAAGACTGGGAGCACAGGCTATAACACAAGGACATTTTCTAGCTAGGGACATACCTACATTTTCCCATTCAGCTCTTATTTACAGCTATGTGAGGACTTCATTTAGAGTCTAAATTTTGGATCATTTTGCTAAAGAAAAAGATAATGATATCAAATAAAAGCCACAAAAGCTCAAGTACTGCCTATGCATGAACAATGGGACTGGTGCACAAATAAGTTTTTTGACACTGGCTTTGACCTTGGTTGCACATGAGGAACACATGGAGGCATTTACTATACACACATACTGGGGCTCCTTCCCCACACCAATATAAGATGGATCTCCCAGGATGCACCCTGAGCATAGGTATATTTTAGATTTGTTTCACTCCTATGAGACACTGAAGTACAAGAGCCCAGACCCCTTGATCAGCCTTCATTTGTACAGCGGGGTCACTGATTTCTTGTTAAGTGACCAACGAGAAACCGGTGGTTTGATCCCTTGCTGAAGGGCTGATGTTCCCTTCTTAGGCAATAGCTCTGCAATGCTCCAACTAACATTCCTGTTGACAAAGCAAGTTTGCTTCAGAGACTGAGAGACCTGTGCCTAGCCACATGGTTGCAAATCAATTGCTCAACATGAAGTCTTCCTTTAATACCGGAGCATCGCAGAGGTACCATTAAGAACTTGGAACCTGCCAGGCATGGGACCTCCTGCCTGTATAATCCCAGCACTAAGGGGAGGACAAACATAAAAAGAATTTTCAACCTTTTCCTACGACTGACTAGTATTAATTTCTCCGCAGATATTTGATAATTTTCTTTAGGACCCCTGGAAGTAGGAGGGGGGAGGAGACCCATAAATTCTAGTGTATTTGCAAAAGGGACAAGGTCATGGCTGACAACAGACAGATACAAGTATGCATTCTGAGAAATGCAGGTTCATGGCTTTTACTAGACAAGAGCATGGGTAGAAAAGAAAACAGCCAAGGCAAGAAACCCCCAGTGAGTCACCAGTCAGTGAGCCCACATACTCTCTATGATAAGAACAAAGAAGTATTTGAAGTTCTCTGGAACAAAAAAGCTGACCTGGCACAGAATGACAGATAAGAAGAAAAAAAGTAAGTACAGCCTACGGGCATGGTGGGTCTGAGGATTTGTGAATTTCAACTGAGTGATCTCATCACTCACCTGGTCTCCCAGCCTACAACTTCTGCTCTCCAGATAAGACACCGCTGAGCCAACAGCTTCTTTCACCTCTGCTCATCCCCAGAAGCTGAGGTAGAGGGCAGAGAGTGGAGAAGTCTTGCTTTGTCCACACTACAGAACACTGGAAACCAGCTCTGCCATAGAGAATTAGGCAGAGTTCTTGGTCTTTCCAAGACTTATCATCTCCATACATAGATTAAGTCTGAGGCATATTTATCCCCAAGGCTGTCCCCATGGGCCTGTAGACTGAATCACTGAACAGCCCTACACTTATGACGGCTCACATTGCTTAAACACACTGCTGACAAGTGTCTATCAAGCCTCAAACAAAGGTCCTATATCTCTAGTTTGCTCTTGGCCCTGCTACTAGCTTTTACTGTTTCATGAAGTTGCTGGAAGGTTTAAAGAACAGTGATATGTGTGGGCCAGAGTGGTACATACCTGTTATCTCAACACGTTGGAGGCTGGGACTTCAAGGCCAGCCTGGGCTATAGTATAAAATGACAGAATGGAAAGAGAAGAAGGGAGGAAGGAGGAAGGAGGAAGGAAGAGGAGAGTAAATGAGGATGAGAAGAAAGGAGGAAGAATGGACAGATGTATGTATGTACAGATGGGTGGATGGAAAGAAAGAAAGAAACAAAGAAAGAAACAAAGAAAGAAAGAAAAAGCAAAACAGGAGGAAGTTGGTGGTGCAACCTAGCTCAGCTGTGACAGAAATGTGGAAGATGCAAAGATTGCCATTTTCTTTTTCTCTCCTTTCCCCAACACTGCTCATGCATCTGTTCTTGCCTCTGGGCCCCTAGGTCACAGAGGAGCTGGTGGGACAGATTGATGCCAAAGACTTAGCTAAAGTGACCAACAGCAAGGAGTTTTGCCCTTAAAGGGTTTCAAGGGCTGCTGTGGAACTGTATCGAACATCTTGTAAGCAATTTAGTTGTTCACAGAAATCAAAGGCCCAAGAAATCACAGACCCCAACTTGAATGTTATTTCCTTCTGATGGCACTGCTGTGTACATTACCATTGGGCCACCAGGTGAGAAGGCAGAACAATGATAGCAAAGGGCCACTGCAGTATATTGTCAGATTTTGCATTGCTGTAACCAAATACTGAGAAGAGTAAGTTAATGGCTGAAGGGCTTGTTATGGCTCATGGCTTCAGAAAGTCCAGTCCAACATGGCGGGGGAGAGCAGTTTACACTAGGAGAGCCATGAAGCACAGTAAAGGAATACAGGAAGGGAACAGGGAAAGATGTACCTCTAAGAGACCTACTTACTCCATCCTTCTGCTTGTGAGCAGCTGTTAATTATGGTGCCTGTTAGGGATCCATCAAGTGATGAACCCACCAGCTAGAGCAGGCCCCTCAATAATACCTCTGGAAACCCCCTCACAGACACCCTAGCAGGTCTCCAGCACTTTCCTAGGTGTTACTTCATATGTTAAAGTTGAATCTAAACATTTATAGCGAGCATTGCTCCCCAGATGGAGGGGCTTAAAGTCCAACCAGGGAAACAGCCAAAGATGGAGGGATGGGAGGTGTTTGTCTTCCATCCATCTTCTGGAGACGACCTTATCTCTTGTGAATGATACTCATTAAATCAGAGAGGCTGATCAAAAGAAGAATCCTTGTGCCAGCAGCAACATCCATGATACTGAAAAAAACTGAGCTCGGTGCACTGACTTAGGTCCTACCGGAGTAGACCATACCTCCAAAGCCAGTATGCCTCTCTGTAGGTATGATTCAGCTTTGTTGGGGTCCATAAAAATGGCTTTGCATCATCTTGGCTTAAAGTCCTTACTCTTCCAAGGTTAAAGTCATAAGTCCTAAAGGTCTAAGGAGTGGCTTCTGTAGGATGTTTGGTCTTTGTCATGGATGTCTTATCTAAATAACATGAGACTTGATTTAAGGTGTGGTTACTCTTAACCCTGAAGGCCAGATAATGAGAGATTTCGGCTAGAATATTTGAAAAATTAAGGAAGTAAGTCTATTTGTTCCTTGTATCTTGATGAAGAAGTCTCTTGCCTTTCCTTCCTCTTTGGTTTTGGTATATTAGAATGTTGAAGAATAAACAGAATAAACTGTGTGGATTTCCTTCCAGACTCTATTCTGTGTCTGTATCTTTTCCTTACTATCCTTAGTTGCTGTTTTTGAAATCCACATTCCCCCTCTCAGGTACAAACCTGGAAATCAGCTAGATCTGACTGAAACCTCCCAAAAATGGGTTCCTACCTAGTGGTGCCACACAGTCTGCAAAAGCATGGCTGAGTCAAGATCAACAACAGCAGCTAGCAATTACTAATCCCTTTGTAGATACTAGGCATGGGCTGAGAACTTCATCTCACTACCTGCATCTACCCTTGGAACGGATTACTAATAACCTTTCTGTTCCATACCAAGAACTGAAATTTGACCAAATGAGTTGACATATTCTATATCATACAGCTAGTACATGTTAGAGCCTGGCTTTGACCTTAGTCTGTGTGACCCCAAACCCATCTCCTCATTGTTCACCTGGCCCCAGGGAAGGGGGCCCTCTGAAGAGGCACGTGGGACTTGGGGCTTGTCATGTAGCTCCTAGAGAGCAGCAGTTGCTATCCTAAATCAGGCAAGCTTGTAGCCCTTCCTTTTTCTCAAAGATGTTGGCTAGTGTGACAATAAAAGTAAGTTGTAGGTTCATGCCAACCATAATTAACCCACAACAAGGAGAAGACCAAACCCTTAAAAATCCATTATAACTTTTCTCTTTCTCCCACCGATTTAAAACAAATATCCAAGAAAGGGGGGCAGTTGTTAAAGAAGTTGAAAAATATACTTTTAAATGAGAAACACATGTACCATTATTCTTCATCTTGTTTCTCATGCCCCCCAAGAGCTGAAAATCAAGCTGCCATTATACAAATGCACACAGTGATAGAGATGTAGGCAGAAGAAGCTGTGCCCCAATGGCTGATCATCCAGGAGGGAGTTGTTTTAGAAAACTCACAGAAGTCACAGAAAATTATAAAATAGCTCAAAGCCAGGCCCAGGTGAGAAGGACTCCTGTCAAAAACAAACATCCTTGACTTGTTGAGCTGGAATTAGGCAGGAGTACATCATACCTGCTTTAGTCAGACCTCAAGTCAGGTGAGGGTTAGAGATGACAGAAATGCTGGCCTCTGGAAACTTTTTTGTAGCATCCCTTCCTCCCACATCTCTTTCTGGCACAAATAAGCTATGGAATTTCAAATGCAGTTCATCCTTTTATTAATTCCCTGCTCTTAGCACAGTGCTCAGTTGTCTTGTTGACTGGCTTCCAAGTCTGATTTCCCAAGCTAGCACTTCCTCACCACTCAGCTACAGGAAATGGCAAGAGGGGGGCCTGGCATGGAGGTGCCAGGGATCTGGCAAGAGTGCCACAGGGTCACCCTTGTACTTCCTGCTATCACATACTTAAGAGCCTCAAAAGTACCCAAGAAAGCTCGACTTCAAAGGCCCTTATTAACTCTACGAGAGTTCCCTCACAGGCCCATGCTATAGCCATGAGGAGCAAGGAAGGGGCCAAGGGGAAGCTGGTTAACAGGACCCGACCCCTATGAAATTCACCGACATCCATGTCTTCACCAGTGGACTTCAGTGGACCATGGTCAGAAGAAAGCTGAGAAAGCTTTCTTTGATTTTCTAAAATTGTATCAGGAAATCTCAAAAATATCACCTTCCATTCCCAAACCCTCAACTTCTAGTGGCTCTGGCTTGTGAGACAAATCCGTCCCTGCTTTCTGCTCAGGCAGGAACTTTTCTCCCTGTGACAGAATCAACTGGCTGCGTTGACTCTCATTTCAGCATGGTCCTCTGATGAATTCCATGATGAACAGACAGAAAACTTGTGATAAGCTGAACCTGAAAGACCAGCATGTGTGCAAGGTGTGAAATCTCAGTGCAGAGTGGGATCAGCTCTAGGGTCAATCCTGGGCTGCTTTATTTGACCTTTGTTTATTTTACTCATGTAAAGCAAGAGCATCATCCAGTTCTTACCTTTTAAAGGAGCCCATTGTTAACAACTTGTTCATTACAGCTCCCTCTACCTCACCAAAGAAATCTCCAGTCTGTAGGAAGACAGGAATGCATATGAGGAAGGGTAGAAATATAACATATCAGAGTAGAAATATTAGAGTAGAAAGGCAGGCAGACTGTTCTCTCTCTTTCTCTCTGTCACTCACGAGCATGTGTGGGGGTAGAGTGGGGGGGAAGGGGGGCTGAGAAAAACCAGAGGCAGGTTTTTAGGACTTCTGTTACAGAAAAATAAGAATGACTGTAATACTCCTAGTAGTTGTGTGTTAACAAAACCAGTGAGCAGATGGGAAGTCTCCACAATACATAGGGGGATGTTGCATAACATGTGCTCAGTGCAGAAATTAGAACACATGTGTGTATACAATAGTGCCTGTGTGCCCGCTCATGAGTGCATGCGCACGCATACACACACACACACACACACACACACACACACACACACACACACTTGGACAGGATAGACATTAATCCAGACATAATCCCTTCTGATGAAAATGCTACTTCCTACAGACAAATGAGAACCTGGAAGTACTTCCTGAGCTCTTATAAAAATAATGGTTTATAATGCCAGGGATGATCTGCTTAGGAACGTACAAGAGTCCACTTCCTAAGCCCTATACAATTCTCACAATCCATCCTTTCTCAAAATAACTTTCTGAAGAATGTTCTCGTTTTGTCTATAGGTCGTTAATCTGGTTACTGGAATAAGACTGCTCAGCTCCTTGGGGAGACAACATATCTAATCATAACTCTAACAGCCTATCCCTGTACCTGGTGCTATCTTCAGGCCATTGCTAAGTAAAGCTTTGGAATGTCTAATTCTTGCTGTGATGAGATTTACAAACTGCATGGCAGAATGAATGATTAACAACATCCTGCATGCTCTCCAGCCTCTGGGATCATGAGGAGAAAAACCGTGAAGAAGCAAGGCATGCAGCAGCACCCTTCTGCTAGCATCCTGCAATGTACGGTGTAGTGTGCTTGAGACCCCTATCTCTATTCTGGGTATATAGCTTGTAAGGGGAGAAAGGTGGCATTAACCAAACCCCAATTCCTTTGTACTTAGCTTAGTGACCTTGACCATATTTTCCGGAGTTTAGAGACGGTGTGTGTGTGTGTGTGTGTGTGTGTGTGTGTGTGGTCATGTGTACTTCCGTGTATGAGTTTCCACACTTGAGAAAAAAAGTGCTCATATCAAGCACTTGGGCACTTGGGTTTCCACTCTGGAGAACTTGGAAATGCCAGCATGCTCTATGGGAATGTGTTGCTGCTGTGAGTGAGAAGGCCATGTGTATTTTATGTATGCATATATACCCGTGTTAATGGAACTGCATGCCACATGAAAAAGAGTTATCCTAACTGGGGTTCAGGAAGCCAGGCAACATCAAATAAGCCTGAACTCACCAGGCTGGCCAGTCCCTATTTCAGGGAGGGAGAAAGGTTTCCTGCAGGAGCCATGATTTTCTGGCCAGGCCAGTGTTTACTGTGGGAAGAAGGCACTCCATCCTTCTTGAGCCTGGAACAGAGTCTTATCTCAGCCCTGTGTGGATGGCTGTGGGATTATGATGAAACTCCTTCTCTTAACCAAGGATTCTGGGTTCTTACCCCAAAGGTTCTTTGGTATGTCCATGATCCTTTGAGTCAAATAGGCCTGTTACTGTAAGCTGATGGCCTTTGCAGCTGTCTCAGAGCCTGGCCTTGTTTCATAGATTCATTAATTCTACCTAATGTCCACTAGTAGCCCAACCCCCATGGTACTCACCACTGAGACTGTAGGCATCAGGAGTCTAGGAACATTTAGCTACTCTCAGAGAGAAGAGCCAAATGGAATCAAATTCCTCATTTTCTGAAGACACCATTTTATGTGAACAAATCTCTATGCTCAGATCTTACAGAGCAATGTTGAAAAACAATGAACTAATTTATTGAGTGTGAATCGACCTATCAAACTGTTGACTCCTGAGTCATTTCAGTTGAGTTTAAAGAAAGTTCATGTGTGTATGGGTGTGTGAATGAAGGATAAATATCAGAAGGAGAAAAACAAACAAACAAAAAAACTCCTTAAAGTTGTTGCTCAAACTCTTTAAAGCATCTAAACCCTTTAGGCTAAAATGTGTTTTAAAATGTGATCCTACATTCAAAACAGTTGGACAAAGCAGCCTGACAGACTACCGCCAAGGATTTCTGAATCTTCTTCGAATCCCCCATGACATCATCCCTTACCAGCAGAAAGTAGTTTGGAAAGAACAACGCCCAAATTCCCAAATATTGTCTATAAATGTTTGTTCTCATTTAAATGGACTTGGTTATATAAAATAAAAAAAAATATAGTCACAAAAAAAATCTATGGTGTGTGTGTATACATGCATGTGTGTGTGTGCATGTGTGTATATATATATGTATGTGTGATTTGTGTATGTGTATGTGCATCCTTGTACTTGTGTGCTTATGTGTGTGTACACATACATGTGTGAGTGTTGTATGCATATGTGTACATGAACACATGCAGGCGCTTGTTTATAAATGAATAAATAAATATACATATATGTGTATATGTTTGTTTGCATGTAGCACAGCACAGATATTGAAAACAGGAAATCTAGTGGCTGCCTTTTATCTTGTCCAGACTGTCATTCTTTGTTAGTCACAGGCATAAACTTCCTGTCAAGCCACCCATCTTACCAAAGGAGGACTTCAGATACACACCATGGCATCCCGCTCTACATGGGTTCTGGGGATTTGAACTCAAGCAAGTGCTTTATTCAGTGAGCTGTCACCTCAACCCCCAGGCAAATTTTCTTTTGTAGTTCACACAACTCTGAGGCAAAGAATTCTGTAAGTTTAACATTTGTGAGTGTGTACGGGGAGCAGACCCTGGGCTCTGCCTCTGTACCAGCCTCACATTAGGAGGTAAAAGTGATCTGAGGGCTGCCCAGAGGTAGGCTGTGACATTCTGAGAGAAATGAGCTTTATAATCTACTATTGCCTCTTAGATATATAGACCATCATTTCCAAGTGTTAACTCCGTAGTTTGTCCCCAGCCCAGACCAAGAGCCAACTGATCCCCTTTCAAGTTGAGAGGGTTTCCTCACTCACCTGTGTGTAGTCTTCAGACACCAGTATGAATCCATTATTGTCTATGAGATAACAGTTCACAGTCTAGAAAATCAGAACACACACTTCACCTTCGGGCCTCAGACAGCTTTTACACAGAATGATGTATTTCCATACTCAGAGAAATCCCCCCTTTTTTTGTGAGGGGAAGGGAGGGGAGTTGAAAGCAGAGAATTGAAAATATTTGCTGGCTCTGGCAGTTAGGGTCATGGTTAAACTAACCCCAGGGTTGACTGCAAAACTAAGGAAGTTGAGACAAGGAAACAAACAAGGGAACTGACCTTGGAAGACTGGGATTGGGATAGGGATAGGGATAAAATGGATATACACAGAAAGTGAAGAATTGAGGTTTGTCTTTTGTTTCCCCTTTAGAATATCTGACTGTTTTCCAGGAAGAAAGTGTTCACAGAGCTGCAGTCTTTTATTTGTTGTGGCCACAGTGCTGGCCATTTGGAAATCCAAATGCCAGCACAATGTCATTACTCTAATGATGTATTAATGAAAACACCGTGTCAGTTGGGGGGGGCATCAGGGGACCAGGTAATTCTTTTTAATTTGTTCATGAACTGAGGCATGGGGGAAGGGGCAGCCTTCTGTTAAAGGGGCCCCTCAGGCCTCCTAAAGGTTTTCAAACTGTGTTTTTAATTGGGAACTGGATGTGGGGGTAGGGCTGCTAGCTTTTGGTAGCTCAGACTTATAAATTGTGGGGAGCAAGGTAAGGCAAACAAACCCCTGCTTCCCCCAGGCTCCTTTAATCTCCCCTGAATGGCTTGCTACAGGCGAAGATTTAATTACAGTGCTGTGGAGTTTAAACTTAAGGCTTAATTCCGTCCTTGATGTAACTCAGTTTCTATTTATTGCAGCTTTACATACCGACGGCAACGTTTAATTTGTACCATATCTTTACCCTGAGCTAAATTCCGCTTAGCTCCAGGCCATCACCAGGCTGGTGTGTGCTGGGACATTGGCTTAGGCACAGGGTGGTTTTGTCAGACATGAAAGGACAGCTGGTCAGCACTGGGGAGCGAACAAGACATGAGAGTACAGCCAGAGCTCTTTTTTGTTTTGTTTATTTTTCTGTTTTCTTGTTTGTTTGTTTGTTTGTTTTGAGACAGGTTTTCTTTGGGTAGCCCTGGCTGCCCTTGCTTTATAGACCAGGCTGACCTGGGACTCACAGAGCTCTGCCTGCCTCTGCTTCCATTGTGCTGGGATTAAAGCAGGCATGGATACTTAGATGAATGGGAAATCTTGGCTTCATTCATCCAAGGGGTCAGAGGGATGCTTCCTGTCTGTTTGTACTCTTGCTCTCTGCGAAGCTCTTGGCCTTAGGGACACTACCCCTGTCCTGCCAAGGGTCACAATAAACTCCACGATACCTCAGCACAGGCATTAAAGGAGCCATCTCCTAAAGCTGTGCTCCTGAGACAGTAGCCACACACTTTATGTAGATTTATTTTAAAATTTAGCTGAAATCTGGTTAAATGAAGACAATTCATAGATTACCTGAGTTACAGTTCAATGTTCTGTAACTACTGTGGTTAGTGGCCATGCTTTTGCATGTCTATTGTTGTAGATAGGTATTTTGAACATCAGTCCTGGGGTTCCACTAGTTTGCTGTAACAGCTCTGTTAATACTGGGCCTTAATAATTCCAGTGCCATGGTGTTCATTTTGCAAATATAGATGTCCTCAAAGCACTTAGCCCATGACATTCAGTCCAGTCAGTTAATGTGTACCAAGAGCTGCAACTGTACCCAACTTTTAAAAAGAAACACATTTCCATAACTCTTCCTCAGAGCAAATCCTCACTAAAACTTGTTGTCTAGTGAAAACACCTGGTTCTTGCCAATCTGGCTTTCTGTTGACCTCACAGTGGCCAGTGCTAGGTTGCTAGGTGGAAAGAAGTGGGACACTGGGACACCAGTGTCTCAGGCGTGAGGCATGCTCCTCCCAAAGCCCCACACAGAGCGAAGACTCCTATATCTGAGGGGATAGCTGCTTCTTACTTTAATGTCTGTGGTGTGTATGTTTGTATGGGGCATGTGCACATGCACATTGAGGCCAGAGGATGGTACTCTTATCTGCCTTATTGCCTTGAGACAGGTCCCTCACCAAACCAGAAGCTCACTATGCTGTCTAGGCTGGTGGGCTAGGAAGGTCCAGCCTGTCTCCACCATGACCCCCAGCTTGTCTTCTGATATGGGTGCTGGGATTTGAACTCAGATCTTCATACTTGCACAGCAAGCTTTCTGACCCATGGAGGTCATTTCCCCAGCTCCCTCCACTTTAAAATTTTTTATTTTACAAAAATGAACAGGTCACAAAGGGAAGAATGCAAGCCTTGGTGAAGATAGTACAACTGTCATGGGGTGGATTATTATTTTTTTTTCATAAAATATGGCTGTGAAGACCAGGAGGAGGAAGGAAATGGAGGAAGTGATGGGGGAAGGAGGGAGATGAAGAACAGGGAGAGGAAAGGGAAAGTCTCCTCATATAAGATGTTCATTCAGATCAGATGGCCAGGAAAGAAAGGTACCCATGGATAGAGAAGAAAACTGAGGCTAAGGTCACACAAATAAGCACATGGGATCTGAACCCAGTGCTCTGTGACCTCAGACCTTTGGTTCTTACTACTGGCAGGCTACTCCCCCTTCTGAAAGACATAGTTAGGGTTTCCGTCCTGCTTGTTCATGGAAGGCTTTCTTTGAAGATGAAAACACTTAACCTATAGATAGCTAAGGCAGATCTGGTCTGCCTGAGTAACCACAGAGCAATTAACTTAAAGACCTTAACAAAAGCAGAATGTTGCAGCATCTTTCTGTGTCTGGCTCTCCCGACTGAGCAAGAGTGCAAAAGAGAGCAAGCCCCTCCTCATGCTTCCCTCTTTCTGATTCTGTCCACTCCTGAAACCATACCCCTTACACTGGCAAGAAAGATGCTGCTACAGCAGAAGACTCAGACAGACCATCTCTACACCAAGTGCTTAGAATGTTACAGTTGAAAACTAGCAAAACTCCAAAAGTGACTGGTGCTTGGGTCTGTTGGGTCAGGTGAGAATGACCCCAATGACAGGTTGCTGAGAACCATGAGCCCAGCAAATCTCAAGCTAATATATGAACCTAAGAGAGTACTCAGAACCTAAGAGAGTACTCAGATAGATATAGCTAGTAGGGTTTTCTGTGTGTACCCGAATGAGCTATGGAGGAAAGCTCAAAAGTCAATGATAGGCTAAAGTCTACAAAAGCATTAACTGATGCCCTGATCATGATCAGATGTAGTCTATACCCTACCACATAGGGAGAGAAAGAACCAGGAGGTCCCAGCTGCTACGTCTCCAAATAACATCACATACTATACTCCACTTGGTGTGCATCTGTTTCCTCTACATTGAGAACTCTGGGCTCCAGGAGGACATGAATGTTCCTCCTTGGACCATGTATCTTGTTACCATTTTTTGGTGTACCTTTCCCCTGTTCTGTGAGGATACCAGGATAGGAGCTGGCAGCAGAGGACACACCTTGTTGGACTTATGATCAAGTTTGAGTTTCAAGCTTCTGCTGAATATAAAAAGACTCAGTCACCTCATTAGGCTAGAAGTAAGTACTGCCAATAGTGGGGCTGACAAATCACCAAGGATGCCATAGGCCAGAAGCAGAAGAGAATGCTGAGTCACTCAGTGGCATCACTCATTGATACAGAGCCAGGCCACTGGATCTGGCAGGTACCATTATGTTTTGAAGACAGGCACTGCTATGTTATCTACCTGTAAATACTGAAAGTCAATTTTAGTGACTGTAGCACTCCCCAGACAAGCTTTCTAAACAATCCACGAGTTAAATTATGGCCAAGGGGTGCCATAGCCTGGAGTCCACACTTAGAATGAGAGTGTCCAGCACTAGGTGATGAGAACAGCTGGGATGAAACCCTCCATTTTTGCCATCTATGATAAATATGATTTAATCGCCTTTATATATCCTAGCTTAATCCCTTCATGTCACTCCCCCTAAAAGATGCCCTGGTATCTTTAAAGTTATATGCAAGTCACCATGTCCCTAAGTGTTTACTAACAGGGTGAAGGCTTGGAGATATCAAGAGCTTCAAGTTCGGACATTGCAGGAGGGGGTTGGTCTTAAAATGTGGAAATAGGAAAAAGGCAGAAAGAAGGTTTATTGATTAGTATATTTTAGTCTTTCTACAATGATTTGTTTATTCAGCATTGCTCAAAGCACTTGATTCCAGTTGACTGAGGCACACACATGGATTTCACACCAAAATCCTGGTGTGAACTCAGAAGCTGCAGGCTGGAAGGAAAGAGGCGACGGGAATGAGAAAGCACTCCAATTGTAGAGTTCACTGGAAGGCACGATCAAGCCTGGGGCTGAGATAGGAACTTTGCCACTAGAGGCTCTGATTGTTGCTATCAGCCTGGGTGTTGTAGGGAGTGGAAAGGCAACTACTGCCATTGGATGGGGCGTGAGAAGGCCCCTGTAGGACACTGTAGGATGGAATGCCCTTGTGAAAGAAAGCTGAGCACCTTGGCTGGTGGCCAGCAAGACCTTAAACAATGTATACTATCCACCCATCAGTGAAGACTGGTTCCACCATGTGTCCTATTCTGAGCAGCTACATGTGACAGAGAGTGCTACAGTTTCTCAGGAAGAGGAGCACCAAACAGTTACTAACAGGTTCCAGAGCGGGGGCGGGGCTTCCCCATGTTTGTTTTGGGAGATACCTTCTGTTTGTTTTGACTGATGGAATTCACTTAAGAGCTCAGTGCTCTGTGGTACAGCATTGCAGTTTTGGGGTGTGTGTGTGTGTGTGTGTGTGTGTGTGTGTCTGAGAGAGAGAGAGAGAGAGAGAGAGAGAAAGAGGAGAGAGAGGAGAGAGAGGAGAGAGAGGAGAGAGAGGGATCTTGTATCTGAGGGTGAGGCTTGGATTCCTCAGGACCTTTTCTCCAGGTCTCCCAACCATATCCCCAGTGTGTCACTGTGAAACAAAATGCCCTAGCCTTCTACATTGCTTACTGTGCCTTCTCATTATAGACCAAATATCAAATCAACACACCAAATTTTGGGCTGTGGAGAAGATACAGTGGTTAAAGTGCTTGCTTTACATGTATGAGGAGGGGGCTCAGATTCCCCAGAACCCAAGTAAATGCTGGGTAGGCATGTAAGCTCTTATATAAATCCAGCCTCAGAGGGCAGAGGCTATTGGGGGTAAGAGGGATCTGAAGAGCTAGCTGGCTTGGGAGACTACCCATATCAGTGAGCCCTAAGTTTGTTTGAGAGACCATGCCTCAGTGAATAAAGTAGAAGACCAAGCCAAGATGAGTTCTAGCATTGACCAGAGTCCTTGTGCATATACATGCATGTGTGTGTGTGTGTGTGCGCGCGCGCGCCCGCAGACACACACACACACACACACACACACACACACACACACACACACAGACAGGGAGACAGAAAGGGGAGAAATTTTTTTTTTTTAGAAAAATCATTGTTTGTAAAAGGTAACTCTGAAATATCATGTCTGGTAGGGTTCATCTATATCCTTTCTCACACTAGCTATTAAACAATTCTCTGGCCTATGGATGTAACAGCCTGGGGTTTCTAGATATGGAGGTATCCAGTTGCTTGGATATAGCCCTATTCGGCTCTGCCACCATTCACAGCATCTTTCATATGCCAGAAGATATTCCTGTCAAAACTTAAAAAGTCTTAGTGATTCATAGCCCACACCAACCTCTGTCTCTTTGGAAGGAACATATAGTTACATTTATCATGAAGATATTTACCTCTCACAGGACAGCCATTAGCCTCCCTCTGTCTTTGCAAACTACGGGTATTGTCCATAGTGATAGAGTTGATGGACAGGTAAGTGGGCAAAAAGTGGCTATACTGCTGGGTCATACATAAATGGGAGGTGAGCATGGTCTCTCTGCCCTTAATGCCAATCATGTCTTCTTTGTTACCTTGGTGATAAAAATTTCTCTTTTAAGCTGGCTAGATCACTGGAAACCTAGAAACCAAACTTTTTTAAAATTTTGTTCTAACTCTGTCCTGGACCCCTTTTATATTTATGTTCTTATTTTCCATTTGTCTACTTTTAAAATCTCTATTCCTAACCTATGCTTTCTGCATTGAAATAATGTTTGGTAAATGCTTCTGAAATCCTTGTTGTAACCAGGAGGATTGTAAATATCTGATTACAAAGTTTAGTTGATGGATTGACTGATGTTTAGCTGAAGCAGAGAAATGTAGCGGCAACCTAAGCAGAAGCAGAATGGCCACCGTGATCTGGTCAAATGGGCAGGCTCTGACAGTGACACATTAACTTCTTCCATTGCTGACCCAAGTGATTCAAATTTCTCCCTCCAAAGAGAGAGAAGAAAAGGGGGGAAAGATAGAGGAATCTTAGGTAGAAATAGGTATATTTGAATGAAAAGCTGTGAGTTTCAGAGTTTTTAATTCCAGATTTGTAGCTTGCTAATTACACGAAATGAACCAAATCATTCATTTCATCCTCAATTTTCTTTTCTTTCTTTCCAATCCCTTTAATCCCTATGCCTAGCTCTTTCTTTCTGCCAGAGTCTCACTAAATGGTCCTGGCTGGCCAGGAGGTCTCTATGTAGACCAGACTGGCCTTGAACTTAGGATGCGCCTCCTGCTACCACCTCTTGGATGGGTTCTGAGATTACAGCTATACACTACTTTGGCCTGTTTCATCTTTGCTTTTCTTACCTGTGAATAGAGTCACTAGTTCCACCTAGTTCACCTAGTGTTCTGAGGATGACAATAGAGATAATTCTAATGTGGTCTTGAAATGGGAACAATGTCAATTACTTCCTACAAATAAAATGCTAACATTCCAGGACTACAGGCCAGGGAATATCTAAAGCATGTTTCCCTGGCTCTGAGAACAAATCTATGTCACTGGGGGTGGAGGATAGGGGACATAGTAAATGCTCCCTACCCCCCCCTCCCCTGGAGGCTGGCCCAGAGTGATGTGTCAGACCTGGCTCTATTTACAGCAGCATTCCTTCTGTCAAAATGCACTGTCTAGCACTTCCCTTTGGCCAAAAAACATGACCAAGAGACCACCTTACCTCATCATCGCAGCTTATGGAGCATTTGCCATCCAGCGAGGCACACTGTGGGGGGAGGAAGCAAGGAACCATGTTACTGGGTCATCCTAACATTTGCTGCAGCTGCTGCTTATCTATGGGGGCCCCGGACTGTGAAGTCCAGGTTTCATCCAAAGGGAACATGTCGATATGAGACTTGGCTGTGCTCTCTAGAGACAGTATGAATTCAGAATCATAGTATAAAAGACACAATGTGGGGAGGGCTGGCTCTTTTCCATCTGTCTTAATTTATGTTGTCATTCAACACTGATGATATCGCTTAAAGATCTCAGATCTTTTGTTACAAAAGATATAATTATGTCATTATTTAATTTAAAGCTATTTCTCAATGACTTTAAAAGGAAACTCTTGTTTATGTTCTTAGTTTGTAGTTTTCTATCATATCATAATTTAAGAAATGATAAGCTCCTTATGTATCCATCCTTGGATGGGTCTCTAGGTTTATTCCATATTATGAAGAGTACATATTAAATGTGGTATTGCTCCTTTGCCTTTTGTGTGCAGATTTCATTTTCCCTGGAAATATACTTCTAACATTTAGAACTGGGCAGATAGAAGCAACTTAGTGGCTACCATTTCTCTTGAATACTGGACAGACACCCATGGAATGTCTTAGTTCATAGAGCACAGCAAAGGAGAATGCCCTGGATTTTCCAAGGTGCAATAGCCCCTCGAAGTCCTTTGGCTAGAAAGGCAGATGCATGCTTTGACAAAGCAGGTCACATGATGGCTATAAGGAGAAGCACAAATAACTAGTTGGACATCACAATGTAATTAGAATAAAATCTCCCTGAAATAGTAAAAGGCTCCGATATTAAGAGAGAAACTCCTTTTATAAAGTCACTCGCTTGATCTCATAATCCCCTCCTTTGCCTAACATGTGGTATCTAGCATGCTGACAGCCCAAGTTTTCCTGTGACATGAGTGGTAATCTGAGGAGACACCTGGGTAACAACAGTGCAGCTAAGGCTCCAAGATGCCCACTAGAACTTACCTGTCTGCTGGCAGTCCAGAACTTCCTCTGGAAGTATTCAAGTTTCATCTGGATGCCTACAGCTGGGACAGATTATAAATAAAGCAAAGCATCAGAGATTCCTCATATAGTGATTTCGTTGGAGATTATCTGTCATGGCAGATCTGATATAAGCATTCCAGAAGAGAACTCACAGTGAGCCATACACCTATGGACTTACAACTCTGACCATTATTCTTGCAGCTAAGAGAATCTCAAGGGTCCCCGCACTCCGAACTCAGTCACAAACTGAACTCAATGTGGCTGTTCTTCACTTCAGTGTGCTTTTCCAAATTACATCTGTTTGTAGTACCAGCACAAACTGACACTGGTCTTAAAAATATCGAAAATCTAAATATCTCTTCAGTTCCTTTCTCAGCTATTTCTTTCGGAATTCAATATATTCCTCATGGCGTTTTTGTTTCTTTGTTTGTTTTGATATGTTACAGCATCTGAAAGGCAGCCATCATGAGTCTGGTATTTGCAAGGGAGTCACTTTTTTCTGATGTGCCTTGGCTTCACTGGCCCCCTAGTGACCACATCCCAATGTACTTCTTTCCCCAGGACAGAATATACAGCTCTGTGTATCTGTGGAAGTCTTTCTAACTTTCTAATGCAACAGTACAGGCTGGCTGCAGTGATAGCTACCGAAACTTTAGGCAATGATATTTTGGGGGACCTCATAACTAGCACATGAACAGGCCTGTCACACAACCCATTCCCCAGAAAGCCATGTCAGAGTAACTCAGAAAGCAAAATGATGGGGCCTAAATATCATCAGATGGTAATCATACTTTACAGGAGTGAACTAGTGATGGTGGTGGAGGGGTGTGTGTGTGTGTGTGTGTGTGTGTGTGTGTGTGTGGTGTGTGCACGTGCATGTGTGTGTATGTGTGCATGTATGTGTGTGTGTGTGGTGTGCACACGTGTATATGTGTGTGTGTATGTGTGCATGTATGTGTGTGTGTGTATGTAGATAGCATGTACCCTGGTGCAGATCTGCACACTGGCCTGGTGTGCTATTTCAGGGTTTGCCATTATTGTCTGCTCATAGCTTGTGTGCTATTTATCTTTCCTTCAACACAAATGGTAACTTCAAACTAAATAGTAACAGTACCAAGAGAAAATACAAGTAGTTAAAAGAAAATCTCACAGGTGATACAGTATAGTTAGAATTACAAAGAAAGATGAAGACTCCTGAGTAATAATAATTGTTCACACATGGTTCCCAACAGAATGGAACTCTAAGGAACTCTGAGGAACTCTAAGGGAAAAGCACTGGTGCCAGGGTATCTTCTCCCTGCCAAAGTTCATGTAGCTGAGACTTTCTGGAGGTATATGTAGGTGGAGACAGTTTTTATAAAGGTGATATGTATATATATATATATATGTACATATATATATATACATATATACCTACATACACACACATATACATACAAACAAAGATTATCTGTCTGGAGTCTTTAATACCTTGGCTCTACAATGTTTGGTGTTGGGTACCTGGTGAGATTACCAGTTGAGTTTTCCATCCTGACCTTGAAGCAAATATCAGAGAATACCTGAAGGATACTGATCTTAGAGTCTGGGTGACATTTGTAGCATTTCAAATAAAACCTGTCTTTCAAAGTGTCTACAAGGCTAAAGCCAGGTGCATACTAACAGGCAGCTGGGATTTGCTCAGGTGCATAAGAGCCAATGGCTGTATCCTTTACTCAGAAAGGCTTGAGACAAACACTTATGGTTTTCCCAGTCAGGCTGAGTGGACAGCAACTGACTTCAGAGAAGACGGCCTCAAATTGCTGTTAGAGCTGGCCACAGGTATCTATGAGGAGCAAGAAGAGTTCTGTCTTCTGCTTCATAGTTTCCCAGCTGCCCTCCGTGGTACTGAGTAATTTGAATGCCATCTCTTTAGGTTAAGGCCAAGATCATGGCAAAGTACAAGGCCCTGAAGGATGAGAATATGAGAGTTCTAAAGTAATCACCCACAACAAACTCCCCATAGTGTTTCTCCTTCATACAGTTCAGAGTTGTCTTATCCACCTGCCACCTCTTGTGTTTCCTGATGGTTTCCTGTGCCCTCTGTGAGCATCCTCCTATCCTCTGGCTGGACCCCTTATTTACCTCCCTAATGAGTCTCCTTGCTCCCCTCCAGGGTGTTTATTCATCCCACATACTTGAGTCTGCTATCATCTGCCTCTATTGGTCCTGTACCCCATCTCCTCAAGGCAATTTAATCTTTCCTCATGAGTCAGTTCCTCCTGCCCCATTAATCATACAGGCAGGCCGACCTTTCTCCGATCTCCCTCCAACAAGCTTTCATCCTTGCCCTAGGCCTAATGCTCCTAACTGAGACACTGCCTCTCTGGCTCACTCCCTCTGGGCCAGGCAGCTACTGTCCAAGGACTCTAGGATCCTGAAGGAGGTAACTCGTTGTCTGCGCAGTTTCACCTGGCTATGTTCCTGGCAAACTGCCTCCCCTCACCCCCACAACTCAGCAGCATAGCCCTGGCTGGCTATTTGGACTTTCAGGGGTTTTCATCTAGACTTCCTGAATACTTCTCTCATGATTCAGAAACTCACTAATCACATTGGTGGATCAAGTTAATGACTTTCTGTTTTCTTTTTGGCTGCCCTTCACTGTACTAAGCTCTCAGTTGGTTGCTAAGTGAAATGGGGTCGATGACCCTGTCAGCATCCTGCTGAGAAATAGCTCCATGGTAAGGACTACACTATAGGCAGAAGCAACGAATTCTGGGATGTGAAGTCAGCCAAGGGATCTGTGCATGTTGTGGCTTAAGGAGGATCTAACTCAAGGCAAAACAGGGAATCAAGAGGGAAACAGAGGGATATAAATGGAGGGAGCACCCAGCATGGGCAAAGGCAGGGGAGCATTTTAAGACCACAGGGCTTTTGAGGATTTAGAAAAATGGGCAACAGGGTCCTGGGTGTGCAGGGTGGGGTCAAATGATGTGGGGTCTGGTGTTAGTCTAAAAGCATATGAAGACTTTCCCACGTTGGGCGCTGGGGATTGGCTCAGAGCCAAATCTAGCCCTGTTTTGTAAATAAAGTTTTATTGGAACAGTCATTTGTTTACATACTGTCTAGGCCTATAATGCCAAAGCTGAGAATTACAACAGAGACAGAATGGCCCACAAAGCCTAAGCATTTACTATCTGTCCCTTTACAAGCAAAACCACTATTGACATTTG